>NW_011494944.1:2303677-2308578 GCF_000754665.1 Bison bison bison | reverse complement strand
CTGCCTTTGACTGTCTTCTGTAGAAGCACTTGTCAGCAGTGTCTGATGCAGGGATAGGGGTTCTGGCTGCAGCAGACCTGGGATGTGCTGCATGTGGCATAAGTCCTCTTGAAGAAGTTGGCCATTAGCTCCACTACTGAGCTGCTGAGCAGATGGCCCACAAACTGCAGAACAATTATACCAAAGAAGTTCTCATACTGTTGCAAAGGTTCTAGGGCCCACAACAGATTTCCCAAACTGGGGATCCAGCTAAGGGACTGAGCAACCCCAGGGAATTTGACTTTGAAGGCCAGTGGGATTTGATTACAAACTTTCACAGCCTGGATAAACAACAGACTCTTCGTGGGCAAAACAAAACCTTGCATGCACCAGGACCCAGGAGAAAGAAAGAGAGACCTCACAAGAGCATGAGTTAGACTTCCCCGTGAGTGTCTGAAGTCTCTGGCAGAAGTGTGGGTCAACAGTGCCTACAGTGGGGTCAGGGGCACTGACTAAAATAGTCCTGGGAGCCATGGCATGATGGAATAAATCCTTTTCAAGGAAGTCACCCTTACTGTCATTACCCCTACCATAGCTTGACCTCAGGCCAAACTACAGCTCCACCCATCAGCAGAAAATTGGATTAGAGATTTACTGAGTATGGCCTTGACCACCAGAGCAAGACTCAGTATTCCACACAGCCAGTCCCTCCCATCAGGAAGTTTCCACAAGCATCTTATCCTCATCTATCAGAGGATAGACAGAATGAAAAGCACAGTTTATGAAAATTAAACAAACTGATGACATGGATCACAGCCTTGCCTATCTCAATGAAACTGTGAGCCATGCCGTGTAGGGCCATTCAAGATGGACGGGTCATGGTGGAGAGTTCTGACAAAACATGGTGCACTGGAGAAGGGAATGACAAACCACTTCAGCATTCCTTCCTTGAGAACCCCATGAAGAGCATGAAAAGGCAAAAGATATAACACTAAAAGATGAACTCCCTAGGTCAATAGGAGCACAATATGCTACTGGAGGAAAGCAGAGAAATAGCTCCAGAAGGAATGAAGAGGCTGGACTAAATCAGAAACAACACCCAGTTTTGAATGTGTCTGGTGGTGAAACTAAAGTCTGATGCTATAAATAACAATATTTCATAGGAACCTGGAATGTCAGGTCCATGAATTAAGGTAAATTGGAAGTGGTCAAACAGGAGATGGCAAGAGTGAACATCAACATTTTAGGAGTCAGTGAACTAAAATGGACTGGAATGGGTGAATTTAATTCAGATGACCATTATATCTACTACTGCAGGCAAGAATCCCTTACAAGAAAAGCCTTAATGGTCAACAAAAGAGTCCAAAATGCAGTACTTGGGTGCAATCTTAAAGATGACAGAAAGATCTCTGTTCATTTCCAAGGCAAACCATTCATGAGTATATCATGCGAAATGCCAAAATGCCTAAATGCCAGGTTGGATGAAGCACAACCTGAAATCAAGATTGCCAGGAGAAATAACAGTAACCTCAGATATGCAGATGACACCATTCTTATGGCAGAAAGCAAAGAGGAACTATAGAGCCTCTTGATGAAGGTGAAAGAGGAGAGTGAAAAAGTTGGCTTAAAACTCAACATTCAAAAAACTAAGATCATGGCATCCAGTCCCACACTCCATGGCAAATAGATGGAGAAACAATGGAAACAGTGACAGACTTTATTTTCTTGGATTCCAAAATCACTGCAGATGGTGACTGCAGCCATGAAATTAAAAGACACTTGCTCCTTGAAAGAAAGCTATGACCAACCTAGGAGGATATTAATAAGCAGAGACATTATTTTGCCAACAACGGTCCATCTAGTCAAAGCTATGGTTTTTCCAGTAGCATGTATGGGTGTAAGCCTTGGATCATAAAGAAGGCTGAGCAGAGAAGAATTGATGTCATGTTGGAGAAAACTCTTGAGAGTCCCTTGGACTGCCAGGAAATCAAACCAATCAATCCTAAAGGAAATCAATCATTAATTTTCACTGGAAGTGTTGATGCTGAAGCTTCAATACTTTGGCCAGCTGATGCATAGGGCTGATTCATTAGAAAAGACCCTGATGCTAGGAAAGATTGAAGGCAGGCAGAGAAGGGGATGGCAGAGTACAAGATAGTTGGATGGCATAACTCACTCAATGGACATGAATTTGAGCAAGCTCCAGGAGATGGTGAAGAATAGGGAAGCCTGTCATGCTGCAGTCCATGGGGTCACAAAGAGTTGGACATGACTGAGTAGTTGAATAACAACTCTGCATAGAAGTTAAATAAGCAGGGTGACAGTATACAGCCTTGCCGTACTTCTCTCTCAATTTTGAACATGCCAGTTGTTTCATATAAAGTTCTAACTATTGCTTCTTATCCTGCAAATAGGTTTCTCAGGAGACAGATAAGATGGTCTGGTATTCCCATCTCTTTAAGAATTTTCCACAGTTTGTTGTGATCTACACAGTTAAAGGCTTTACTGTAGTCAATGGAGCAGAAGTAGATGTTTTTCTGGAATTTCCTTGCCTTCTACACAATCCACTGAATGGCAATTGATCTCTGACTACTCTGCCTCTTCAAAGCCCAGCTTGTACGTCTGGAAGCTCTCGTTTCACATATTGTTGAAATCACTTAACATGTCAGTAAATCAAGTTCAGATGAAAGTGGCTGTGTAGATTTCAATAAAATCTATCAATTTGAAATTAGGCATAAAATATATATATGTATATATATACATATTGTTTAGGAAATTATGATACCTTGAGCAATGATCATAAGAAGTTAAAATAAAAAACAGGTTTTAGAGCTGTATGTAATTTTTTGAGTACATATAAATAGTCAATATGATAAGCTAATATATGACCATTTTAATTATTGTTAATAGTGCTTTCTCATTTTTAAAATTTCTAAATTTGTTCATGTGTTGCTTTTGTCATAAGAAAACATTCATAAATACAATTTGGAAAGTAAGATAAGGAACTTCACTTATCTAGAAGAACAGGATATATCACAAAAATTCTAAATAGAGTAAATAATCTTATAAATATCATAAAATGAAGAATACTTTAATGTGGTAAAATCTGTTATATTAGAACACATTTAAATTTAAAATTGCTTAAGGCATGAAAGATGCCTTCTTGTCACTTTGCCACTCTGACGTACTCTGGAAGCTGCCATTTCACCTGCTACAAGACTGACAGTCTTTCATTAATGCTTCCTTTAACTCAGAATCATCCTCATCAGTTCAAGTTTTGAAATTTGGCACATGACATTGATGGCAATATGACAAATAGTATTTAACAATTTGTGATCAGTTAGGGAACCAAGCTAGTGTCCCCCACTCCAAGAAGGTTGTCGTGATGTAGAAAGAACGCCATTTAATTAAGGGCTTCCCAGGTGGCACTCTGGTAAAAAAATTTGCCTGCCAATGCAGGAAAACAGTGGTTCAATCCCTGGGTAGGAAGATCCCTTGGAATAGGAAATGGCAACCCACTCCAGTATTCTTGCCTGGGAAGTTCCATGGACAGAGTAGCCTAGCAGGCTACAGTACATGGGGTCACAAAGAGTCAGACATGACTGAGAACACACCCAGACCCAATAAGACATCCATAGGCAGGAGATTCACTTTCAGATCAAAGGCAAGTACAAGGCAGGGAAGAGCCATCATCGATTCAGTGCATGTTGGCATCCACTCTGTTCAAAACACTTCAACGCTCCTTCCTTTGCTTCTACTCTATTTCCTTCTATTTATTGTGTAGTGAGATATGCACATTGTGAACAGTGAGCTAGTAATATTTTAGAAAGAGAAAGTAAAATTGTTGAGCATGCAGTTTAACATGACATTTAACACTACCTAATGTTTCTCAAGCAAAATGTTTTATTTACACAGGAAACAATCTTGCCATCTATCTTCTGTCTCTAATCTTTTTGTTTACTATTTTGGTTTTCCTTTTAAAAAAATGTATCATAAATCAGACACACAATAAAGGGTATGTAATATATTTTTTGGAATTTAAAAGTCAATAGTGTTATAATAAAATGAATATTTATGTCCCCACCACCCACAATAAGAAATAAAATATTACTCAGTTCAACTCAGTTCAGTTCAGTCGCTCAGTCATGTGTGACATTGCGATCCCATGAATCATAGCACGCCAGGCCTCCCTGTTCATCACTAACTCCCAGAGTTCACTCAAACTCATGTCCATCGAGTTGGTGATGCCATCCAGCCATCTCATCCTCTGTCATCCCTTCTCCTCCTGCCCCCAGTCCCTCCCAGCATCAGAGTCTTTTCAATGAGTCAACTTTTCTCATGAGGTGGCCAAATTATTGGAGTTTCAGCTTCAGCATCAGTCCTTCCAGTGAACACCCAGAACTGATTTCCTTTAGGATGGACTGGTTGGATCTCCTTGCAGTCCAAGGGACTCTCAAGAGTCTTCTCCAACACCACAGTTCAAAAGCATCAATTCTTCAGTGCTCAGCTTTCTTCACAGTCCAACTCTCTCATCCATACATGACTACTGGAAAATGATAGCCTTGACTAAATGGACCTTTGTTGACTAAGTAATGTCTCTGCTTTTTAATATGCTATGTAGGTTGGTCATAACTTTCCTCCCAAGGAATAAGCGTCTTTTAATTTCATGGCTGCAGTCACCATCTGTAGTGATTTTGGAGCCCAGAAAAATAAAGTCTGACACTGTTTCCACTGTTTCCCCATCTATTTGCCATGAAGTCATGGGACCAGATGCCATGATCTTAGTTTTCTGAATGTTGAGCTTTAGGCCACCTTTTTCTACTTTCCACTTTCACTTTCATCAAGAGGCTTTTTAGTTCCTCTTCGCTTTCTGCCATAAGGGTGGTGTCATCTGCATATCTGAGGTTATTGATATTTCTCCT
>NW_011494944.1:2299420-2303368 GCF_000754665.1 Bison bison bison | reverse complement strand
TTGAACATCTGGAAGTTCATGGTTCACGTACTGCTGAAGCCTGGCTTGGAGAATTTTGAGCATTACTTTCCTAGCGTGTGAGATGAGTGCAATTGTGTGGTAGTTTGAGCATTCTTTGCCATTGCCTTTCTTTGGGATTGGAATGAAAACTGACCTTTTCCAGTCCATCTCATAAATCTTCTTTGAACCTTATGGTATAATTTTGTGTCTTTGTGCTTTGCATAATAGAATTACATTGCAGGTATCCTGAAATTTGTCTCTTTCCCTGAAATTCTGTTTTGAGATGAATCCATACTAATGCATATACTTACTTGATGTTATCTACTACTCCATTGTGCGACTGGACTGCACTTCATTTGCCTGTTATCCTATAGGTAGAATTATTATTGTGATTCATATTTTTGTGTGCATGTTACAAACAAAATCCCAATGCATATTACAAGGCATTTCCCTTGGTGTGCAATTGGAATAGGAGTTGGGAGCATATTCTATGTGTGCTGGGTCTTAAGTATGGTGCATATTTAAATTTACTAAGTTATCTCTAATTATTTTCCTATTCTGCTGTACCATTCCTCAATTACCAGAAATTTTAGAGTTCCTCTTTCTCCTCAGTGTCCACAACACTTGATATTCACTTTCTGTCATTTTGAGTGTTGTGACAGAGTATTTCATATGCTTACACTTTTAAATACTAGGCAACTTTTCATGTTTAGTGAACAAAACTTACCTATGAAATGCATATTCAATTTCATATTGCATTGCTTACCTTGCTTTTTTAATTGGTGTATTCCAGTAACTTGCTAATTAATAGTTACATGTATTGAAAATATTGTTTATTCACTGTATAATATAATACCATACTCTTTTGGGTCTTTTGACAAGGAGGACTCTTTAATTTTCTTTATTTTTAAATTTCATATTTATATTTAAATTGGAGGATACATGATTTACAATGCTCTTAGTTTCAGGTGTACAGGAAAGTGATTCAGTTCTTTACACACATATATAATAGCTACTATTTTTTTCAGATTATTTTCCCATTTAGGTTACTATAGAATGTGAGTAGAGTTCCTTGTGCTATATAGTAGATCATTGTTGATTATCTGTTTTATAAAGAGTAGTGTGTATGTGTTAATCCCAAACTTCTAATTTATCCCCCTGACTTGTCCTCTAGGTAAACATAAGTTTGTTTTCTAATGCTGTGAGTCTGCTTCTGTTTTATAAATAAGTTTAAAAAAATAATTCCACATATAAGTGACATTATATGATATTTGTCTTTCTCTGTTTGATTTAATTCACTTAGTATGACAATCACCAAATCCATCCATGCTGCTGAAAATGGCATCATTTCATTCTTTTTTATGGCTGAGTAATATTCCATTGGATACATATACCATGTATTTATCCATTCATCTGTCATTGGACATGTAGGTTGCTTCCAAGTCTTGGCTATTGTTAATGGTGCTGCAATGAACACTGGGGTGCATGTATCTTTCCAAAGGGTTTTTTCTGGACATATGCCCAGGAGTGGGATTGTTGAATCATATGACACCTTTATTTTCAGTTTTTTTAAGGAAACTCCATATGTTCTCCATAGTGGCTGTATTGATTTGCATTCCCCTCAACAGTGTAAAAGGCTGCCCTTTTCTCCAAACCCTAGCCAGCTTTTATTGTTTGTATATTTCTGATGATGGACATTCTGACTGGTGTGAAGTGATACCTCATTGGAGTTTTCATTTGCATTTCTCTAATAATTAGCAGTGTTGAGCATCTTTTCACATGTTTATTGGCCATCTGTATCTCTTCTGTGGAGAAATGTCTGCTTAGATCTGTCAATTTTTTGAGGGGTCATTTGTTTTCTTGTTATTGAGCTGTATGAGCTGCTTGCATATTTTAGAGATTAATCCTTTGTCACTCATTTCATTTGCAAATATCTTCTCCCATTCTCTGGGTTGTCTTTTCATTTTGTTTAATATTTCCTTTGCTATGCAAAAGCCTTTGAGTTTGATTCTTTTAAAATTTATTTTATTTATTTTCATGACTCTAGGATGTGGATGGATCAAATAAGATATTGCTGCAATTTATGTCAGAGAGTGTTCTGCCTATCATTTCCTCTAAGGGATTTATAGTATCCCATTCTATATTTAGGTATGTAATCCATTTAGAATTAATTTTTGCATATAGTTTCAGAGAGTGTTATAATTTCATTTTTTACATATAGCTGTCCACTTTCCCCAGCACCATTGTTTGAAAAGACTGTCTATTTTCATTATATATTCTTTCCTCATTTGTCATGGATTAATTGACAATAGGTGCATGGCTTTATTTTGGGGCTTTCTATCCTGTCCCATTGATCTAGATTTCTGTTTATGTGCTTATACCATACTATTTTGATTACTGTAGCTTTCTGGTATGCTCCGAAATCAGGGCACGTGATTCCTCCAGTTCCATTTTTCTTTCAAGATTGTTTTGACTATTTGGGGTCTTTTGTGTTTCCATACAAATTAAACATTCTTTTCTTTACTAGTTCTGTTAAAAATGCCATTGGTAATTTGATAGGTAATATATTGAATCTGTAGATTGATTTGTGTAGTATATTGTCATTAAAATAATATCAGTTCTTCTAATCCAAGAATATGGTATATCTTTCCATCTATGTGTCATCTTTGATTTCTTTCATCAAATATTATAGCTTTCCGAGTACAGCTCTTTTGCCTCATTTAGGAAGATTATAGCTATGCATTTTATTATTTTTGATGTAATGGTAAGTGGAACTTATTTCTTGACTTCTCTTTCAGATTTTTAGTTAGTGTATAGAAATACAACAATACACAGGATGCTAGAATACACAGAACTATACAAAGAAGATCTTCATGACCAGATAATCATGATGTTGTGATCACTCACCTAGAGCCAGATATACAGGAATGTGAAGTTAAGTGGGCCTTAGGAAGCATCACTAGAAACAAAGCTAGTGGAGGTGATGGAATTCCAGTTAAGCTATTTCAAATCCTATAAGATGATGCTGTGAAAGTGCTGCATTCGTATGCCAACAAACTTGGAAAACTCTGCAGTGGCCACAGGACTGGAAAAGGTCAGTTTTCATTCCAAATCTAAAGAAAGACAATGCCAAAGAATGCTCAAACTACCGCACAATTGCACTCATCTCACACGCTAGCAAAGTAATGCTCAAAATTCTCCAAGCCAAACTTTAACACTATGTGAACCATGAACTTCCAGATGTTCAAGATGGATTTAGAAAAGGCAGAGCAACCAGATAGCAAATTACCAACATCTGTTGGATCATCAAAAAAGCAAAAGAGTTCCAGAAAAACAACAACTTCTATTTTATTGACTATGCCAAAGCCTTTTACTATTGGATCACAACAAACTGTGGAAAATTCTGAAAGAAATGGGAATACCAGATCACATAACCTGCCTCCTGACAAATCTGTGTACAGGTGAAGAAGCAACAGTTAGAACTGGACATGGAACAACAGACTGGGTCCAAATTGGAAAAGGAGTACTTCAAGGCTGTATATTGTCACCATGCTTATTTAATTTATATGCAGAGTACATCATGAAAAACGCTGGGCTGGATGAAGTACAGGATGGAATCAAGATTGCCAGGAGAAATATCAATGACCTTAGATATCCAGATGGCACCACCCTTATGGGAGAAAGCGAAGAAGAATTAAAGAGCCTCTTGATGAAAGTGAATGAGGAGAGTGAAAAGTTGGCTTAAAGCTAAACCTTCAGAAAACTAATACCATGGCATCTGGTTCCATCACTTCATGGGAAATAGATGGAGAAACAGTGGAAACTGTCAGACTTTATTTTCTGGGGCTCCAGAATCACTGCAGATGGTGATTGCAGCCATGAAATTAAAAGACACTTACTCCTTGGAAGGAAAGTTATGACCAACCTACATAGCATATTCAAAAGCAG
>NW_011494944.1:2285869-2297850 GCF_000754665.1 Bison bison bison | reverse complement strand
CACTTTCACTTTTCACTTTCACGCATTGGAGAAGGAAATGGCAACCCACTCCAGTGTTCTTGCCTGGAGAATCCCAGGGACGGGGGAGCCTGGTGGGCTGCCGTCTATGGGGTCACAGAGAGTCGGACACGACTGAAGTGACTTAGCAGCTTAGCAGTAATGTCTTTCAGTGAATGTAATAAATTTCCAAATAATGATGTTGCTTATATGTATCTTAGATTATACTTTGGTAACTCATACCAAAATACCTTGGTATTGTAAATTAAATCCTTGTTATTACATTTTATGTTAGTTGCTGTTACAAAAAGAAACACACATGATAGAATTTATCATACTGATTTCCCAAGCAACCTTGCTTCACACCTTTGTTAATTTTTATAGTGTGTAAATTACTGTTCATTTTTTAATTATAGAGATTAATACCTGCAAAGCTCAGTATATACTCTTCCTTTCTAAACCAAATTATTATATTTATCTTGCTTTAATGTTTTAGCTTAGCTGGTAATAAAATGTTGAATGAAAGCAGTGAGTTGCCATCCTAGTCATCCTGATTTTGAAGATAATTCTTAGTTGATTTAGATTATTTTATTATTAATTTAAGAAAGTTCCTTTCTTAAGAGTTTTTGTTTATTTGTTTGTCTGCTTGCTTGTTTCTACTGTGTTTTTGAATAGTGGTTAAATTATTTCAAGTACATTCACTATAGCTTTTGACCAAGTCAGGCACATTAGGGTTGTATATCCATAGATGACACTATAGATTTTGAGATATTACAAATAGTGCAAGTATGAACATCAGTGTGCATGTATCTTTTTAGTTATGGTTTCCTCTAAACATACACCCAGAGGTGGGACTGCTGGATCATATGGTAGCTTTATTTTTAGTTTTCTTTGCTTTTGTTTTAAAGGGACTCCTATACGGTTTTCCATATTAGCTCTACCAATTTACATTCCCACCAACAGTGCAAGAAGTTTCTCTTTTCTCCACATTCTCTCAGGCATTCACTATTTGTAGACTGTTCAGTGATACTATCCATCTTGCCTAGTGTGAGGTGATACCTAATGGTGGTTTTGATTTGCATTTTTCTGATGATTAGCGATGAAAATGAAAGTGGAGAGTGAAAAAGTTGGATTAAAGCTCAACGTTCAGAAAACGAAGATCATGACATCTGGTCCCATCACTTCATGGGAAATAGATGGGGAAACAGTGGAAACAGTGTCAGACTTTATTTTGGGGGGCTCCAAAATCACTGCAGATGGTGACTGCAGCCATGAAATGAAAAGATGCTTACTCCTTGGAAGGAAAGTTATGACCAACCTAGATAGCATATTCAAAAGCAGAGACATTACTTTGCCAAACAACGTCCGTCTAGTCAAGGCTATGGTTTTTCCAGTGGTTATGTATGGATGTGAGAGTTAGACTGTGAAGAAGGCTGAGCACTGAAGAATTGAACTGTGGTGTTGGAGAAGACTCTTGAGAGTCCCTTGGACTGCAAGGAGATCCAACCAGTCCATTCTGAAGGAGATCAGCCCTGGGTGTTCGTTGGAAGGAATGATGCTAAAGCTGAAACTCCAGTACTTTGGCCACCTCATGGGAAGTGTTGACTCATTGGAAAAGACTCTGATGCTGGCAGGGATTGCGGGCAGGAGAAGGGGACGACAGAGGATGAAATGGCTGGATAGCATCACTGACTCGATGGACGTGAGTCTGAGTGAACTCCAGGAGTTGGTGATGGACAGGGAAGCCTGGCGTGCTGCAGTTCATGGGGTCGCAAAGAGTCAGACACGATTAAGGACTGAACTGAACTGAACTGAACTGAATGATTAGTGATGTTGAGTGTTTTTTTCATGTGCCTGTTTGCCATCCATATATCTTCTTTGGAGAGATGTCTATTTAAGTCTTTTTGAGTTGTATGAGCTCTTTGTATATTTTGACTATTAACTCCCTATTGGTTGAGTAGTTGGCAAATACTTTCTCCTATTCCATGTGTTGACTTTGGTCAGTGATTCCCTTTGTTATGTAAAGACTTAAGTTTGATTAGGTCCCACTTGTTTATTTTTGCTTTTTTTTTTCCCTTGGGAGACTGATCTGAGAAAATATTACTACAATTTATGCCAGTGAATATTTTGCCTACACTCTCTTTTAAGAGTTTTATAATGTCTTGTCTTATATTTAGGCCTGTAAACCATTTTGAGTTTATTTTTTTGTATATGGTATATGGAAGTATTCTAATTTCAGTGATTTGCATGAAGTTGTCCAGCTTTCCCACACCACTTGATGAAGAGATTATATCTTTTTCATTGTATTTTCTTGCCTCCTTTGTCAAGAATTAATTGACTGTATGCATGTGGGCTTATTTCTGAGCTCTCAATTCTGTTCCATTAATCTGCATATCTGTTTTTGTGCCAATATCATCTAATTTTGATTACCATAGCTCTGTAATATTTTCTGAAGTCTGAAAGATATATGCCTCCTGGTTTGTTCTTTTTCCTCAGCAATGATTTGGCAATTCTAGACCTTTTGTGGTTCCATTTAAATTTTAGGATTCTCTTTTAGTTCCGTGAAAAATGTCATGGATATCTAGATAAGGATCATGTTAAATCTGTAGTTTTCTTTGAGTAGTATGGCCATTTTAACAATATTTTTCCCACCCAAAAGCATGGGATATCTTTCTACTTCTTTGAATAATCTTTAGTTTCCTTTATCAATGTTTTATAGTTCTATGTGGATAAGTATTTCACCACCTAGGTTAAGTTTATTCCTAAGTATTAATATTTTATATTAGGAGATGCAATTTTAAAAAGGTTTTTTTGTTGATTTTTAAATGCCCTTTCTGTTATTTCACTGTTAGTGTATAGGAAATGCAACACATTTCTGTATAGTAATCTTATACCTGGCTACCTTGTTGTGTTCAATTATTCTAATGGTTTTTGTATGGAGACTTTAGGGCTCTCTACAGAGGGTATTATGCCATCTGCAAATTGTAACTGTTTCCAATTTAAACAATTTTTCTCTTGTGTTATTGTTGTGTCTAGAAATTTTTGTGTATGTATGTGTTTATTTTTATTTATTTATTTATAATATATATACAGGTATTATTGAAGTATAGTTGACTTACAGTGTTTCAGGTGTACAACAAGGTGACTCAGTTATACATATACACATATATGATTTTTGAAATTATTTTCCACTATAGGTTATTATATTTACTATAGTTCCCTGTGCTATACAGTAAACCTGTTGCTTGTTGCATATCTTTTAAAAAAAAATAATAATCTAGCATTCTATTCATACTAAGTCAAACAAGTGGAATCAAAATGTCAATTTTTTTAGTTCAATAGAAGTTCATAAATTATCTAAAATACATATGTTATACATATTATTTATATTTGTATAAAAAACTTTTCTACTATGCTTGATAAAGGCATGAGAAAGAGCATTTTTTAAAAAAGAAGAGATGGAGAAACTGGAAAACATGAACTAAATGAAATGAAATGGGAGGAATGAAAATAAAATAGAAAAAGAAAAACAAACTAGATAAAAGTTAAAGATCATCATATATGCCAGTTCTTTTTATTTATTTATTTATTTTTTTTTAGGTTTTTATTTTTTTTTTTCCTTTTTTTTAATTTATTTTTTTTTATTTTTAAAAGAAAATCCATCCTGAACCCTCCTCCCTCCTCCCTCCCCATACCATCCCTCTGGGTCGTCCCAGTGCACCAGTCCCAAGCATCCAGCATCGTGCATTGAACCTGGACTGGCATCTCATTTCAAACATGACATTTCACATGTTTCAATGCCATTCAGACATGTTTCTAACGAGCAGCCATGTTTTAAAAAGAACTGGCATGGCTGCTCGTTAGAAACATGTCTGAAGCTCTCGAGAAGAAAAAGCAATAGCTGGGCAAATGTAATTTTCAAAAAATTCCAAGGTAATTCTGAAATTCTGATATGATTCAGGATTTTAAAAAATGATAACAGGTTTTCCTATTAAATGGTAATTTTGGTGATATAGAGTTCTATTATTTTTTTGTTGACCAATCATGATATAATGGTATTAAGTGAGGAATAGTTACATAATAATACTAGTAAAATATATTTACCAGTTTTCACAATCAATAGCCAGACCCCCCCCAAAATTTTACATTTGCAAGCTATAATGAGAACATATTTAATGTAACAATATAAAATAATAAGATAAAATTTGGTGGGTCAAGCAGAGTGATGTGGTTAGTGGAAGTGCATACAAGCACATATTTTCATCAGATCAGACAGTCTATCTCTTTTGATTGGTGCATTTAATCCATTTATATTTAAGGCAGTTATCAATATGTATAATCCTATTTGTTGCTGTTCAGTTGCTCAATTGTGTCTGCCTCTGCAACCTCATGGACTGCACTACGCCAGGCTTCCCTGTTCTTCACCATCTCCTGGAGTTTGTTCAAACAGATGTCCATTGAGTGATGATGCCATCCAACCATCTTATCCTCTGTCACCCCCTTCTTCTCCTGCCCTCAGTCTACTCAGCATCAAGGTCTTTTCCATTGAGTTGGCACTTTGCATCAGAAGGCCAAAGTATTGGAGCTTCAGCATCAGTTTTTCCAATGGATATTCAGGGTTGATTTCCTTTAGGGTTGACTGGTTTGATCTCCTTGTTGTCCAAGACTCCCAAGAGTCTTCTCCAGCACCACAGTTTGGAGTCATCAAATCTTCAGTGCTCAGCCTTCTTTATGGTTCAACTTTCACATCTATACATGACTATTGGAAAAACCACAGCTTTGTCTATATGGACTTTTGTTGGCAAAGTGATGTCTCTACTTTTTAATAAACTGTCTAGGTTTGTCATAGCTTTTCTTCCAAGGAGTAAACGTCTTTTAATTCCATGGCTGCAGTCACCATCTGCAGTGATTTTGAAGCCCAAAAAATAAAATCTGTCACGGTTTCCATTTTTTCCCCAACTATTTTCCATGAGGTGATGGAACGGGATGCCATGGTCTTAAGTTTTTTGAATGTTAAGTTTTAAGCCAGCTTTGTCACTCTCCTTTTTCACCTTCATCAAGAGGCTCTTTAGTTCCTCTTCATTTTGTGCCATTAGGGTGGTTATCACTTGTATGTCTGAAGTTATTGATATTTCTCCCAGCACTCTCGATTCCAGCTTGAGTTTCATCCAGTCTAGCATTTCACATGATCTATTCTGCATATGCTAATAAGCAAGGTGAAAGTATACAGCCTTGAGATACTCCTTTCCCAATTTTGAACCAGTTCGTTGCTCGATGTAAGATACTATTGACTCTTGACCTGCCTACAGGTCTTTCAGAATGCAGGTAACGTGGTCTGGTATTCCAATGTCTTTAAGAATCTGTTGTAATCATTTTAGTTCAGTCACTCAGTGGTGTCCAACTCTTTGTAACCCAATGGATGGCAGCACGCCAGGCTTCCCTGTCCATCACCAAATCCCGGAGTCTGCTCAAACTCATGTCCTTTAGTTGGTGATGCCATCCAACCATCTCATCCTCTGTTGCCTCTCCTCCTGCCTTCAATATTTCCCAGGATCAGGGTTTTTTCCAGTGACTCAGTTCTTCACATCAGGTGGCCAAAGTATTGGAGTTTCAGCTTCAGCATCAGTCCTTCCAATGAATCAGTTCATTGTTTTCCTTCAGGATTGACTGATTGGATCTCCTGGTAGTCCAAGGGATTCTTAAGAGTCTTCTCCAGGACCATAGTTCAAAGGCATCAGTTCTTCAGTGCTCAGCCTTCTTTATGGTCCAACTCTCACATACATTACATGACTATTGGAAAAACCATAGCTTTGACTAGACGGACCTTTGTTGGCAAAGTAATGTCTCTGCTTTTTAATATGCTATCTAGGTTGATCATTGCTCTTCTTCCAAGGAACAAGTGTCTTTTAATTTCATGGCCTCAGTCACCATCTGCAGTGATTTTGGAGCCCAAGAAAATAAAGTCTGTCATTTTTTCCATCATGTCTTCATCTGTTTGCCATGAAGTGATAGGGCCAGATGCCATGATGTTAGTTTTTTGAATATTGAGTTTTAAGCCAGCTTTTTTACTCTCCTCTTTCAATTCCATCAAGAGGCTCCCCAGTTTCTCTTTGCTTTCTGCCATAAAGGTGGTGTCATCTACATATTTTAGGTTATTTATATATCTCTGGGCAATCTTAATTCCAGCTTGTGCTTCATCCAGCCTGGCATTTTGCATGATGTATTCTGCATATAAGTTAAATAAGTAGGGTGAAAATATGCAGCCTTGACATACTCCTTTCCCAATTTGGAACCAGTCTATTGTTCCATGTCTAATTTTAATTGTTGCTTTTTGACCTGCATACAGTTTTTTCAGGAGCCAGGTCAAATAGTCTATTATTCCCATCTATTGAAGAATTTTCCACAGTTTGTTGTGATCTATATAATGAAAGGCTTTGGCATAGTCAATAATGCAGAAGTAGATGTTTTCTGGAGCACTCTTGTTTTTTCTATGATCCAATGGATGTTGGCAATTTGGTCTCTGGTTCCTCTCTCTTTTCTACATCTAGCTTGAACATCTGGAAGTTCTCTATTCACATACTGTTGAAGCTTTGCTTGGAGAATTTTGAGCATAACTTTGCTAAAGTGTTAGATGAGGGCAATTGTAGGGTAGTTTGAACATTCTTTGGCATTCCCTTTCTTTGGGATTGGAATGAAAACTGACCTTTTCCAGTCCTGTGGCTACTGTGGAGTTTTCCAAATTTGTTGGCATATTGAGTGAAGCACTTTCACAGCATCGTCTTTTAGGACTTGAAATAGCTCAGCTGGAATTCCATCACCTCCACTTACTTTGTAGTGCTATGCTCTAAGGCCCACTTGACTTCGGACTCCAGGATATCTGGCTCTAGGTGAGTGATCACACCACTGTGGCTATCTGGGTCATTAAGATCTTTTTTATACAGTTCTTCCATGTATTCTTGCCACCTCTTCTTAATCTCTTCTGCTTCTGTTAGGTTCATAACATTTCTGTCCTTTATTGTGCCCATCTTTGCATGAAATATTCCCTTGGTATCTCTAAGTTTCTTGAAGAGATCTCTGGTCTTTCCCATTCTGTTGTTTTCCTCTATTTCTTTCCATTGATCACTGAGGAAGGCTTTCTTATCTCTCCTTGCTGTCCTTTGCAACTCTGGATTCAGATGGGTATATCTTTCCATTTCTCTTTTTCCTTTAGCTTCTCTCCTTTTCTCAGCTATTTGTAAGACCTCCTCAGACAACTATTTTGCCTTCTTGTCTTTATTTTTCTTGAAGATGGTTTTGATAACCATCACCTGTACAATGTTACAAACCTCTGTTCATAGTTCTTCAGGCACTCTGTTTATAAGATTTAATGCCTTGAATCTATTTGTTACTTCCACTGTACAACCATAAGGGACTTGGTTTAGGTCATACCTGAATGGCCTGGTGGTTTTCCCTACTTAATTCAATTTAACTCTGAATTTTACAATAAGGAGTTAGTGATCTGAACCACAGTCAGCTCCTGGTCTTGTTTTTGCTCACTGTATAGAACTTCTCTATTTGGGCTGGAAAAAATATAGTCAATCTGATTTTGGTATTCACCAACCTGTGATGTCCATGTGTAGAGTTGTCTCTTGTGTTTTTGGAATAAGGTATTTGCTATAACCAGTGCATTCTCTTGGCAAAACTCTGTTAGCCTTGTGCCCTGCTTCTTTTGTACTACAAGGTCAAACCTGCCTGTTATTCCAGGTATCTCTTGACTTCCTACTTTTGCATTCCAGTCCCCTATGATAAAAAAGGATATTTTCTTAATAATTCTATTACCATTTTCTTAATTGTTTTAGGTTCAGGAGGAGAAGGGGACAACAGAGGATGAGATGGTTGGATGCCTTCACTGACTTGATGGATATAAGTCTGAGCAAGTTCCAGGAGTTTGAGATGGACAAGGAAGCCTGGCGTGCTGAAGTCCATGGAGTTGCAAAGAGACACCTCTGAGTGAGTGAACTGAACTATTTTCTGTAGGCCTTTTCCTTCTTTTGTGTTCTTTGCATAGAAAAGTTCCTTTGTCATTTGTAAAGCTGGTTGGGTGCTAAATTCTCTTTACTTTTGCTTGTCTGGAAAGCTTTTGATTTCTTCATCAAATCTGAATGAGTCTTGCTGGGTAGAGTATTTTTGGTTGTAGGTCTGTCCCTTCATCACTTTAATATATTGTGCCATTCCCTTCTTGCTTGTAAAATTTCTGTTGAGAAACCAGCTAATAGCCTGATGGGAGTTCACTTGTATGTTGTCATTTTCCCTGTTGATTTTAATATTTTATATTTGTCTTTAATTTTGTCAGTTTGACTACTCTGCATCTTGGTGTATTTCTCCTTGGGTTTATCCTACATGGAACTATCTGTGCTTCCTGGGCTTGGTTGCCTATTTCCTTTCCCATGTTAGGGAAGTTTTCAGCTATTATTTCTTCAAATATTTTCTCAGGTCCTTTCTCTCTCTTTTCTCTTTCTGGGACCCAATAATGCAAATGTTGGTGCATTTACTATTGTCCCTGAGGTCTCTTAGGCTGTCTTCATTTTTTTTTTTTCATTCTTTTTCTATATTCTGTTGTGTGACAGTGATGTCCACCATTCTGTCCTCCAAGTCATTTATTCATTATTCCACCTCAGTTATTCTGCTGTTGATTCCTTCTAGTGTATTATTCATCTGTTTGTTTGTTCTTTAGTTCTTATAGGTCTTTGGTAGACATTTCTGGCATCTTCTCCACTGTTTTCCTGAAATCCTGGATCATCTTCAGTATCATTATTCTGAATTCTTTTTCTGGAAGGTTGCCTGCTTCCACTTCATCTAGTTGCTTTTCTGGGGTTTTATCTTGTCCCTTCATCTAGGACATAACTTTCTGTAATGTGGTTTTTGTTCTAGCCACTGCGGTACTGTGCTTCTTCTTTCTGCTTCTCTCTATCCTCTGATGGAGGAGGCTAAGAGGCTGTGTAAGGTTCCTGATGGGAGGGACTGGTGGTGAGAAAAACTGCCCTGGTGGGCAGGGCCTTGCTCAGTAAAGCTTTAATCCAATTGTCTGTTGATGACTGGGTTCCCTCCCTGGTAGTTGTTTGTCCTGAAGTAACCCAGCTCTGGGGTCTAAGGGCTCTATGGTACCATTAATGGTGAATTCCAAGACAGCTTATGCCAACAAGGATCTTTCAGGACTGCTTCTCCCAGTGCCATTTTGGTTGTGCCCTCCAAGACTGGAGTCTCTGTTTTTCCCAGTTCTGTGAAAGTCCTGTAATTAAATCCCATGGGCCTTCAAGATCGGATTTGTTTGGGATTCCTAGTCCCTTTGTTGGATTCCCAGGCTGGGAAGCCTAACAATGGGGTTCAGAATGTTCACAATGGTGGGAGAACTTCTTTGGTATTTTCCAGTTTGTTTGTCACTCACCCGCAGGATATGGGAGTTGATTTTGTCTTGATTTTACCCCTCATACCATCTCGTGGCAGATTCTTTTTTTTTTTTTTTTTAGATGTGGGGTATCTTCTTTGGGGGAATTTCAGCATCCACTTGTCAATGGTTGTTCAACATCTAGTTGTGATTTTGGTGTTCTTGTAGGAGATGAGTGTGCATCCTTCTATGCCACCATCTTGAAGTAGAAGGTCTAGGACTTCTAATACTGTATTAAATATAAGTTTTGAGAGGGAACATCTTGTTCCTCTTCCTAAATTTATTGGGAAGGGATGTCCTGACTCTTGTGAATAGTACTGCAATGAATTTGGGTTGCATATATCTTCTGTAATTATGTTTTTCTCCAGGTATATGCTCCAGAGTGGGATTGCTGGGTCATGT
The DNA here is from genome assembly GCF_000754665.1 of Bison bison bison. NCBI lineage: Eukaryota > Metazoa > Chordata > Mammalia > Artiodactyla > Bovidae > Bison > Bison bison. The sequence continues at coordinate 2,288,027 of NW_011494944.1, read as the reverse complement.
GGTAATTTTAGTTTTGTAAGAAAGCTCTGTACTACCTATATCAATTTACATTCCCACCAACAGTGTAAAAAGGTTCTGTTTTCTCCACAGCCTCTCCAGTATTTATTGTTCATAGATTTTTTGATGATGACCATTCTGATCATGTGACATGATACCTCATTGTAGTTTTGATTTGCATTTCTCTAATAATTAGTGATGCTGAGTACATTTTCACATGTCTCTTGATCATTCATATGTATTCTTTGGAGAAATGTCCTTTTACATTTTCTGCCCATTTTTTAAATTGGGTTATTTGCTTGTTTAATATTGAGCTTCACAAGCTGCTTGTATAATTTGGGGATTAATACCTTGTCTGTTTTGTTTGCAAATGTTTTCTTCCATTTGAGGGTTGTCTTTTCATCTTTTTTTTTTTTATAGTTTCCTTTGCTGTGAAAAAGCTTTTAAGTTTAATTAGCCCCCATTTGTTATTTTTGTTTTTTTATTTTCATTACTATAGGAGGTGGATCAAAGAAGATCTTGCTGCAATTTATGTCAGATAGTGTTCTGCCTATATTTTCCACTAAGTTTTATAGCATCTAGCCTTGCATTTAGGTCTTTAATCTATTTTGAGTTTATTGTTGGGTATGTTATAAGGGAGTGTTCCAAGGCCGTATAAGGATTCAGCAAGAAGTAAATCATCTGCAACCCAAGAAACACCACTTCTGGGAGAGTTGGTGGTTTAAACAACTGAATTTAATCTTTCAAACTGTTGGAGACTGTAAGTGCAAGATCAAGGTGCCCTCAGGGTCAGTGTTTGATAAGAGTGCTCTTCTTAGGTTGCAGATGACTTTCCTTTTTGCTGCATCCTCACATGGATTGTCCTCTGTGATCTCACAGTAAAATTGAGGGAGGGAAAGGAAACAAACCTTTTAGTGTTTATTATAAGAGATGCTAATCTTATTATTGGGGACTCACTCTCTTCTTTGTGGCCCAGCTGACGTCATGGGAACCTGTTACCTCCCAAAGACCCTGTTTCCAAATACCATCATGTCAAGAGTGATAGCCTCAACATATGAATGTAGACATAACAAAATCCAGTTCATGGCTCATAATAACTGAAATTTGCATTTATAGGAACTGTGTGAAGGAAGGGCTGCCTATAGTTAGGAGATTATGCTAGAGTCGAATATGGTTCAAATGTTCGGCATTTATCACTTATGAGACATTAGAAAGAAACTTAGTCTTTGTAAGCCTTAGTTTACACAACTGTAACATACTAAAAATATGATCTTTATTATAAGACTGTTGGGAGATTATATAAGGTGTTGCCTATAGGGCAAGCTCTTAATAGGCACAGAATAAATATCTAACATATGTCAATTCTTTGGTCTACTATATACTCATTATCTAGCACAAGGCTTAAAACATACTTGGTATTCAATCAAGCTATTTAAATGAATAAAACTTAGTTTTTTCACTCTTGGAACAATACTATCAATAAATGAAATTATGTTACACTTTCTTTTCTCATCATGCCAAAATTTAGTTTTGGGAAAATTTCAAAACATATTGCACTTTCTTTCCTCCTCCACATTCAATATGTAATGGAACAGCAGTAAGAATTCTCAATGGATTAAAGACAATCTCTTTAACAAGTGGTGCTGAGAAAACTGGTCAACCACTTGTAAAAGAATGAAACTAGAACACTTTCTAACACATACACAAAAATAAACTCAAAATGGATTAAAGATCTAAACGTAAAATCAGAAACTAAAAAACTCCTAGAGGAGAACATAGGCAAAACACTCTCCGACATACATCACAGCAGGATCTTCTATGACCCACCTCCCAGAATATTGGAAATAAAAGCAAAAATAAACAAATGGGACCTAATTAAACTTAAAAGCTTCTGCACAACAAAGGAAACTATTAGCAAGGTGAAAAGGCAGCCTTCAGAATGCGAGAAAATAATAGCAAATGAAGCAACTGACAAACAACTAATCTCAAAAATATACAAGCAACTCCTACAGCTCAACTCAAGAAAAATAAATGACCCAATCAAAAAATGGGCCAAAGAACTAAATAGACATTTCTCCAAAGAAGACATACAGATGGCTAACAAACACATGAAAAGATGCTCAACATCACTCATTATCAGAGAAATGCAAATCAAAACCTG
>NW_011494944.1:2281878-2285769 GCF_000754665.1 Bison bison bison | reverse complement strand
AGACACGTGTACCCTAATGTTCATCGCAGCACTGTTTATAATAGCCAGGACATGGAAACAACCTAGATGCCCATCAGCAGATGAATGGATAAGAAAGCTATGGTACATATACACAATGGAGTATTACTCAGCCATTAAAAAGAATACATTTGAATCAGTTCTAATGAGGTGGATAAAAATGGAGCCTATTATACAGAGTGAAGTAAGCCAGAAGGAAAAACACCAATACAGTATACTAATGCATATATATGGAATTTAGAAAGATGGTAACAATAACCCTGTGTATGAGACAGCAAAAGAGACACTGATGTATAGAACAGTCTTATGGACTCTGTGGGAGAGGGAGAGGGTGGGAAGATTTGGGAGAATGGCATTGAAACATGTATAATATCATGTATGAAATGAGTCACCAGTCCAGGTTCGATGCACGATACTGGATGCTTGGGGCTGGTGCACTGGGACGACCCAGAGAGATGGTATGGGGAGGGAGAAGGGAGGAGGGTTCAGGATGGGGAACACATGTATACCTGTGGTGGATTCATTTCGATATTTGGCAAAACTAATACAATATTGTAAAGTTTAAAAATAAAATAAAATTTAAAAAAATGAAAATTATATGGCATGTGTGAGCATAATAAATACTAGAAGACTTGTTCAATTTTCCTGAAAATTAGCTTTAAAGGAAAAACTGAAAGTAATTTTGTTTAGGACTGAATTTAGCAGTTTTATTAATCCTGTTCTCCCTTCTTGGTACAGGGCTATCTTTGCACAAATCTATGGGGCTTTTCCAGATACCATAGATTAACTCATTTGTGCCTTAGAGGCAGAGATAAAGTAACAATCTTTCATATCTCAAGTGTTCTACCTTACAGGAAAGAAATGTTATTCTTCATTTAATGAACATTAGCACATGAACAATTAAGACATAATTGAATGAAGCTAGTCAGCAAAAGGCAAGAGCTTGCCTCTGGGAAGCTGCTGAAGTTGACTGTGCTCATATCTGTGGTATTATCTATTAAACTGACAGTACCAAAGGGTAGAAATGTACTGACAGGAATTGTACAGTTTTGGTACCCCCATGTTTTAAAATTGCTTTCTAATAGTAAACATTTCTAGGAGAAATGATGATGCTGATAATAAGAGGTTGAAACTGCTGACTGACCTATAACTGTCAGATTACTATTAAAAAAGGCAAGTTAAAAATAAAATCTTTATCTGATTATTAACAACCGCTCTGAGGGTTAGCTTTAACTACTGTAAGACAATTTTACTTATTCCAGGTAGGGGTAAGTCATTTAATAAAGTATAGGTTGATTAGAACTTTTATTAAAAACATTAAATAAAGGCTGAGTTTTAAAATACCTAGCTCCCTAAAGTGAAAGTGAAAGTGTTAGTCACTCAGTCATGTTCAACTCTTTTGTCTCTGTGACCCCATGGACTGTGGCCTACCAGAATCTTCTGTCCATGGAATTCTCCAGGCAACAATACTAGAGTGGGTAGCCATTCCCTTCTCCAGGGGATCTTCCCGACTTGGGGACTGAACCCAGGTCTCCTGCATTGCAGGTGGATTCTTTACCATCTGAGACACCAAGAAAGCCCTTAGCTCCCTAAACAAACTAATAATTTCTATGTAATACATGGTATTTGTAGAGAATTGCTATATTGGGAGTATAAAAATAAAAAACTGAGAAACCTTATAGGATATGTTGGGCTCCCAGTTGGGGTGTACACTGGGAGGTTTATGTAAAGGAAACCTTTACGGCAGCCAATTTCTTTGGGTCATTTATAGTCTTTAAGAAACTTAGAGAAAGTATATATTTAGAGCTCCTGGAAATTGTCTTTCTTCAGCCAGGTCTTAGACTAAAATATGTACATGTTCTTTTTGAGATATTTTTTCAGTTTGTTATATTCTGATGCTATAAAAAATGCTCATTAAATTTTCGTATAAAGGAGGCAAAACTGCCACTTTATCAATTCATTCTTCTATTTGTAACTGCTCCTGACATTTCCCTGTTTGTATTCTTTTCTTTTTGTTTTGCTTTGTTGTTTGAAAATAAAATGGTTAATTGATAAAAGAGATAAAAGGTTACAAAATTATATTATTGAGATAATATATATATCCCATGATAATAGTTTAGGTACAATTTTATCAATATTATAGAATTTTTAATACTTGTTCTACATATCCCTAAGGTGTTTGCAACCTTTTTAACAGGAACACTTCTGTTTTTAAAGTCATTTCTAATGTAATAACAATAAGGTGATATGTTACACAATTAAAAGTAGAAGGCTTTTTTCTATTCTAAAAGTTATGCATCTTTGTGTCTATCAGTCTATCTTTACATCCTAAATAAAAGCACATATCATACACACACACACACAAACATTTTAAGATCAAATAGGTTCCTATTGACAGTTTGCTGCTGCTGCTAAGTCACATCAGTCATGTTCGACTCTGTGCGACCCCATAGACGGCAGCCCACCAGGCTCCCCCATCCCTGGGATTCTCCAGGCAAGAACACTGGAGTGGGTTGCCATTTCCTTCTCCAATGCATGAAAGTGAAAAGTGAAAAGTGAAAGTGAAGTCGTTCAGTCGCGTCTGACCCTTAGCATGGACTGCAGCCTACCAGGCTCCTCTGTTAAAATAATAAAATCGGTACTTATATTTAGGCAATATTTTTTGTCTTCCATTTTAATTTCAAGTAAATAGTTGTAGTTAAATAGATCTTCCTTTGAATGGTTATTGTGCAAGTGCTGAATATACTTTGAATATCTGTTTTTACACATCCATTATGATATCAGAAATAAAATAAATTTATTTTTCTTCCAGACTTGGATACGAGGTTTGTAATATAAATAATTGATATGTTTAATTAACATACGGAATTACTTCTTTAGATAGTATTTAAGAGTTGACAATCTGTCCTAACATACGTGTTGAAATTTCTGTTTGGATACTATTACATCTATAGTTTTGCAGTCCCTTTCTCATTTATAGGTCAAATGATTAAAGTATTTGCCAGTTGTAATAACCCTTGTTAGTATAACTCTCCCTGTGTTCATTTTAGTATTATGTACATTCTCACACCCACACTGTAACTGAAATATCTTTAATTTTGATCTGACTGTGAAAAGGTAACCTAAAACAGTATTCCAATTAATAAAGTAAAATGGAGAAAAATATCAACTACCCACCTAACATAGTAATAATAAAAATTCTAGAAAATATTTTAATTATTCAATTGTTTGATGTAATATCTTCCATATCAACCATTGGGTCAAATTTTTTAATTGGGAAGATTAGATATTTCATATCAGAGTGTTTGGTCTGCTCAGTCTACCAAAAACATGATTTCTTTTATATAAAGTCCAAAAAAGCAATAGCACACATATTGTTTGGGGATGTATACCTTATAGTATATCTATCAACTAATATAATCTAAGTAACAAGTTTGTTAATATTATTACATATTTTAGTGGTTTGTAGTTCATCAAATACTTTGCATGTATTTATATTATTAATGCTGAGATAAATACAGTTTATTTTGTATAGACAAATCTTTTAATTCCCATTGCACAGATTACAAAACTGAGGTAAACACCCTGCAATACATTGAAGGTAAATGGCATAATGTGAATGCAAAAAGGTAGTTCTGACTTCAAATATGTTAGTCTTTAGAATACAATGATAAAATATAATTATCAAGTCATCTTTGAGTAAGAGTAAATGTTTACTAGACTTATTTATATCCTTATGTCTAAAATGAAGATCACATACTTTCAAAGAATATAGAAGTAAAATTTGAAGTTGCATGTTTTCATCTCACAAACTAAATCCCATTTATTTAACTTCACCTATCCCAAAACACAGACACTAGATTTCATAATGTT
>NW_011494944.1:2278788-2279967 GCF_000754665.1 Bison bison bison | reverse complement strand
CTGAGATAAATACAGTTTATTTTGTATAGACAAATCTTTTAATTCCCATTGCACAGATTACAAAACTGAGGTAAACACCCTGCAATACATTGAAGGTAAATGGCATAATGTGAATGCAAAAAGGTAGTTCTGACTTCAAATATGTTAGTCTTTAGAATACAATGATAAAATATAATTATCAAGTCATCTTTGAGTAAGAGTAAATGTTTACTAGACTTATTTATATCCTTATGTCTAAAATGAAGATCACATACTTTCAAAGAATATAGAAGTAAAATTTGAAGTTGCATGTTTTCATCTCACAAACTAAATCCCATTTATTTAACTTCACCTATCCCAAAACACAGACACTAGATTTCATAATGTTGTCTTAGATTCTAGTTGTTGTTGTTTATAATTGGAGTATAATTGCGTTACAATGTTGTGTTAGTTTCTGTTGTGTGACAAAGTGAATAAGCTTTAGTATACATATATCCCCTCCTTTGAGAGCCTCCCTCCCACTCCAACCCATCTAGGTCATCACAGAGCACCAAACTGAACTCCCCGTGTTATACAGAAACTCCCCACTAACTATGTTATTTTATACATGATAGTGTATTCACCTTAATGCTACCTTCTCAATTCATCCAACCCTCTGCTTTCCCTCTCCCATGTCCACAGATCCATTCTCTGCCTCGAATTCTTTATGTCTGCCCTGCAAATAGGTTCACCAGTACATTTTTCTATATTCCATGCATTAATATACAATATTTGTTTTTCTTTTTCTAACTTCACTCTGTATGACAGACTCTAGATTCTTCCACATCACTATAAATTACTCAATTTCATCCCTTTTATGGCTGAGCAATGTTCCTTTGTATATATGTACCACATCTTTATCAGTTCATCTATCGATGAACAGTTAAGTTGCCTCTGTGTCCTGGCTATAGTAAAGAGTTCTGCCAAGAACATTGGAGTACATGTGTCCTTTTGAATTATAGTTTTCTCAGGGTATATGCTGGATGCCATCTAAAAAATGACAGAATGATCTCTGTTCGTTTCCAAGGCAAACCATTTAATATCACAGTATTCCAAGTCTATGCCCCAACCAATAATGCTGAAGAAGCTGAGGTTGAACCATTCTATGAAGACCTACAAGACCTTTTAGAACTAACACCCAAAAAAGATGTCCTTTTCATT
>NW_011494944.1:2277551-2278661 GCF_000754665.1 Bison bison bison | reverse complement strand
GAGGAACTCAAAAGCCTCTTGACGAAAGTGAAAGAGGAGAGTGAAAAAGTTGGCTTAAAACTCAACATTCAGAAAACGAAGATCATGGCATCTGGTCCCATATCTTCATGGGAAATAGATGGGGAAAAAGTGTCAGACTTTATTTTGGGGGGCTCCAAAATCACTGCAGATGGTGACTGCAGCCAAGAAATTAAAAGACCCTTGGTCCTTGAAGGAAAGTTATGACCAACCTAGATAGCATATTCAAAAGCAGAGACATTACTTTGCCAACAAAGGTCCGTCTAGTCAAGGCTATGGTTTTTCCAGTGGTCATGTATGGATGTGAGAGTTGGACTGTCAAGAAGGCTGAACGCTGAAGAATTGCTGCTTTTGAACTGTGGTGTTGGAGAAGACTCTTGAGAGTCCTTTGGACTGCAAGGAGACCCAAACAGTCCATTCTGAAGGAGATCAGCCCTGGGATTTCTTTGGAAGGACTGATGCTAAAGCTGAAACTCCAGTACTTTGGCCACCTCATGTGAAGTGTTGACTCGTTGGAAAAGACTCTGATGCTGGGAGGGATTGGGGGCAGGAGGAAAAGGGGATGACAGAGGATGAGATGGCTGGATGGCATCACTTCCTCGATGGACATGAGTCTGAGTGAACTCTGGGAGTTGGTGATGGACAGGGAGGCCTGGTGTGCTGCAATTCATGGGTTGCAAAGAATCGGACATGACTGAGCAACTGAACTGTACTGATAATAGTTCTATTTTTATTTTTTTAAGGAACCTGTATACTCTTCTTCATAGTGGCTGTATCAGTTTACATTCCTACCAATAGTGCAAGAGGATTCTCTTTTCTCCACACTCTCTCCAACGTTTATTTTTGTAGGTTTTTTTTTTTTTTTTTTTTTTGGATGATGGCCATTCTGACTGATATGAGGGGATATCTCAATGCAGTTTTAATTTGCTTTTCTATGGGAAAGACTAGGGATATCTTCAAGAAAATCAGAGATACCAAAGGAACATTTCATGCAAAGAAGGGCTCAATAAAGAACAGAAATATTATGGACCTAACAGAAGCAGAAGATATTAAGAAGAGACGGCAAGAATACACAGAAGAACTGTACAAAAA
>NW_011494944.1:2277180-2277451 GCF_000754665.1 Bison bison bison | reverse complement strand
CCAGCAAATTTGGAAAACTCAGCAGTGGCCACAGGACTGGAAAATGTCAGTTTTTATTCCAATCCCAAAGAAAGGCAATGCCAAAGAATGCTCAAACAACCGCACAATTGCACTCATCTCACACGCTAGTAAAGTAATGCTCAAAATTCTCCAAGCCAAGTTTCAGCAATATGTGAACTGTGAACTTCCTGATGTTCAAGCCGGTTTTAGAAAAGGCAGAGGAACCAGAGATTACATTGCCAACATCCGCTGGATCATCGAAAAAGCAAGA
>NW_011494944.1:2269469-2276082 GCF_000754665.1 Bison bison bison | reverse complement strand
ACGACAGAGGATGAGATGGCTGTATGGCATCACTGACTCGATGGACGTGAGTCTGGGTGAACTCCAGGAGTTGGTGATGGACAGGGAGGCCTGGTGCGCTGCAGTTCATGGGGTTGCAAAATGTCGGACACGACTGAGCGACTGATCTGATCTGATCTGAATAATTAGTGATGTTATGCATCTTTTCATGTGTCTCTTGGCCTTCTTTATAACATCTTTGGAGAAATGTCTATTTACATCTTCTGCCCACATTTTGATTGGGTTGTTTATTTTGATATTGAGCGTTTGAATTGCTTGTATATTTTGGAGATTATTCTTTTGCCAGTTGTTTCACTTGCAAACATTTTCTCCCATTCTGAGAGTTGTCTTTTTGTCTTTTCATCGTTTCCTTTGCTGTGCAAAAGCTTTTAAGTTTAATCAGGGTGCTATTTATGTATTTCTGCTTTTGTTATCATTAGTCTAGGAAGTGGGTCAAAAAAAGATCTTGTTGCAATTTATGTCAAAGAGTGGTCTACCTATAGTTTCCTCTAAGGGTTTTATAGTGTCTGGCCTTACTTTAAAGTCTTTAATCCATTTTGAGCTTATTTTTGTATATGGTGTTAGGAAGTGTTCTAATTTCAATCCTTTATCTGTAGCTGTCCAGTTTTCCCAGCATCATTTATTGAGAGGGTTTCTTCTCTCCATTGAGTATTCTTTACTACTTTGTCAAAGATAAGTTGACTATAGGTATGTGATTTTACCTCTGGGCTTTCTATCCTGTTCCATTGATCTATATTTTTGTTTTTGTGCCAGTACCATACTGTCTTGATAATTATACCTTTGTATTATAATCTAAAGTCAGGGAGCTGCTACCTCCAGCTCTGATTTCTTTCTCAAAGTTGTTCTGGCTCTTCAGGGTCTTTTTGTTTCTATGCAAATTATAATTTTTTTGTTTTAGTTCTGTGAAAAATTCCATTGGTAATTTGATAAAGATTACATTGAATCTGTAGATTGCTTTGGGTAGTATAGTCATTTTATTACTCAAAGCAATCTATATATTCCAGTTCTTATAAAGACACATATTTTCCCTTATAAACCCCTTGACCTTCATAGATGTAAATTGACCTTGCTATGTTTTCTGAAGGTATTTCCATTATGGTTTCAGTCATGGTTGTTTTATTCTGACAACTCTAGATAGAAAACTTTTTGATACTGAATTATGGGTCTTTTGTTAGCACCTTTTCAAAGATTAATTTATTCCTTTCTAAGATGAATTATGTGCACAGCCTAAGGATATTATGGTATTTTGGAGTTTGCTTTAGTTACTTGTTTATTTTATTAATTCATTTTCAAAACTATGGATAGAATGGGAAAATATAAAAAGATTAAATTGTGGCAATAGAGATGACTTCTGTTTCAGTCTCAAGATAAACCAATATGTCAATTCTGTAAAGGCAAGGATTATTCCTCCACAACTTTACCCATAAGGGCTAGAATAGCAGGCATGCAATAAAGGTGTATTGATGAATGAATGTAGATCAAATTATTCCTGAAAATACAGTTAACTTTAGGATTTCAAGAATTCATAAAGGCATCTTGTTTAAAAGGGTGCTTTTTTGGTACTCATTCACCGAGGTCAGACATGAAAAAAATGAATTAAAGTTGTACAGAAAGACAAGGCCTGTTGAGAATAAGAACTTGGGTATTGGAAGAAACCAGTTTATCTCTCACATTTCACAATGTATCTTCAATTATTAGACCTATTTTTTTTGTCTTCGAAGGCCCAAATAAAAATGAGAAACATCTACTCAGTTTCTTTTAAACAGAAAGTTCAGAAATTGCTTTTTAGCAACTCTCTTTGTGAGAAGACAGTAGCTAAAAATAATATAATATTGCATCTGTTTTTCAAATATGTTGTTTTTTGTGTCATGGCCAGTGTTCTATAAATGCCACTTTCCTCAAGTTTTTTCTATTTTAGTTCTTCATAATTCACTTAGAAGAAAGAATAGTAAGATATATCTGTGCATTGTTCACAAATGTGAACTTGGATTATTATACTTTGGCGTTGTTTAAAAAATAAGTATAGAGTGGCTAAGAAAACTCTAAGTGCATTTTCCTTCATAAATATTACTTAGGATTTTTATACTAACAAAACAAGCTTCTGGAAAAGTGTGATTATGATACAGGCTGGAAGTTCCTGAGTCCTTATGCTAAAATGGGTTGAGTAGGCACTTAGGGATTTTTGTTTCAGTCCTATAATTATCAAGTAGATCAGCAATCTTACCCTTATGTTTTTATGATTATCTTATCAGAGTAGTCAACATTTATTAAAGCTGTAGAATAGCAGTCAGTGCCTTTGTAAAATTCAATGAAGCAGCAGCAGGGCTAGCCTTAGAAGTAGACAGAGGCAATATGATGAAACGTGAGGGTACATGAGCAGCCTCCCAGCTTCTGAATTCTCTCTTTTGTGTGTTGTCTATTGTTCAATATTACCCTTTTATTTCTTAAGATCTCATTGTTTCTGCAGAGTTCCCTGATAATATTCAGATTTCCCTATACCTTGTTGCTGAATTTTTAAATTGAGTTTACTTTGTCATTCAGCCATTCCTTAATTTGCTCATCAATCCATTCATATTTGAAGAATGTTGATCTACTAATCAGAGAACACAATGGCACCCCACTCCAGTACTCTTGCCTGGAAAATCCCATGGATGGAGGAGCCTGGTAGGCTGCAGTCCATGGGGTCGCTAGGAGTTAGTTGGACACGACTGAGCGACTTCACTTTCACTTTTCACTTTCATGCATTGGAGAAGGAAATGGCAACCCACTCCAGTATTCTTGCCTGGAGAATCCCAGGGACGGGGGAGCCTGGTGGGCTGCCGTCTATGGGGTCACACAGAGTCAGACACGACTGAAGCGACTTAGCAGCAGCAGATCTACTAAGTGGTGAATTTGATCCATACATCAAGTCTTACTTGAGTCATCTCTTATGAAACCTTCTATAGCTACCACTTTCATTCTCAGTGCCTCTTGAATAGTCATTACCACTATTATTTACAATGAGTGAGTTTATGTTTAAGTTTTCCTACTATTCATACTGTATTATTTAGTTACTTGTCTTTCTCCTTCAGTATAATCTAAGCTTTTCAAGGATTATGCTAGTGTCTGCCTAGGTCATCTATAATCTAACCAATGTCGTGTCTAACACATAGTGTCAGTCGTTAAATGTGTGTGTGTTTTCTTTTGAGTGTGCTTTATTTCATTTTTTAAGTTTATTTTTAAATTATATTTATACATTTGTGGCATGTGGGATTTTTTTCCCCCCTGACCAGGGATAAAACTCATGCTTTGTGCATTGGAAGTGCAGAGTCTTAACCACTGGACCATCAGAAAACTCCTTTGTTAAATGTTTGCTGATTGAAATAATAAATGTATGAACAATTAATAAATATTAGTGATGAGGTATCTGCTTTAAAGACACTGCTTTCAAGACAAATACTTATTTCATCTTTGATTAGGACTCTGGTCAACAGAAGGTGACTCACAGTATCAGAAATATTTTCCAAAATAAGAATGGAATTTACTACAATAATGGATTTATTATGGTCATCCAACTTTTAATCAGCACTTACATTTCTCACTTTGGTATGTTCAAGTCAATTATGCCATTCTAATCTTCTATATGGGAGGGAAGAATAAATAGAATTTTTTAATGGTTTAGGTGAAGTTATGGAAGAGTTTAAGTGCTTCTCATTAATATTAAACAGTTGAAGGAGCTACATAATCCTATTATATTCATATTTCTTACCAGAAAAATAAAACCAACTATCTGGTTTGGAAGAACAAAATAAAATTGTGTCTTGGTTTATTATTAATATTTTTAACCATGCAAGTTATCTCTTAAAACTCAGGTGACTATCCAATTTTTCAAATATCAGATAGTCATAAAGAACAGTGTTTTTGTTTGTTTTTTTACTAATCAAGAGTTTGATACTCATTTATGATTGACGGCACCTTGTTAATCAAAGTAAAGAGTGATTCGTATGCCCATTGCTAGTGGCTCTCAATCTTTGGTGGGAAGATAAAAATTGTAGAGATTTTTTATGAAACAATGCTCAAGTTTCCTTCAAAGATTCAGAAATTATAAGAAATATAGGAATCAGTAGTTTCCTCAGATACTTTTAATAGGCACTATAGTTGAGAATCATTGTGACCAAGTATAACACTTTTCAAAGTGTCTATAAATCAGCAAAGGTAATAGATGAATCATTTTTATACAATTTTAGTTTCTATTTAATTTGGTAAATTTGGTTTAATTGTAAGATGCTCTTCATAAGAACTCATTAGGATCATGGATAAACTAGAGCATTCTTGAAAGAGGAATTGTTCTTAAGGCCAGAGCTAAAGAATTGTTTTACCTACTGGAACTGAATGAAAAGCAGTACCTAAAGAAGAGGGTTTTATGCAAAAACTATGTCAGGATGCTTACATGTTATGTAATCTAATTTGCTCACTGGTTCTGATAAGGTTATAACCAGTACTTGATCATGATTAGAAATCATTACAGGAATGACTTGCCTTGAACTTCATCTCTATTGAAAGTTTTATTATTCCATAACATACGGAATAATGATTTAGCTCTTGCCTTTTATGGAATGATGATAGATGGTGGATTAATATTGACATTATTTCTGTATTATCTGCAGCATAGCATATCATGATAAGAAGATATCTCAAAGCACTTTTTGAGCACTGTTTTAAACAAGAGAACTCTTGATATTGCATATTACCTTAAGTTCAGTTCAGTCATTCAGTAGGGTCCAACTCTTTGCAACCCCATGGACTGCAGCACACCAGGCTTCCCTGTTCATCACCAACTCTGGAAGCTTGCTCAAACTCATGTCCATCAAGACAAGGATGCCATCAACCATCTGATTCTCTGTTGTCCCCTTCTTATCCTGCCTTAAATCTTTCCCAGCATCAGGGTCTTTTCCAATGAGTTAGTTCTTCACATCAGGTGGCAAAGTACTGGAGTTTCAGCTTCAGCATCAGACCTTCCAATGAATATTCAGGACTGATTTCCTTTAGGATGGATGGATTTGATCTCCTTGCAGTCCAAGGGACTCTCAAGAGTCTTCCTCAACACCACAGTGCAAAAGCATCAATTCTTCGGTGCTCAGTTTTCTTTATGGTCCAACTCCCACATCCATACATGACTACTGGAAAAACCACAGCTTTGACTAGATGGACCTTTTTTGGCAAAGTAATATTTCTGCTTTTTAATATTCTGTCTAGGTTGGTCATAAATTTTCCTCCAAGCAGCAAGCGTCTTTTTGTTTCATGGCTGCAGTCACCATCTGCAGTGATTTTGGAGCCCAAGAAAAAATAAAGTCTGTCACTCTTTCCATTGTTTCCCTATCTATTTGCTATGAAATGATGAGCTCGGATGCCATGATATTAGTTTTCTGAATGTTGAGTTTTAAGCTAACTTTTTCACTCTCCTCTTTTACTTTAATCAAGGGGTTCTTTAGTTCTTCTTCACTTTCTGACATAAGGGTGGTATTTTCTGCATATCTGAGATTATTGTTATTTCTCCTGGCAATCTTGATTCCAGCCTGTGCTTCATCCACCCCAGCATTTCACATGATATACTCTGCATATAAGTTAAATAAGCATGGTGACAATATACAGCCTTGATATACTCCTTTCCCAATTTGGAACCAGTCTATTGTTCCATGTCTGGTTCTAACTTTTGCTTCTTGACTTGAACACAGATTTCTCAGGAGGCAGGTAAGGTGGTCTGGTATTCCCATCTCTTTAAGAATGTTCCACTGTTTGTTGTGATCTATATAGTCTAAGGCTGTGGCATAGTCAATAAAGCAGAAACAGATGTTTTTTTAGAACTCTCTTGTTTTTTGTATGATCCAATGGATGTTGGAAACATGATCTCTTGTACCTATCCCTTTTATAAATCCAGTTTGACTATCTGGAAGTTCTTGGTTCATGTACTTCTGAAGCCTCTCTTGGAGAATTTTGAGCATTACTTTGCTAGTGTGTGAAATGAGTGCAATTGTGAAGTAGTTTGAGCATTCTTTGGCATTACCTTTATTTAGGACTGGAATGAAAACTGACCTTTTCCCATCCTGTGGCCACTCTTGAGTTTTCCAAATTTGCTGGCATATTGAGTGCAGCACTTTAACAGCATCATCTTTTAGGACTTGAAATAGCACAGCTGGAATTCCATCACCTCCACAAGCTAAGGCCCACTTGACTTCCCATTCCAGGATGTCTGGCTCTAGGTTCATATTACCATACTTACTCTAGAAACATATTACCTTACTTACACATTTCTTAAAATAATTTAGATCAAGGAACAAGGGTCAAGAAAATTAAAAATTTTCTTCATATCTTCTAGGTTTTCTTTATTGTTTCCCCTGTATTAGCTGCATCTCAGTCTCCCAGGTTTTTAAACATCTTTTGAGGTAAAATATTTGCTTCAGATCAGATCAGTCGCTCAGTCGTGTCTGACTCTTTACGACCCCATGAATCGCAGCACGCCAAGCCTCCCTGTCCATCACCAACTCCCAGAGTTCACTAAGACTCACGTACATGGAGTCAGCGATGCCATCCAGAC
>NW_011494944.1:2260219-2268805 GCF_000754665.1 Bison bison bison | reverse complement strand
GAACCAGTCTTTTGTTCCATGTCCAGTTCTAACTGTTGCTTCCTGACCTGCATACAGATTTCTCAAGAGACAGGTCTGGTGGTCTGGTATTCCCATCTATTACATCAGACAAAAATTAAACAGGAGCCATGAAATAATAAAGCTGGACAAATTGCCCACATAATTAAAGGAGGATTATTTACCTATTTATAAGTAATGCTCAAAATTCTCCAAGCCAGGCTTCCGCAATATGTGAACCATGAACTTCCAGATGTTGAAGCTGGTTTTAGAACAGGCAGAGGAACCAGAGATCAAATTGCCAACATCTGCTGGATCATGGGAAAAGCAAGAGAGTTCCAGAAAAACATCTCTTTCTGCTTTATTGACTATGCCAAAGCCTTTGACTGTGTGAATCACAATAAACTGTGGAAGATTCTGAAGGAGATGGGGATATCAGACCACCTGACTGGCCTCTTGAGAAACCTATATGCAGGTCAGGAAGCAACAGTTAGAACTGGACATGGAACAGCAGACTGGTTCCAAATAAGAAAAGAGTACATCAAGGCTGTATATTGTTACCCTGCTTATTTAACTTATATGCAGAGTACATCATGAGAAATGCTGGGCTGGAGGAAGCACAAGCTGGAATCAAGGTTGCAGGGAGAAATATCAATAACCTCAGATATGCAGATGACACCACCCTTATGGCAGAAAGTGAAGAGGAACTCAAAAGCCTCTTGATGAAAGTGAAAGAGGAGAGTGAAAAAGTTTGCTTAAAACTCAACATTCAGAAAATGAAGATCATGGAATCTGGTCCCATCACTTCATGGGAAATAGATGGGGAAACAGTGGAAACAGTGTCAGACTTTATTTTTTCGGGGGCTCCAAAATCACTGCAGATGGTGACTGCAGCCATGAAATTAAAAGACGGTTACTCCTTGGAAGGAAAGTTATGACTAACCTAAATAGCATATTAAAAAGCAGAGGCATTACTTTGCCAACAAAGGTCCGTCTAGTCAAGGCTATGGTTTTTCCAGTGGTCATGTATGGATGTGAGTGTTGGACTGTGAAGAAAGCTGAGCACTGATGAATTGATAATTTTGAACTGTGGTGTTGGAGAAGACTCTTGAGAATCCTTTGGAATGCAAGGAGATTCAACCAGTCCATTCTGAAGGAGTTCAGTCCTGGGTGTTTTTTGCAAGGACTATTGCTAAAGCTGAAACTCCAGTACTTTGGCCACCTCATGCGAAGAGTTAACTCATTGGAATAGACCCTGATGCTGGGAGGGATTGGGGGCAGGAGGAGAAGGGACGACAGAGGATGAGATGGCTGGATGTCATCACCGACTAGATGGATATGAGTGAATGAACTTCTGGAGTTGGTGACGGACAGGGAGGCCTGACATGCTGCAATTTATGGGGCCGCAGAGTCGAACATGACTGAGCGACTGAACTGAACTGAACTGAAGGATATATTTAGAGGTAAGTATAGACTTTAGGGACCACTACAAAGGATGATTCCATTATTACCTGAGACTACTGTTAGCTGGACACATCTCCTATCCTCTATTCCCAGATTGCAGTAGAGAAGGTAGTAAAAATTGTACTTAACCAGAATCTGGAATCAGTCAAAGCTACCTAATAGGTGCTTTTACCTGGATATTGACCTTCATGTTAATGAAGGCTGTGCTCAGTGTTTTTACACGAGTTTGTGCGTGCGTGTGTGTGTGTGTGTGTGTGTAGCAGGGTTTTATTGGAGTATGAAAAGGGACAGAGAAGGCTTCTGACGTAGATATCAAAAGAGGGACAGAGAGTGCCCCACTTGCTAGTCTTTAGCAAGGGTATTATATATTTTTTAAATTAGTTATTACAATAAATCAAAAGAATATCCCAAGGTTGTAAAAATTTTACCAGACTTGCTCCCACAATTTACATTTTAGGATAACAGTGTTAGAACTCAACAATAGAAAGATCCTACCAAACCCACTTCCATAATATACATTCTAGGATATCAGGATTAGTCAGAAGGTTTTCAGGAAGGATAAACTGTCCTCAAGCAGGATACACTGTTGTTATATAATCCATAGTAGGAGTTTAAACTGAATTGTTTGTTGTGCCATCATCAGTTTCCAGATTAAAGAAAAAAAATATTTTATGTGACTAAGACTAAGGAATGTAGAAAGAGAGCAAAGAAAAAAAAAAAAAATGTTTGTCCTTTCTTCCTCCTTGAGCACTCCAGACCCTTATATCCTCCTCAAGAACCCTAGATCCCTCTCTCCTCCTCAGGGACCCTGGACATCTTAGCAACCTAACTAGGAATTGACTGTCTCATTCCACCCCTTCTTTTAAGAGAATTATGTTGCCAAGGGAAAGAGCTGTCGTTTTCATTCCATGACTGCTTCCTGCTGTTGAAGGGCATTATCCCTAAATTGTTGAGGCAACATATTCTTCTAACCCTCATATTGAGGGTCTCTGATCCAGGGGGCCCAAATAGTAGTTGGAGGAGTCTGGGGCATTCTTAGGAGCCTGGAAAACCACTTGTAACTTAAAAGGTTTCAAACAGTTAGAAACAAATCCAGTTACAACTACAGATTCAGGGAGATTTTTATATGCCTTTTTAATTTAGAGAAATTCACTATAAGGCAGAGAAGTAGGAATTATCTTTGAACAAAAGGTTCAAAAATCAGAATTCACCTTCAGGAAAAATAAGCCAATGGAAATTTTCCATATTATGTCCTTTGTAGATATAGAAGACATTAATACTAAATATTGCTTCTTTGTGGGCACCAAGTTGATATTACTTAACCTAAGTTTGTCTGCTTTTTGATGGTAGAGGAAAGAGAGAAGAAAAATAGCTTATTATATACCCAGCCTCAGCACTTATATTATTTTTATTAAAATTTATGAAAAAGTCTAGAAAAATAAAGGATGTATATTTACATATGTATGCATATATTTGTCTCCTAGAAAAATAAAGGAGTCCGTGGGGTTGCAAAGAATCCAACATAAGTTAGTGACTATATATATATATATGACAAATATACATATATGGCATTTTCTTTCTTTCTTTCTTTCTTTTTTTTTTTTTTTTAACAAACTAGGTCAGGGGCGGTGGCTGAGAGGAGCAACCCCACATCCAAGGAGCAGTGGCTGCGCGGGTGCAGGAGGGCCAAGAAGAATTACTCCATGTTCAAGGTCAGGAGGGGCTGCTGTGAGGAGATACTCCTCATCCAAGGTAAGGAGCAGTGGCTGCACTTTGCTGGAGCAGCTGTGAAGAGATACCCCAAGTCCAAGGTAAGAGAAACCCAGGTAAGATGGTAGGTGTTGCGAGAGGCATCAGAGGGCAGATACACAAACCATAATCACAGAAAACTAGTCAATCTAGTCACACAGACCACAGCCTTGTCTAACTCAATGAAACTACGCCATGCTCTGTGGGACCACCCAAGATGGGCGGGTCATGGTGGAGAGGTCTGACAGAATGAAGTCCACTGGAGAAGGGAATGGCAAACCACTTCAGTATTCTTACCTTGAGAACCCCTGAACAGTATGAAAAGGCAAAATGATAGGATACTGAAAAAGGAACTGCCCAGGCCGGTAGGTGCCCAACATGCTACTGGAGATCAGTGGAGAAGTAACTCCAGAAAGAATAAAGGGATGGAGCCAAAGCAAAAACAATACCCAGTTGTGGATGTGACTGGCAATAGAAGCAAGGTCCGATGCTGTAAAGAGTTTGAACTGTGGTGTTGGAGAAGACTCTTGAGAGTCCCTTGGACTGCAAGGAGATCCAAAAAGTCCATTCTGAAGAAGATCAGCCCTGGGTGTTCTTTGGAAGGAATGATGCTAAAGCTGAAATTCCAATACTTTGGCCACCTCATGTGAAGAGTTGATTCATTGGAAAAGACTCTGATGCTGGGAGGGATGGGGGAAGGAGGAAAAGCGGATGACAGAGGATGAGATGGCTGGATGGCATCACCGACTTGATGGACAAAAGTCTGGGTGAACTCCAGGAGTTGGTGATGGACAGGGAGGCCTGGCGTGCTGCAATTCATGGGGTCGCAAAGAGTCGGACACGACTGAGCGACTGAACTGAACTGAATGCTAAAATTTCTTAAATTTGGACTTTGTGGGGAAGTACTTAGGGAGTAAGATTTAGCAAGAATATGGATCAGGTTTTTCATTTATCCTCTCTTCCTAAAATCGTGGGAAAATTATATATCTCTTGATACATAGATATAAAATTAGAACCTACACACATACATGGGTGTATAAAAATACAGAAATAAATCCAACAGAATCAAAGCATGGTATAATTTGAAGAAAATGTGAATAACTAAAATATTGATATGTAAATATCAATATACATAAATAAGGTCAAGTAGAATGTAAAATTGTAATTACAGTTTTTTTTTAATTTTTACACAAATAACATAAATGAAGAAGAAAACTTGAAAATGTGTGTAATTTCCTCAAGGATACAAAATTAATATAAGTGTTTAGACTTTATTTGCTTTTCTAACTTTGTTGGGTTTAATCCCATGTGCAGGAAACACAGAAAGTAGACAGGCAATAAAGCTTATTAAATTATTAAATAGTAAAGGAACTAGAACTCATTATAATGATATTTGAATCAGTCATATAATGGATTCCATTATGAAGTCTGCTAGGATCATTGTCATTACCATCAAAACATATTTAATATGCTTCCTTAAGTAGTGTTGACCTCCATGAGTCTAGCTCTACTCATATTTAAAGAGAACTTGACAAGATTTAGTAAATATTTGCACAGGAAAGGACCTCTCTTTTTTGCTTCCCTCTTTTTCTTCCCTTTCATATGAGTTGTCAAACATAGCAATTCTCTCAACTGAGAATGAGAATAGTAAAAGAGTAGATTTTAAAATATTATTGATGAGTTTTTTTTTTTTTTTCATGAAAGTAAAAAAGTAAGATCATAATATATCCTGACTTTGGTATAAGTAAAATGTTTAAACTTAAAAATAATTTTGTATGTTCTACTTTCAATTTTTCACTATTTTTTTCAACTATTTTAATGTTTTAAAGCAACATTAAAAGATACTTAGGGCACTTGTATTATGATACTTATGGCACTTGTATTACAATACTTATGGCACTTGTATTACAATACTTATGGAAAACATACGTAAGGCAGCGCTTTTCTTCTTGCTCTGGCTCTGGTATGTTTGTAAATGGTACCACCAATTACTTTTGGTTGCTCCATCATGTCTGTGGATTTCTATCTACTGGAAATCCGTTGCACACTCATGAGATAGTGAGATACATATAAACACAAGAAAGCCTTGTTGGATGGCAAAGAGATTCTATTGTCTATGAAAGATTAGCTAAGCCTGGGCTTTCATCTTCATGTAGTAGTCTGAATTACTATTCTTGAATTCTAGATCTGGTCTAAAAACCCTGATGTCAGAACCAGCATAATTTCCAACTCCTAGTATGTATTGAGATCACAAACTACAAGAAGTCTTATAGGAAAATTTTATGTGTCTTCTTGGACAAAAAAATCTGAAAGAACCTTTTGTGTGACAAAGTATTCTATGGCATAACTCTCATTTCCTCTGATAGATTCTTTATTTTAGTGTTTCCAGCATATTAGAGTTCCCAGAAAGTGGAAATTATTCCAATCAGAACTACTGCCCACGCTTTTGGCTGCTAACATGGTCTGGAAATCCCCAAAATCTAACTCTGAGCTGGAACATGTACTCTGTTTCCTTTTATAAAATCTTCATTAAGAATTTATTTGCCATAATTATCTATCTCATTTTTAACTTTCTCAACATCTGCTTACTGGAATGGGACACTTTTTAAAATTTATTTATTTTTTAAATTTTTAATTGTTTATTGGGATATTGGTTTACAATGTTGTGGTAGTTTCTCCTGTACAATGAACTGTATCAGCTATATGTATACATAAATCCCCTCTCCAACCTCCCTCCCATCTCACACCTCCCCATCCCATCCATTTGGTCATCACAGAGCCCCTGAGCTTCCTGTGCTTTACAGCAGGTTCCCACTAGCTATCTATTTTACACATGATAGCTTATATATGTTTGTCCTAATCTCACAATTCATCTTATTCTCCCCTTTATCCTGTGTCCACATGACCATTCTCTATATCTGTGTCTGTCTTCCTGTCCTGCAAATAGGTTCATCTGTACCATTTTTATATATTCCACATATATGCATTAATGAAGGGTATTTTTTTTCCTCTTCCAACTTACTTCATTTTGTAGAGCAGACTCTAGACATATCTATGTCTCTACAAAAGACTGTATTTTGTTCCCTTTAGTGGCTGAGTAATATTCCCTTGTATATATATACCACATCCTTTTTATCTATTAATCTGTCAGACATTTAGGTAGCTTTCAGGTCCTGGTTGTCATAGATAGTGCTGCAATGAACACTGGGGTACATATCTTCTCCTGAATTATGGTTTTCTAAGGGCATATGACCAGTAGTGGAATTGCTGGGTCATATGGTAGTTCTATGTAGACCTACAAGAACTTTTAGAAATAACACCAAAAAAAAGATGTCCTTTTCATTAAAGGGGACTGGAATTTAAAAGTAGGAAGTCAAGAAACACCTGTAGTAACAGTCAAATTTGGCTTTGGAGTATGGAATGAAGCAGGGCAGAGGCTAATAGAGTTTTGCCAAGAGAACACACTGGTTATAGCAAACACCCTCTTCCAACAACACAAGAGAAGACTCTACACGTGGACATCATCAGATGGTCAACACCAAAATCAGATTGATTATATTCTTTGCAGCCAAAGATGGAGAAGCTCTATACAGTCAGCAAAAACAAGACCAGGAGCTGACTGTGGCTCAGATTATGAACTCCTTATTGCCAAATTCAGACTGAAATGGAAGAAAGTAGGGAAAACCATTAGACCATTCAGGTATGACCTAAATCAAATCCCTTATGATTATACAGTGGAAGTGAGAAATAGATTCAAGGAACTAGATCTGATAGAATGCCTGATGAACTATGGATGGAGGTTCGTGACATTTTACAGGACACAGGGATCAAGACCATCCCCATGGAAAAGAAATGCAAAAAAACCCAAAATGGCTGTCTGAGGAGGCCTTACAGATAGCTATGAAAAGAAGAGAAGTGAAAAGGAGAGGAGAGAAGGAAAGATATAAGCATCTGAATGCAGAAATCCAAAGAATAGCAAGGCGAGAAAAGAAAGCCTTCCTCAGCAATCAGTGCAAAGAAATAGAAGAAAACAACACAATGGGAAAGACTAGAGATCTCTTTAAGAAAATCAGAGATATCAAGGGAACATTTCGTGCAAAGATGGGCACAATAAAGGACAGAAATGTTATGGACCTAATAGAAGCAGAAGATATTAAGAAGAGGTGGCAAGAATACATGGAAGAACTGTACAAAAAAAGAGCTTCATGACCCAGATAATCACGATGGTGTGATCAATGAGCTAGAGCCAGACATCCTGGAATGTGAAGTCAAGTGGGCCTTAGAAAGCATCACTACGAACAAAGTGAGTGGAGGTGATGGAATTCCAGTTGAGCTCTTTCAAATCCTGAAAGTTGATGCTGTGAAAGTGCTGCACTCAATATGCCAGCACATTTGGAAAACTCAGCAGTGGCCACAGGCCTGGAAAAGGTCAGTTTTCATTCCAATCCCAAAGAAAGGCAGTGCCAAAGAATGCTCAAACTACTGCACAATTGCACTCATATCACACGCTAGGAAAGTAATGCTCAAAATTCTCCAAGCCAGGCTTCAGCAATATGTAAACCGTGAACTTCTAGATGTTCAAGCTGGATTTAGAAAAGGCAGAAGAACCAGAGATCAAATTGCCAACATCCGCTGGATCATCGAAAAAGCAAGAGAGTTCCAGAAAAACATCTATTTCTGCTTTATTGACTATGTCAAAGCCTTTGACAGTGTGGATCACAATAAACTGTGGAAGATTCTGAAAGAGTTGGGAATACTAGACCACATGACTTGCCCCTTGAGAAAACTATATGCAGGTAAGGAAGCAACAGCTAGAATTGGACATGGAACAACAGACTGGTTCCAAATAGGAAAAGGAGTATGTCAAGGCTGTATATTGTCACCCTGCTTATTTAACTTACACAAAGTACATCATGAGAAAAAATGGGCTGGAGGAAGCACAAGCTGGAATCAAGATGCTGGGAGAAATATAAATAACCTCAGATATGCACATGACACCACTCATGGTAGAAAGTGAAGAGGAAGTAAAAAGCCTCTTGTTGAAAGTGAAAGAGGAGAGTTAAAAAGTTGGCTTAAAGCTCAACATTCAGAAAAACTAAGATCATGGAATTTGGTCCCATCAGTTCAATTCAGTTCAGTTCAATCGCTCAGTCATGTCCGACTCTCTGCGACCCCATGAATCGCAGCACCCCAAGCCTCCCTGTTCATCACCAACTCCTGGAGTTCACTCAGACTCACGTCCATCAAGTCAGTGATGCCATCCAGCCATCTTATCTTCTGTTGTCCCCTTCTCCTCCTGCCCCCAATCCCTCCCAACATCAGAATCTCTTCCAATGAGTCAACTCTTTGCATGAGGTGGCCAAAGTACTGGAGTTT
>NW_011494944.1:2254182-2260119 GCF_000754665.1 Bison bison bison | reverse complement strand
TTCCAAGGAGTAAGCATCTTTTAATTTCATGGCTGCAGTCACCATCTGCAGTGATTTTGGAGCCCAAAAAAATAAAGTCTGACACTTCATGGCAAATAGTTTGGGAAACAGTGGAAACAGTGCCAGACCTTATTTTTGGGTCTCCAAAATCACTGCAGATGGTGACTGCAGCCATGAAATTAAAAGGCGCTTACTCCTTGGAAGGAAATTTATGACCAACCTAGGTAGCCTATTGAAAAGCAGAGACATTACTTTGCCCGCAAAGGTCTGTCTAGTCAAGGCTATAGTTTTTCCAGTAGTCATGTATGGATGTGAGAGTTGTACTGTGAAGAAAGCTGAGCATTGAAGAATTGATGCTTTTGAGCTGTGGTGTTGGAGAAGACTCTAGAGAATCCCTTGGACTGCAAGAGATCCAACCAGTCCATTCTAAAGGAGATCAGTCCTGGGTGTTCTTCAAAAGGAATGATGGTAAAGCTGAAACTCTAGTACTTTGGCCATCTCATGCGAAGAGTTGACTCATTGGAGAAGACTCTGATGCTGGGAGGGACTGTGGGCAGGAGGAAAAGGGGATGACAAAGGTGAGATGGCTGGATGGCATCACCGACTCAATGGACGTGAGTTTGAGTGAACTCCAGGAGTTGGTGATGGTCAGGGAGGCCTGGCGTGCTGTGATTCATGGGGTCACAAAGAGTCAGACACGACTGAGCGACTGAACTGAAACGAACTGAACTGAAGTTCATCCACCTTATCAGAACTTACTCAAATGCATTTCTCTGTATGGCTGAGTAGTATTCCATTGTGTATATGTACCGCAATTTCTTTATGCATTCATCTGTTGAAAGACATCTAGGTTGCTTCCATGTTCTAGATATTGTAAACAGTGCTGCAATGAACAATAGGATACATGTGTCTTTTTCAATTTTGTTTTCCTCAGGGTACATGCCTAGGAGTGGGATCACAGGGTCATATGGTGATTTTATTCCTAGTTTATTAAGGAATCTCCATACCATCTTCCATGGGAGAAGGCAATGGCACCCCACTCCAGTACTCTTGCCTGGAAAATCCCATGGATGGATGAGCCTGGTAGGCTACAGTCCATGGGGTTGCTAGGAGTCGGACACAACTGAGCAACTTCACTTTCACTTTTCATTTTCATGCATTGGAGAAGGAAATGGAAACCCACTCCAGTGTTCTTGCCTGGAGAATCCCAGGGATGGGGAGCCTGGTGGGCTGCTGTCTATGGGGTCGCACAGAGTCGAACACGACTGATGCAACTTAGCATCAGCAGCAGCAGCAGAATACCATCTTCCATAGTGGCTGTATCAACCTACATTCCCACCAATAGTGCAAGAATGTTCCTTTTTTCCACACCTTCTCCAGCATTTATTGTTTGTAGACTTTTTGATGATGGCCATTCTAACTGGTGTAAGGTGATATCTCATGGTGGTTTTGATTTGCATTTCTCTAATAATGAGTGATGTTGAACATCTTTTCATGTGTTAGCCATCTGTATATCTTCTTTGGAGAAAAGTCTGTTTAGGTATTTTTCCCATTTTTTCATTGTGTTTGTTTTCCTGGCATTGAGTTGTATGAGCTGCTTGTAGGTTTTGGAAATTAATCCTTTGTCAGTTGTTTCATTTGGTATTATTTTCTCTTCTGATTGCACAATAGCATAACTGGACTAGCTTTCGTGATGTAACCACAACTGCATCTTATATGGGTTGTCTCTTGATGTCTTGCTAAAATGACTTCTACATCTTTTTCTATGTTATCTTCCTTATTATGACCTTTAGAAATGTATATAAGTAAACTATAAAAAATCTTTTTGGAACAATTAGAAAGTTCTGCAGACAATAAAATAGCAGTTTCGATGTGACAATGTTTAATTATAGTGTACAAAGTCCTTGAACTATTAAAATAGATACAAAAGGTTGTGCTACTTCACTGTAGGACTTTTTTAAGCCTTCCCATTTGAAAAGATAAGTCATCATTTGATTTTATTAACACAATAGAAATATGACCACTTCAAAATGATTTGGAAGAATTAAAAGCATTGACAGAAAATGAGAAATTATACAGTACATTTAATTATATTTCTGTCAAAACCTACTTTTATTAAAAATAATTATGTCACAAATTGCATAGTTTTTACTCTAAATCTTCATAAACCATTTTAGTTATGGATAAGAAATACTTTAGA
Organism: Bison bison bison; assembly: GCF_000754665.1. Lineage (NCBI taxonomy): Eukaryota > Metazoa > Chordata > Mammalia > Artiodactyla > Bovidae > Bison > Bison bison. Next base: position 2,257,919 of record NW_011494944.1, on the reverse strand, counting down.
TTTCTCTGCTGAATGAAACTATTGAGGTATCACTTAAATAAAATGTAAGATTTTTTATGTGTTTTGATAGCTGCCTACACCTGTGTAAATACTATGCCAATGAAGGATTAAACATTTTGACATTCCAGAAAGTAGCATCATGCCTCTGCCCAACGAATTTTCTCTTCTATTGTTATCATTACTATCACGATCATCCTAATCATTGAGAAATCTGTTACACAGCCATATTGATACTCAGTTTCTGTTTCAGAAACATTTCAAATTATAGACATAGAGCTGCAATTAGAAAGACTGGCTACAGATACTCTCCAAAGAGGCTAGATGACTGTTCAGGCCAGGCCTTAATGAATGGAGGCCCCTAGATGGGGAAATTAAGAGCTGAACCACATATCTAGAAATACAATTTTGGTCTGCATACCTAGTCACGTTTGTACTCAGAGGAAGGGATCACACTAGCCAAACCCATTCCAGACTTATCCAGGTGATAAACGGACAATTTTTGATGACAATGAGATATAACTGATAGAGACTTGGTGATCCACTGGAAAAGATTCTGCATTTCCAATGCAAGGGGTATGAGTTTGATCCCTGGTCAGGGAAGTAAGATCCCACATGCTGCACAGCATGAGCAAAAAAAAAAAAAAATTAATTAAAAAAATAGAGATATAACTGACAAAGGGCTGGGATGTCTGAATCTATTAGATAGTACACTTTCTCTCTGTAGAAATTCAGAAATGGGAGGCACAATTTGAACCCCCTAATTACTATTAGAATAAGAGTAACTGATATGAGTTTAATGCTGATGATGGTTTGGGTTCATCAAAATTTGCTAACTCAATGAATGTATTGATTTCTGTTTTAGAATAGACATCTCAAGTTTTTTTCTTTAAAGCATCCTTTTTCTTGACAGTGCTAAAGAAGGAGTAAAATATTGTTACATCATTATAATTTTTTAAATACATGTCATTTCCATTAATTAAATAACCACATTTTTAAAATGTATGGTAGTGACAATTTGTATAATATATAAACCTTGATGTGTAGCATTTTTTTTTTGTACTTGGATCTAAAGACTTTCCATACACTGTTTTAACTTGATGTTCATAACAACCCAAAGAGATAGAAATATATTCCCATGTGATGCATAAGGTAACTAATGCAATATTTGCCACTGTTGCCCTGAGACACTAAATATTCAGTTTTCTAGGTTTTATTGTTATCTAACTTTAATGCTAAAAGATAAAAATGTAAATATTAGCTCCCTAAATCCATATTGGGAGTCAAAACCTCAGTATGCAAGTGAGACTGGAAAATACAGTTGGCAAGCTGGACAATGGCTTCTATAAAAAATACTATAAAGTTTGCTATCACTTTAGAACATTTTTTAAAAACAGACTCTATCTATTATACTGAAGGTAAATTTGGAAATAGCTTTCAAAGATCCTCTTCTGCTATTTTTAACATGGCATAATTTTAATACAACTGTGTTAATATAAAGATTATGCCAAGTATACCCTCATTCTTATTTAGCCATACTCTTGTGTCCTCCTGAGGTGATGCAAAACTCTACTTTGCCTTAAATATACTATTATAGTTCTTTCAGATATCAATGTTAACTCAATTTGTTAGAAATATTTTCTGATATATATTTGACATGAATAGATAAAAATAGTCAGCTTTAAGATTTTGGTGATAATTTTGGTGAATTCAAGGGCCTGGGGGTAAGTATTAACTCTATACAAGTTACTGTTAGTGTTTTCTTGTGGGTAACTCAGCATTAATTAATTTGGTATTAGGCAACAACACTCTTGTCCTCTCTGTTGTTTACTGTCTGTGTTCTTGAAAACAAGTCAATTAGCCTCTTGGGGATTTCATTTATTTTGTTTTGTTTGTAAAGTAACCAGCTGAATATTTGTTTCTCTCAACACTGACCAGAAGAACAAGGTCTCTTACACATGTAATTTCTTAGGGTTACAGTCACATTTTTAAAGTATTTTGCTTTGGTAGGAGTGCGTTGCTTTCATTGTTGCAGTACACACAAATAGAACAGGAAGTGGATCTTATAGCTGCCACATTATCAGCTCTCAAGCTGGAGCCCCAGTTTGACAGATAACTCTCTTACTGTAGCAAGGTGATGCCCTATCTCTTCGAAGGCATTGCTAATTGAGATGCATCCCACTGATGTAAAAACACCATCCTACAATTATGTTAGATAACTTTTGTCTGAGATTTTTATCTACACTTATTCAATTAATCAGTTACTCTGGCCAACTGAGCAGAAAATTTGGAATCTAGCAGGCAGCCTAGTATCTCATTGACCTAAGTATTATCTTTGGCTGAAAAAGTAGTACTGTGTTTTGAGTAGATTTTCATTTGAATTTATTGTCACTGACACTTGGCAACTTCAGATCTTAATGCAATTACAAAAAGAAATCCATGGTTTTGTTCTATTGAAAGTAGAAACACATCAGAACAAATTGCTACATAACTAAAATTACGCAGGCCAAAGAATTGGAGGTCTGTGGCTTTATGTTCACAGTAGGCCCAGGCTTAAGCTGGTGACACTAATGGTGCCTAGGCTTACTTCAAATATGGGCAACAACATGTGTTACAAAATAATTTTTAAAGGAAATGTACAGATAATAGGAAAGGGGTCACAATGGTGACCAAGATGTAAACTGTTATAAAATCCATTTTAGTAGCACTTTTTTGGGTTCATATCATTTTTCAATTTTAATAGATAACTTGAAGCTCAAAAGTGAGCTTCTAAATGCACTGAGACCTAACTCATTAATCCTTTCTCTTGGACAGGGGTTTCTCTGGTGGCTCAGATGGTAAAGAATCCACCTGCATGCAGGAGACCTGGATTTGCTCTCTGGGTTGGGAAGATCCCCTCTAGAAGGGAACATCTACCTGCTCCAGTATTCTGGCCTGGAGAATTTCATGGACTATACAGTCCATGGGATCACAAAGAGTTGGACATGACTGAGTGACTTTCACTCACTTGGACACGGGAGTAAATAACACCTATTCAGAAAGATGCTTGTCAATATTGCATGACCTTGTACACCATGAAAAACTTCTTGTAAAAGTAATCATTGTCTTCAGTGTATGGTACTGTATTTTTCTTTCTCATTTTTTGACATAAAATAAAGAATCCCTGGGTTCCATTCTAATGTATCTCATTGAATATTTACAATTTTACAAGATTAGATGAGAAGATACAATCTTTATATGATGCAATAAAAAATTATCATTACTATCAAATAGATTTTTTTAAGTCAAAGTATTTGTTTGGAAAATGGATCAATGACTAACAGTTGACAAATACTTGATAAAAAATACCAATTTATTCATGTATTTGTTTTAATATATAAAATGAGAATAAAATTTTAATTTAAAATGTCTTTATAGAGATGACAAAACCTAGGAAGTGAAATAATATTCATTTTGAAGAAACTTTTCTTCCACCCATTCTTTTTATCAAAGTTATCACCACAACCATTGTTTGTTGGTGCATGCATCTGGGAATATAGAGCAAAACAACAACAACAACAAGAAAAAAAAAAAAAACTGTTAGATTCCCATGGCTCTGATTTAATCTGACCATTTTTAGGCCAGATGTCCTTGCTTAACTAAAGTAGTCTTTCCCACCAGATCATTTTGTTTCATTGATAAAAAATTACATATTCTGTTTGTTTCAGGCCATAAATGTGGTGTGGTTTTTTTTTTGGTCT
>NW_011494944.1:2250115-2254082 GCF_000754665.1 Bison bison bison | reverse complement strand
TCTTTATTTGATTGCATTTCTACAATTAACATTTTATAATATATAAATATTTTCAAGTTGCAAGCCCTCACGTGGAAAATCTTTTTTTAAATGATGGCATGAAAATTGCATTAGTAATTAGGACAATAAACTTCCTGGTGACTTGATGTTATGAGTGACCTCACTGATTATTCTCTGGATTGTTTCTATAATGACACATGTATGCGTGTGTGCTCAGTTGCTCAAGCATGTCCAACTCTTTGAGACCCCATGGACTATAGCTTGCCAGGCTCCTCTGTCCATGGAATTCTCCAGGTAAGAATACTGGAGTGGGTTGCCATTTCCCTCTCCAGGGGATCTTCCCAACCCAGGGATCGAACCTAAGTCTCTTGTGTCTCCTACATTGGTGGGTGATTTGTTTATCACTGCATCACCTGGGAAGCCCCCATAAAGAAACATGATGAGCAGCTAAAATAGGACTGTTGGAATTTTAGTTAAAGTTTTTGAACATCTTTTAATTTTCTTCACAAAACTTGACCTGTCAGTTTATTTTCATCAGTTCAGTTCAGTTCAGTTGCTCCGTCATGTCCGACTCTTTGTGACCCCATGGAATGCAGCATGCCAGGCCTCCCTGTCCATCACCCACTCCCAGAGTTTACTCAAACTCATGTCCATTGAGTCGGTGATGCCATCCAACAATCTCATCCTCTGTTGTCCCCTTCTCCCCGAGCTTTCAATCTTTCCCAGCATCAGGGTCTTTTCAAATGAGTCAGCTCTTTGCATGAGGTGGCCAAGGTTGTTTAATATTTTTATCTTACATTTTACTATTTATTTAGTTTCAGTTACTGGCTCACATTGTTAGTTTCTAAACCAGTGAGGGAGAAAATGATTCCAATGGCAGCTTATTCAAAAGCATTGTGTGGAAGGTAATGGGTTTAAAAATTTTCTAATACATTTACTAGTTGGCAGGGACAGATAGTAAGCTATCCAATGTCTAATGCATGCTCATGTGAATCAGTTTTAAAAGTACAACATCCCTTACTAATTTGGGAAATAAAAGAGAGAGGAGTGATTTTTTACAAGTATCCTAACATTTAAATTGTAATCTAATATTCAAGGCATATTCTTTCTAGCAATAAGTTAGAGTAATTTTTTTTATAGCATGAAAGAGTGAAAACTACTTCATAAAGAGTGAAAACAAGTGACTTTTCATTTAAATGGTTGTAAAAATATAGGTAGCTCTTTCATACAAGTTTTGTGAAAAATTAAATTTATCCATCATTTTGAGAGGGCAATTTGGAAGATTTTAGTAGCTTCAATTCTAGGAGTCTTTGAAAGAGTCAATTCCTAGGCAGGTTGATAAGAAGTCCAGGGGTCCCCAAGGAGAGAGGGGTCTGGAATTCTCAAGGAGGAGAAAAGGAAAAACTTTTTTTTTTCCCTCTACATTCCTTAGTCTTAGTCACATAAACCATTTTTATCTTTAAGTCTAAAACTGATGCTTACACAACAAACTCAGTTTAAACTCTGTACTAAGGATAACAACAATGTATCCTGCTTGAGGACAGTTTCTCCTTCCTGAAAATCTTCTGGCTAATCCTCTTATTTTAAAATGCAAATTAAGGACTTTTACTCCAGTTTACAATGTTGAATTACAAAAATGGTCAAGGGACAGTGGGAAACTCTCACAATTTCTAGTTTTCCTTTGTTTGACTTGCTTTGATATGAGTGGAAACGTCTCTCGTGTTCTCCACTTACTTTGAGGCTTTGGAATATCATATCTTCAGGTTATGCTGATGGCTTGGCTTTTGTATGGTGGAGGAATAGGACGGGGAGGCCACTTTCTCCCCCACGAATTCATCAAAAGAACATTTGAACCCTGAGTAAATTCCACAAAACAACTTCTGAATGACGGCAGAGGACATCAGGCACCCAGAAAAGCAGTCCATTGTCTTCGAAAGGAGTGTTCCTCCCTCCCCTCAGCACGACTGAACAAGTGAGCCTAAAAAGTGTTCACCACTGCCCCCTTGTGTCAGGGCAGAAGCTAGACACTGAAGAGACCAGCAAACAGAAGAAGCTAAAGCCTTGGAAGTGACAGGTGCAATAGATTAAAACCCTGTAGTTAGTGCCGACTACATAGGAAGAGGCCTATAGATTTTGAGAAGTATAAGCTGGATCAAGGAACTATCTGAAAATGAACTGACACCACACTGTCCACAACAACACCAGAGAAAGTCCTAGATATATCTTTATTATTATCATTCTTTATTTCTTTCTTTATTTTATTTTTAAGCCCTCTATTATTCCTTTAACTTTCATTATTATATCCTACTATTACTTTGCAAAAAAAGGCCCTATTTTTAAAATCAAACTTCATATATATATATATATATATATTTTATAATTTTTGTGACATTTTTTCTTTAATATTGTATTTTTGAAAATCCAACCTCTACTCTAGATTTTTAATCTTTGCTTTTTTGTATTTGTTGTCAATTTTGTACCTTTAAGAACCTAATCTTCAGTGCCCATTTTTACTTGGGAGCGAGATTACTGGCTTGACTGCTCTCTCCACCTTTGGACTCTCCTTTTTCTCCACCAGGTCGCCTCTATCTCCTCCCTCCCCCTTTTCTTCTCTACTTGACTCTGTGAATTTCTTTGTGTGCTCCAGACTGTGGAGGACACTTAGGGATCTAATTACTGGCTGGATCTGTCTCTCTCCTTGTGATCCCCCCTTTATCCTCCTGGCCACCTCTGTCTCCTTCCTCCCTCTTCTCTTCTCTGTATGACTCTGTGAACATCTCTGAGTGGTCCAGACTGTGGAGCGCACATAAGGAAGTTAATACTGGCTAGCTTGCTCTCTCCTCTTTTGATTCCACCTCATCTCATCCTGGTCACCTATATCTCCCTCCTCCCTCTTCTCTTCTCCATGTAACTCTGTGAACCTCTCTGGGTGTCCCTCACTGTGGAGAAACTTTTCATCTTTAACCTAGAAGTTTCATCAATGGTGCTGTAAAAATAAGACTAAAAACCAGAGGCAGGAGGCTTAAGTCCAAATCCTGAGAACACCAGAGAACTCCTGACTCCAGGGAACATTAATTGACAGGAGCTCATCAAATGCCTCCACACCTACACTGAAACAAAGCACCACCCAAGGGCCAACAAGTTCCAGAGCAAGACATACCATGTAAATTCTCCAGCAACACAGGAACATAGCCCTGAGCTTCAATATACAGGCTGCCCAAAGTCAGTCCAAACCCACTGACATCTCATAACTCATTTCTGGACACTTCATTGCACTCCAGAGAGAAGAAATACAGGTCCACACACCAGAACACCTACGCAAGCTTCCCTAACCAGGAAACCTTGATAAGCCGCCTGTCCAACCCCACGCACAGTGAGGAAACTGCACCATAAAGAGAAATCCGCAAACATCCAGAATACAGAAAGGCCACCCTAAACACAGCAATATAAGAAAGATGGAGAGGCAGAAGAATATCCAGCAGGAAAAGGAAGAGGATAAATACCCACCAAACCAAACAAAAAAGGAAGAGATAGGGAATCTACCGGATAAAGAATTCCAAATAATGATAGTGGAAATGATCCAAAATCTTGAAAACGAAGTGGAGTTACAGATAAATAGCCTGGAGACAAGGATTGAGAAGATGCATGAAAGGTTTAACAAGGACCTATAAGAAATAAAAGAGTCAATATATAATGAATAATGCAATACGGCTACTGCTTCTAAGTCACTTCAGTCATGTCCGACTCTGTGTAACCCCATAGACGGCAGCCCACCAGGCTCCCCTGTCCCTGGGATTCTCCAGGCAAGAACACTGGAGTGTGTTGCCGTTTCCTTCTCCAATGCATGAAAGTGAAGAGTGAAAGTGAAGTTGCTCAGTCATGTCCAACCCTCAGCAACCCCATGGACTGCAGCCATCCAGGCTCCTCCATCCATGGGATTTTCCAGGCAAGAGTACTGGAGTGGGGT
>NW_011494944.1:2249249-2250015 GCF_000754665.1 Bison bison bison | reverse complement strand
ACCCCAACATTCAAATCATAGGAGTCCCAGAAGAAGAAGACAAAAAGACCATGAGAAAATACTTGAGAAGATAATAGTTGAAAACTTCCCTAAATTGGGGAAGAAAATAATCACCCAAGTCCAAGAAACCCAGAGAGTCCCAAACAGGATAAACTCAAGGCAAAACACCCCAAAACACATATTAATCAAATTAACAAAGATCAAACACAAAGAAAAAATATTAAAAGCAGCAAATGAAAAACAATAAATAACACACAAGGGGATTCCCATAAGGATAACAGCTGATCTTTTAATAGAAACTCTTCAGTCCAGGAGGGAATGACAAGGCATACTTAAAATGATGAAAGAAAATAACCTACAGTCCAGATTACTGTACCCAGCAAGATTCTCATTCAAATATGAAGGATAAATCAAAAGCTTTCAATTCAGTTCAGTCACTCAGTCATGTCTGACTCTTTGCAAACCCATGAATCGCAGCACAGAGGCTTCCCTGTCCATCACCAACTCCCGAGTTCACTCAGACTCATGTCCATCGAGTCAGTGATGCCATCCAGCCATCACATCCTCTGTCGTCCGCTTCTCCTCCTGCCCCCAATCCCTACCAGTATCAGAGTCTTTTCCAATAGGTGAACTCTTCGCATCAGGTGGCCAAAGTATTGGAGTTTCAGCTTTAGCATCATTCCTTCCAAAGAAATCCCAGGGCTGATCTCCTTAACAATGGACTGGTTGGATCTCCTTGCAGTCCAAGGGACTCTCAAGAGTCTTC
>NW_011494944.1:2248816-2249149 GCF_000754665.1 Bison bison bison | reverse complement strand
ACCCCATGGACTGCAGCCATCCAGGCTCCTCCATCCATGGGATTTTCCAGGCAAGAGTACTGGAGTGGGGTGCCATTGCCTTCTCCAGAATAATGCAATAAATGGATCAAAAACACTCTGGAGGGAATCAACAGTAGAATAATGGAGGCAGAAGATAGGATAAGTAAGGTAGAAGATAGAATGGTAGAAATAAATGAAACAGAGAGGAAAAAAGAAAAATGAATGAAAAGAAATGAAGACAATTTCAGAGACCTCTGGGAAAATGTAAAACACCCCAACATTCAAATCATAGGAGTCCCAGAAGAAGAAGACAAAAAGACCAAGAGAAAATAC
>NW_011494944.1:2247695-2248100 GCF_000754665.1 Bison bison bison | reverse complement strand
GGTCTGGTATTCCCATCTCTTTCAGAATTTTCCACAGTTTATTGTGATCCACACAGTCAAAGGCTTTGGCACAGTCAATAAAGCAGAAATAGATGTTTTTTCTGGAACTCTCTTGGTTTTTCGATGATCCAGCAGATATTGGCAATTTGGTCTCTGGTTCCTCTGCCTTTTCTAAAACCAGCTTGAACATCTGGAAGTTCACTGTTCACCTATTGCTGAAGCCTGGCTTGGAGAATTGTGAGCATTACTTTACTGGCGTGTGAGATGAGTGCAATTGTGCAGTAGTTTGAGTATTCTTTGGCATTGCCTTTCTTTGGGATTGTAATGAACACTGAAACCATACTCACAGAAAACTAGTCAATCTAATTACACCAGGACCACAGCCTTTTCTAACTCAGTGAAACC
>NW_011494944.1:2246842-2247595 GCF_000754665.1 Bison bison bison | reverse complement strand
AGAAGGGAATGGCAAACCACTTCAGTATTCTTGCCTTGAGAACCCCATGAACAATATGAAAAGGCAAAACGATAGGATACTAAAAGAGGAACTCCCCAGGTCAGTAGGTGCCCAATATGCAACTGGAGATCAGTGGAGAAATATGAAAGCAGTCCAGAAAGCATGAAGGGATGGAGCCAAAGCAAAAACAATACCCAGTTGTGGATGTGACTGGTGACAGAATCAAGGTCTGATGCTGTAAAGAGCAATATTCTATAGGAACCTGGAATGTCAGATCCATGAATCAAGGCAAATTAGAAGTGGTCAAACAAGACATGGCAAGAGTGAACGTCGACATTCTAGGAATCCACGAACTAAAATGGACTGGAATGGGTCAATTTAACTCAGATGACCATTATATCTACTACTGTGGGCAAGAATCCCTTAGGAGAAATGGGGTAGCCATCATAGTCAACAAAAGATTCTGAAATGCAGTACGTGGATGCAGTGTCAAAAATGACAGAATGATCTCTGTTCGTTTCCAAGGCAAACCATTCAATATCACAGTAATCCAAGTCTATGCCCCAACCAGTAACGCTGAAGAAGCTGAAGTTGAACCTTTCTATGAAGACCTACAAGACCTTTTAGAACTAACACCCAAAGAAGATGTCCTTTTCATTACAGGGGACTGAATGCAAAAGTAGGAAGTCAAGAAACACCTGGAGTAACAGACAAATTTGGCCTTGGAATATGGAATGAAGCAGGGCAAAGACT
>NW_011494944.1:2245997-2246640 GCF_000754665.1 Bison bison bison | reverse complement strand
TAACAAAAATTACTAGCAATCAGAATCCAACAACACATTAAAAGATCATACATCATGACCAAGTGGCTTTATCCCAGGGATGCAAAGATTCTTCAATATCCACAAAATCAATCAATGTAATACACCACAATAACAAATTGAAAAATAAAAGCCATATGATTATCTCAATAGATGCAGAGAAATCCTTTGACAAAATTCAACATCCATTTATGATAAAAACCCTCTAGAAAGCAGGAATAGAAGAAACATGCCTCAACATAATAAAAACTATATATGACAAACCCACAGCAAACACTATCCTCAAGGCTGAAAAATTGAAAGCATTTCCCCTAAAATCAGAAACAAGACAAGGGTGCCCACTCTCACCACTACTATTCAACATAGTTTGGGAAGTTTTGGCCACATCAATCAGAGCAGAAAAAGAAATAAAAGGAATCCAAATTGGAAAGGAAAAAGTAAAACTCTCACTGTTTGCAGATGACATGATCCTCTACATAGAAAACCCTAAAGACTCCACCAGAAAATTACTAGAGCTAATCAATGAATATAATAAAGTTGCAGGATATAAAATCAACACACAGAAATCCCTTGCGTTCCTATACACTAATAATGAGAAAATATAGAAATTAAAGAAACAATTCCA
>NW_011494944.1:2243725-2245897 GCF_000754665.1 Bison bison bison | reverse complement strand
AAGATGAGAGATCTCTTCAAGAAAATTAGAGATACCAAGGGAACATTTCATGCAAAGATGGGCTCGATAAATGACAGAAATGGTATGGACCTAATAGAAGCAGAAGATATTAAGAAGAGGTGGCAAGAATACACAGAAGAGCTGTACAAAAAAGATCTTCATGACCCAGATAATCACGATGGTGTGATCACTCAAAAGCTTTACAGACAAGCAAAAGCTGAGAGAATTCAGCACCACCAAACTAGCTCTCCAAACAAATGCTAAAGGATCTTCTCTAGACAGGAAACACAGAAAGGGTGTATAAACTCGAACCTAAAACAATAATGTAAATTGCAACGGGATCATACTTATTAATAATTACCTTAAGTGAAAATGGGTTGAATGCCCCAACCAAAAAACAAAGACTGGCTGAATGGATACAAAAACAAGACCCTTATATATGTTGTCTACAAGAGACCCACCTTGAAACAAGGGACACATACAGACTGAAAGTGAAGGGCTGGAAAAAAAATATTCCACATAAAGAGAGACCAAAAGAAAGCAGGAGTAGCAATACTCATATCAGATAAAATAGACTTTAACACAAAGGCTGTGAAAAGAGACAAAGATGGACACTACATAATGATCAAAGGATCAACTCAAGAGGAAGATATAACAATTATAAATTTTATGCACCCAACATAGGAGCACCACAATATGTAAGACAAATGCTAACAAGTATGAAAGGGGAAATTAACAATAACACAGTAATAGTAGAAAACTTTAATACCCCACTCACACCTATGGATAGATCAACTAAACAGAAAATTAGCAAGGAAACACAAACTTTAAATGATACAATAGACCAGTTAGACCTAATTGATATCTATAGGACATTTCACCACAAAACAATGAATTTCACCATTTTCTCAAGTACACACAGAAACTTCTCCAGGGTAGACCACATTCTGGGCCATAAAGCTAGCCTTGGTAAATTCAAAAAAAAAAAAAAATTGAAATCATTCCAAGCATCTTTTCTGACCACAGTGCAGTAAGATTAGATCTCAATTACAAGAGAAAAACTATTAAAAATTCCAACATATGGAGGCTCAACAACACGCTGCTGTATAACCAACAAATCACAGAAGAAATCAAAAAAGAAATCAAAATATGCATAGAAATGAGTGAAAATGAAAACACAACAAACCAAAACCTGTGGGACACTGTAAAAGCAGTCCTAAGGGGAAGGTTCATAGCAATACAGGCATATCTCAAAAACAAGAAAAAAGTCAAATAAATAACCTAACTCTACACCTAATGCAACTAGAAAAGGAAGAAATGAAGAACCCCAGGGTTAGTAGAAGAAAGAAATCTTAAAAATTAGTGCAGAAATAAATGCAAAAGAAACAAAAGAGACCATAGCAAAAATCAAGAAAGCCAAAAGCTGGTTCATTAAGAGGATAAATAAAACTGACAAACCATTAGCCAGACTCATCAAGAAACAAAGGGAGAAAAATCAATAAAATTAGAAATGAAAATGGAGAGATTACTACAGACAACATAGAAATACAAAGGATCATAAGAGACTACTATCAGCAATTATATGCCAAAAAAATGGACAACTTGGAAGATATGGACAAATTCTTAGAAAAGTACAACTTTCCAAAACTGAACCAGGAAGAAGTAGAAAATCTTCACAGACCCATCACAAGCACGGAAATTGAAACTGTAATCAGAAATCTTCCAGCAAACAAAAGCCCAGGTCCAGACGGCTTCACAGCTGAATTCTACTAAAAATTGAGTGAAGAGCTAACACCTACCCTACTCAAACTCTTCCAGAAAGTTGCAGAGGAAGGTAAACTTCCAAACTCATTCTATGAGGCCACGATCACCCTAACACCAAAATCTGACAAAGATGCCACAAAAAAAGAAAACTACAGGCCAATATCACTGATGAACATAGATGCAAAAATCCTAAACAAAATTCTAGCAATCAGAATCCAACAACACATTAAAAAGATCATACATCATGACCAAGTGGGCTTTATCCCAGGGATGCAAAGATTCTTCAATATCCACAAATCAATCAATGTAATACACCACAATAACAAATTGAAAAATAAAAGCCATATGATTATCTCAATAGATGCAGAGAAATCCTTTGACAAAATTCAACATCCATTTATGATAAAA
>NW_011494944.1:2237960-2243625 GCF_000754665.1 Bison bison bison | reverse complement strand
GTAAAACTCTCACTGTTTGCAGATGACATGATCCTCTACATAGAAAACCCTAAAGACTCCACCAGAAAATTACTAGAGCTAATCAATGAATATAATAAAGTTGCAGGATATAAAATCAACACACAGAAATCCCTTGCGTTCCTATACACTAATAATGAGAAAATATAGAAATTAAGGAAACAATTCCATTCACCATTGCAATGAAATGAATAAAATACTTAGGAATATATCTACATAAAGAAACAAAAGACCTATATATATATATATATATAACTATAAAACACTGGTGAAAGAAATCAAAGAGGACACTAATAGATGGAGAAATATACCGTGTTCATGGATCGGAAGAATCAATATAGTGAAAATAAGTAAACTACCCAAAGCAATCTATAGATTCAATACAATCCCTATCAAGCTACCAACGGTATTTTTCACAGAGCTAGAACAAATATTTCACCATCTGTATGGAAGTACAAAAAAACCTTGAATAGCCAAAGCAATCTTCAGAAAGAAGAATGGAACTGGAGGAATCAACCTGCCTGATTTCAGGCTCTACTACAAAGCCACAGTCATCAAGACAGTATAGTACTGGCACAAAGACAGAAATATAGATCAAAGGAACAAAATAGAAAGCCCAGAGATAAACCTATGCACCTATCGACACCTTATCTTTGACAAAGGAGGCAAGAATATACAATGGAGAAAAGACAATCTCTTTAACAAGTGGTGCTGGGAAAACTGGTGGTTTTTTAACAAGTGGTTGCACTTGTAAAAGAATGAAACTAGAACACTTTCAAACACCATACACACACAAAAAAAACTCAAAATGGATTAAATTTCTAAACGTAAGACCAGAAATTATAAAACTCCTAGAGGAGAACATAGGCAAAATACTCTCTGACATAAATCACAGCAGGATCTTCTATGACCCACCTCCTAGAATATTGAAAATAAAAGCAAAAATAAATAAATGAGATCAAATTAAAATTAAAAGCTTCTTCACAACAAAGGAAACTATAAGCAAGGTGAACAGACAGCCTTCAGAATGGGAGAAAATAATAGCAAATGAAGCAATTGACAAACAACTAATCTCAAAAATATACAAGCAACTCCTGAAGCTCAATTCCAGAAAAATAAATGACCCAATCAAAAAATGAGCCAAAGAACTAAACAGACATTTCTCCAAAGAAGACATACAGATGGCTAACAAACACATGAAAAGATGCTCAACATCACTCATTATCAGAGAAATGCAAACCAAAACCACAGTAAGGTACCATTTCACACCAGTCAGAATGGCTGCTATCCAAAAGTCTACATACAAGCAATAAATTCTGGTGAGGGTGTCAAGAAAAGGGAACCCTCTTACACTGTTGGTGGGAATGCAAACTAGTACAGCCACTATGGAGAACAGTGTGGAGATTCCTTAAAAAACTGGAAATAGAACTGCCATATGACCCAGCAATCCCACTGCTGGGCATACACACTGAGGAAACCAGAATTGAAAGAGACACGTGTACCCCAATGTTCATCGCAGCACTGTTTATAATAGCCAGGACATGGAAGCAACCTAGATGTCCATCAGCAGATGAATGGATAATAAAGCTGTGGTACATATACACAATGTAGTATTACTCAACCATTAAAAAGAATACATTTGAATCAGTTCTAATGAGGTGGATGAAACTGGAGCCTATTATACAGAGTTAAGGAAGCCAGAAAGAAAAACACCAATACAGTATACTAACGTATACATATGGAATTTAGAAAGATGGTAACAATAACCTTGTATGTGAGACAGAAAAAGAGACACAGATGTATAGACCAGTCTTTTGGACTCTGTGGGACAGGGGGAGGGTGGGATGATTTGGGAGAATGGCATTGAAACAGGTATATTATCATATGTGAAATGAATCACCAGTCCAGGTTCGACAGGATACTCGGGGCTGGTGCACTGGGATGACCCAGAAGGATCGTATGGGGAAGGAGGTGCGAGGGGGGTTCAGGATGGGGAACACGTGTACACCGTGGAGGATTCATGTTGATAATGCAAAACCAATACAATATTGTAAAGTAATTAGTCTCCAATTAAAATAAATAAATTAATATTAAAAATAAATAAAATGTAAATTATGGGAGTGGGTCTAGTAAGATCTTTACAACCTCCAGACATTATTTTGATTCATTGTAATAACTAATTAAAAAGTATATAACTCCCTTGCTAACACTAACGAGGGGGCACTCTTTCTGCCCCCTTCTGATATCCATGTCAGAAGCTTTCTCTATTTCTTTTATACTTTAATAAATATTACACAAAAGTTCTGAGTGATCAAGCCTCATCTCTGGCCCTGGATTGAATTCTTTTCCTCCACAGGGCAAGAATTTCAGCATCTTTCATGGTTCAGCAACAACCTTTCATCTTTATTATAGAAAGGTTTTCATATGATCATAAAGTATTATACATAATAGATACTCCTTACAACATTGCATTAGTGAATAATTGGAAACACATATCCATCAATAGGAAACTAGTTCAACATTCTGCAACGATTTTATAAAGCTAGGTTTATACCTATGTACTTTTCAAAGTATCATCCTGAACACTCAAGAAAACTCACTTTTAGAAATCTGCTTTTAAGCCAAGAAATGGAAATAACATCAATTATACTTCAGACTTTGGAGAGAAAATTGTGATAGCAACTGTTTTCTTATGTAGGTTAATCCTCAGGTCATCTTCTGCAAAAAATACTTCATGAGCAGAAATCGGGACTATTTGCAGAGAAACTAGAGAAGAAGCTCAAAGAAGATCACAATAAGTTACATGATAAGTCAGCCCAAATTCTAAAAGCTCAAGGTCACCAATTTCTAGCTTGAATGCCAAAATATGTTCAATTAAAAGTGACAAATTATGTTACCTAAGTAGGTTTCTTCAATGGACATTATGCTATAAATAATAACTTATATGCCATATTGTGTAAAGGGACAAAACATTATTTATGGAATTAATTTAACTTGCCTTAACACCATGGTATGTTAGAGTAAAAAAAAAAAATGTTGAGTAACTTACTACAGCAAGGACATAATCCTCATTTAAGCTGATCAGCTCTAATTCTCTCATTTGGCATTAGCACACACATTCTTTTTTTAATTCTTTTCCTTTATAGTTTAACAAGCATTTTTCATACTTATTTGCAGGAAGAGATCATTGTTAAAGTATGCAGTATAAAGTGGCACTTCTCCTTGGTGGTCCTGAAGGGCATTCACTGTTGGACCAAATCCACATTATTTTAGTCACTGAGGGCTTTTGGTGGAAAAGAAAAATTTTCCAATTTTATATTTCATTCTCTGAAAGGGATTCAGAAAATACAAGAACTATAATTTATCTTCAGAGTAATAGTCAGACCACATATGCAAACACATAAGCAATGCCTTTCACTTGGCATTTTAAGAGCTAGGACTTGTTCTTACTGAAGATGTATAATTTAATTAATGTGAAATATTTTAAAATCTGACCTCTGTAGGTGGTTTTATTTATGTAGAGATTGTTTATCCACATGGGCTCATAGGTGTGTTGATATCAATAACAAGATAAATAGCGATGCTTAAGAGAATACCTATTAGGAGCCGTAAGTACATTATTCTTTGGCATTAGAGGATTATTATGAAGTATCATGAAAAGGAAATAGCAACCCACTCCAGTTTTCTTGCTTGCCTTATCCTATGGAAGTAGGAGCCTGATGTCCATGAGACTGTATAGAGGTGGGCAGGACTTAGTGACAAAACAATACCAATGAAATAATGAAGATTATTCTTAAGCTTATAAGATATGTCAGGTCCTGAGCTAAACTCTATTCCTGTAACATTTTACATTTCACATATAATCTGTATGCTGCTAAAGCACTTCAGTCGTGTCCGACTCTGTGCAACCCCATAGACGGCAGCCCACCAGGCTCCCCTATCCCTGGGATTCCACAGGCAATCCAGTGGGTTGCCATTTCCTTCTCCAATGCATGAAAGCGAAAAGTGAAAGTGAAGTTGTTCAGTCGTGTCCGACCCTCAACGACCCCATGGACTGCAGCCATCCAGGCTCCTCCATCCATGGGATTTTCCAGGCAAGAGTACTGGAGTGGGGTGCCACTACCTTCTCCGGTAATCTGTATAGTAGATAGTAAAAATTTAAAGAACAAGTGAACTAAATAGGCAGGTAAAATATATATACCTAAAATATCATATAAAAATATAACCAAAAAG
Organism: Bison bison bison; assembly: GCF_000754665.1. Lineage (NCBI taxonomy): Eukaryota > Metazoa > Chordata > Mammalia > Artiodactyla > Bovidae > Bison > Bison bison. The sequence goes on along the minus strand of NW_011494944.1, from coordinate 2,239,374 downwards.
GAAATAAAAAATATACGATAAGTCTTTAGAAGTGTATGTAAATGAGACAAACACTAGGTTTAGTGAATAAAATAAATAGTTTCTTTTTTTTTCATATTTTTCCAAAATAGTAAATTATGGAGAAATATCGTAGTGCTAGTAATAAAAATAATAGAAATAATAACAACTATCTGTATTTAGTCTGAGACAGATACTATGCTAAGAAAATCTAAATTTATTAGAACTTTGTAAACACTACAAAGACTTATCAATGTCTTAGAAATTCAGAAGTGAGATACTTGTGAGCTTTGAGAATTTGGCTAAAGTCAGTCAGTTGAGTCGGGGAGCTAATTGGGATTGGACTAAATTCATGATGTAATACTTTAAGATTGATGGTTATTTGATGGATAAGCTAACTATTTATATTAGCAGACTGTTGTTTACAGAGAAATAATCTCTGAGAATATACTAAAGCAATTAGTAAAGCAAAAAGCAAAGTAATAGCAAAGTGGATTAGGCTCTTATCTTTCTATGGAATAGTATTTTGATGAATCAAAACAAAGTTAATATAGATGATCTCTTGTTTTTTGGACTTTTATTGTCGTCCAGTCTAAGCTGAATGACAAATAGTTTATCATCTAAAAATCCATCAAGATCCACACTATTGTTTGAAGGATCATGATTGCATATCAGGTTTTGGACAGGGAATATTTCAACTGTGATATACATCTGATATTTCTGTTGTTTTGTTTGAAGATCATTTGCTGGATCATATATGGCTGAGGTTACACAGGGACATTAACACCATGATTCACACATGTGAATGCTGAATTATATTGAGTTCAGTTCAGTTCAGTCACTCAGTCGTGTCTGATTCTTCGTGACCCCATGAATCATAGCACACCAGGCCTCCATGTCCATCACCAGCTCCTGGAGTTTACTCAAGCTCATGTCCGAGTCGGTGATGCCATCCAGCCATCTCATCCTCTGTCGTCCCCTGCTCCTCTTGCCCTCAATCTCTCTGAGTATCAGGGTCTTTTCCAATGAGTCAAATTTTTGCATGAGGTGTCCAAAGTATTGGAGTTTCAGCTTTAGCATCAGTCCTGCCAAAGAACACTCAGGACTGATCTCCTTTAGGATGGAGTGGTTGGATCTCCTTGCAGTCCAACGGACTCTCAAGAGTCTTCTCCAACACCACAGTTCAAAAGCATCAATTCTTCATTGCTCAGCTTTCTTCACAGTCCAACTTTCACATCCATACATGACCACTGGAAAAATCATAGCCTTGACTAGATGGAACTTTGTTGGCAGAGTAATGTCTCTGCTTTTGAATATGCTATCTAGGTTGTTCATAACTTTTCTTCCAAGGAGTAAGCATCTTTTAATTTCATGGCTGCAATCACCATCTGCAGTGATTTTGGAGCCCCAAAAATAA
>NW_011494944.1:2234299-2237860 GCF_000754665.1 Bison bison bison | reverse complement strand
ATGAAGTGATGGGACCAGATGCCATGATCTTCGTTTTCTGAATATTGAGCTTTAAGCCAACTTTTTCCCTCTCCTCTTTCACTTTCATCAAGAGGCTTTTTAGTTCCTCTTCACTTTCTGCCTTAAGAGTGGTGTCATCTGCATATCTGAGGTTATTGATATTTCTCCCAGCAATCTTCATTCCAGCTTGTGCTTCTTCCAGCCCAGTGTTTCTCATGATGTACTCTGCATATAAGTTAAATAAGCAGGGTGACAATATACAGTCTTGATGTACTCCTTTTCCTATTTGGAACCAGTCTGTTGTTCCATGTCCAGTTCTAACTGTTGCTTCCTGACCTGCATATAAGTTTCTCAAGAGGCAGGTCAGGTGGTCTGGTATTCCCATCTCTTTCAGAATTTTCCACAGTTTATTGTGATCCACACTGTCAAAGGCTTTGGCATAGTCAATAAAGCAGAAATAGATGTTTTTCTGGAACTCTCTTCCTTTTTCCATGATCCAGCAGATGTTGGCAATTTGATTTCTGGTTCCTCTGCCTTTTCTAAAACCAGCTTGATCATCTGGAAGTTCACAGTTTATGTATTGCTGAAGCCTGGCTTGGAGAATTTTGAGCATTACTTTACTAGCATGTGAGATGAGTGCAATTGTGCAGTAGTTTGAGCATTCTTTAATAGATATCAACAGAAGGGTTATAAACAGAGTATTTTATACTTCTTAACCAAAAGTGTTCAACTTAAGAGATGTGGGGATACTAGCCAAATTATCTAATTGTATTGTTTCACTTTTTTGTTGTACTTGATTTATAATGTGTTTACATACACATATTCTTTTTTATATTCTTTTTCATTATGGTTTATCACACAATATTGAGTACGGTTCCCTGGGCTATACAGTAGGACCGTGTTGCTTATTTCACTTTTTATTCCTCATATTTTAGTAACATAAAAAATGACAGAAATATATTTGGCATATGAGTACAATATTGTTCCCCGAAATGCCTCACATTTCATACTGACAGGCTGATGTTTCAAGAACTGCTCTGCTTTGAAGTGTCACCTGCCCAAAATTATGAAATTCTTACATTATGTGTTCTATGTCCTTAATAATATTTTCCAGTGCCTCTGAAAAAAATGTGAGCCACAGAATGGTTTAAAGACAGAACGAAAATATTCAGAATTACATATGAACTTTTTAATGATACCTTTATGATACTCATCTTAAGATATTTATTAAGTTGTTGTTTACTTTTAGTTTTTCTGTTAAAATCAACAGCCCGGCTTTTTCCATAGCATTTCAATATCATGAACTATTCCCAAAATAACACTGTATACTCTCTTAGCAGTTGCTAATTGATAAGCTCAGGTTAGTAGAATAAGTGCTGCACCTGAGGTGATTTTTTTGTTTGTTTGTTTCTAATTATTTAAGGCAAAGTTAGCTTTTAGACAGATGCAGACGACCATGGAATTCCCCTTCTTAAAAGTGAAGAGAGGAAGTATCAGGATGCTCAATATAAGTGATGACTAGAAAAATTCTTAAAAGTTCATAGATAGTAAACCTGCATGGTGAAAATTTACAGTTGCAGAAAAAAGAAAAGAAAAGAATTGCAGAGAAAGAGAAATCAGGTCAGTAGATGTCTCTGGTGGATGGTTGCCAGTACTGCTGCTGCTCTTAAGGTGAGTAGACTTTTGCCACTTAGTTTAGGGAAAGGCTATGGTAAATAATTGGTCTTTAAAGATCCTAATAAGATTAAATCAGAATAACAACAGCTTATCCAGAGAGCCCAAGTACAAACTGGTAAAAAAAAAAAAAAAGAAAAGAAAAGAAAATCAAGGTAATTAGGAAGGCCAAAGAGCTAATTTTAAATTTGATTTACACGTGTGCACAGGCACAGATGCATAGATCATGTGAGAAATCTAGGGAAGAAAGTTATCAAAGACTAAGTTAAATTTTATAGGTGTGGCAATTCTAAAACTGTTGAGAATCTATTGCATGCAACCTATGAGATTAAAAAAAAAAAAAAACTTAGAAAATATTTTCTTAACAGTCCTAGGGATAAATTATTTCTTACACATTCCATTTTCTTCTGAAAAACTGTACTTTGGAAACTTTATATGCTTTCTGGGCTATACAAAGTAGTTGGAATTGGCCTCAAAACTCATGTCATCTTTAGAACACAGCAAAAGTTTACCTGCATATTATATAAGAGTAGAATTATAGACAGAGTCAGAGTCCTTTAGATTTTGGCTGAGGACTTGTGAAAAATAGAAATGTGCCCCAGTATATCCCCAGACAAAAACTGTCTGCTGCTGCTGCTGCTAAGGCACTTCAGTCAGGTCCGACTCTGTCTGACCCCATGGACTGCAGCCCACCAGGCTCCCCTGTCCCTGGGATTCTCCAGGCAAGAACAATGGAGTGGATTGCCATTGCCTTCTCCAATGCATGAAAGTGAAAAGTCAAAGTGAAGTCACTAAGCCGTGTCCGACTTTTAGCGACCCCGTGGACTGCAGCCCACCAGGCTCCTCTGTCCATGGGATTTTCCAGGCAAGAGTACTGGAGTGGGGTGCCATTGCCTTCTCTGAAAAAAAAAAAAAACAAAAAACTGTCTAGGTATATTATTTATTTTCCCAGGAAAAGACAAATTACATAACCTCAGGAGGCATGGAAATCAAAATAAGAATAGGGATTTGTTGTCAACAGAGAAATAGGAACAAATATTTTATTCATAATCCCAGGGTCCTAAATGAATGGGTACCCCAGTCCATTAGGTTTCTTGAATGAGAAAAGAGAACTGCTACAAAGTATGCTTAATTCTTTCTCTATTAGATTTTTAATTGCTGCATTTTGTCTTCGTTTTGCTTTTCATTTTAGGGAGCAAATGTATGTGAATGGGTCATTTAGGATGTGATGGGTTCTTCCTCAATTATTCTCCCAACGTGAGTAGATGTTTCTTTGCCCACAAACAATTGAAACCTCCTGGAGAAATTCAGTTTGGGCTTGATTTAGATACAAGGCTACTGATAAGCCATTGTGAAATTAGGTATGTTCTATGACTAGGTGATTATCTGGGCTCTAAAGAGCAAAGTCCCCTGAAAAGCATTTAAATTGATAATTCCGTTTAAATAGTGCATCCCTACCTATTAAAAACTAGCTGCGCTGTCTAAGAGGAGGAAATGGTGTTAAAGGGATGAGGATAAATGGTATAGGTTGACAAGGGGAAGTGGTTGTGGATATTTGGAGATGCCTTTCTATACAACTTACTGACTAAGGGAGAGAGTGTGAGATTGTAGTAGTTTGTAGATTCTATTTCTGAGCCTGAATTGGTCGACAATCTAAAGAAATTTGTCCTTTTGACTAAGAACAAGATGGGAAATTAGGCACATGATTTCCCCTCACATCAGCATCAATTTCCTTGAAAACAACCTTTTTGTTCATTTTATTTTCTTTTTTTTTTTAATTTTTATTTTATTTTATTTTATTTTTAAACTTTACATAATTGTATTAGTTTTGCCAAATATCAAAATGAATCCACCACAGGTATACATGTGTTCCCCGTCTGAACCTGT
>NW_011494944.1:2230575-2234199 GCF_000754665.1 Bison bison bison | reverse complement strand
CTCCTCCCTCCCCATCCCATCCCTCTGGGTCGTCCCAGTGCACTAGCCCCAAGCATCCAGTATCGTGCATCGAACCTGGACTGGCATCTTGCTTCTTACATGATATTTTCATAGTTAGTACAAAATAACTTTTTTAACAATGTTCTTCCTGTGTACACGATTTACAAATATCTTTATTCAAGAGGCTTCCCCCTGTGGTGCTTGATGAATTGCGTGGAAATGTCTAGTTGTTTTATCTGTAAGAGTATTAATTTATTCTGAGTCAAATTCTGCTTTTGTTCCAATGCATTTTCAAAACATCATTGAGGAACTGGAGTTCTGTCACTGGGACCACTTCCCATTCCAGTTTTTCTTATTATATATCCTAACTTTGGCTTAGGTCTCTTTACAAAATTTAAGGAGAGAAATGAGTTCTCATCTCTTTCAAGAAACACTACTATTTTCTAGTGATATTAAAGAAAGAACCTATTCCTAAAATTTCAAATGGACTTGTCTTTTCTTTCTTAGGACTAAATTAGAATGCAATCTATTTTTCACAGGCAGTCTTAGAAAAGAAAACATTTTGGAGTTTTCCTCTGTTTACACAAGTCCTGCATACTCCTAGTTCTTCTATAAAATTTAGGGTCTTTTATCACCTTGGGATTATCCTAACTCCATTTTTTTCATCCAATATTTTTTTAACATCTAATTTTCTTACTAACATAGTAAACATTTATTTAGAACTGGGAGTTGTAGAGTATATCTTATTAGAACTATTCTAAATTCCTTTGTAAATTTTTTATGAATCTTGTCTAGTCTTTTACAATGATTCTTAGTTAAGACTGACATAAAACCTAAAAATAAATCATCATTGGTTTGCCAATTTCTGATTCAACTTTCAGACACAATTAATATTTATGAATTTCAGCCTGACTAGAATGTAAAGGAGTGGGTTAGAAAAGAGGGTAAAGGCAGAGGATGAGGAGGAACAAAAAATAGGAAAGATAGGTAGCTCAGAAGGTAAGGAATCTGCCTGCAATGCAGGAGACCTGGGTTTCATCCCTGGGTCAGGAATGTCCCCTGGAGAAGGGAATGGCAACTCATTCCAGTATTCTTGCCTGGAAAATATCATGGGCAGAGGAGCTGGGTGGGCTACAGTCCATAGGATCACAAAGAGTTGGACACTACTGAGCGACTAGCACACACACAAAGACCATTGAGTTCAAGCTGTGATCAGAATTTTCACTCCTTTCTCTTCTAAGACAACTCTCAAATGAACAGTCTTATTATATCAGTTTGCAAAGTGACTTCTATAATTTCAAACTGTCCTTGGTGAAATCATGCCTTTTAAAATACAGTTTTGGGAGACTTCCCTGGAAGTCCATGCTTCCACTTCAGGGGGTGCATGTTTGATCATTGGTCAACAAACTAAGACCCTAAATGCTATGTGGTACAGTAAAAGAAAAGTCTTGGAGATTACATTTATTATATGAATAATACAAGAAGGGTCCAGCCTGAAGTAGGCAAAGTGTTTAGATTTAGAAAGAGACGAGGCCATGAAAAATTAGCAGCCATTTGTTTAAAAGTCCATTTTGCACATTATTTCAAAGGTGCCCAAGTTAATGGGTGACTTTTTAGAAATCCCAGACCCAATGATTTGAATTCTTGATAAACAAACTTTTTACAAGAGATCTCACATAGAATAAGACTCTCATAGAGTGAATGAGATTCAGGAATGTTCACATAGGTTTTGAAAAGTGACCTCAGGCAAAGTGTGTCCAAAAGATATCAGTCTAAGAAAGAATCTTCTGAATTTCCCTGCTGTGGGGATAGCTCTAGGAATCAATTTATCAGGGTAAATGTCTAGCTGAAACTTCCTGTTTTAAAAGTGATGAAGACAGAAAACAATGAGTAGTGTTGGTAATAAGGCAGATTTCCATCAAGCATGAATGTTTTTAAACCTGATCAGATTAGATGAAATGTCCTAAAATAGATACTATTTTCTAACAGCCAAATAAACTTATCATTAAGAAACTTGATGAAAACAAATCAAAGTTCAGACTTAATATTAGCATTTAGACTCCACTGCACAATTGAAGAGACTTCTCCAAAGATTCCCCAAAGGAGCATGGTATTTCCAGGTCAGGGGCCACAAAAAAGAGGGGATCTCAACTGTATCACAGTCTCTCAGTCATGCATCCAGGTTATTGATTTCAAAACATCAGCAGATAATCTGTTTGTTGGTAAAGCCAAATATAAATTTATTATAATGTAGAGTAATTAGAGAGAACATCACCTTGAAGGAATCTTAGCAATGCCTCAGAAGGGTAACGCATAGTAGGATATTAATAGAAGCTTTGGGGTAAGGGCTGAAATGATTTAACCAAAGTCTTTCAAGGTAAGGAGCTCCAATTGCTATTGCAAAAAGTGGATATAATAGTCTAAGATTGTTGGATATGATACAATAAACTATGAACAGTTTGCTCAGATGAACAGACTTATTTATTGTATTGTGTTGGCCAAAAAAGTTCATTTGGGTTTTTCTGTACAATATTATGGAAAACCCTTAATGAACTTTTGGGCCAACACAATACAATAAACTGATCTGTTAGAAAAATCATGGAAAAATAACCAATGAAGTTATTTATTGGTTTACAATAAGTTTGTGGAAAATGGTTTCTTAACTACAACTAAACAACGGTCACCCACACCTGAGTAATGCTGACATAACTGATCAGATGACTGAGTCTTTATAGTCTAAAAAACAGATATGAATAGTTACTCTTTAGGCTTCCCAGGGGGCTCACTGATCAAGAATCTGCCTGCCAAGCAGGAGATGCAGGCTTGATCCCTAGGTTGGGAAAATCCCCTAGAGAAGGAAATGGCAATCTACTCCAGTATTCTTGCTTGGAAAATCCCATGGACAGAGGAGCCTGGCAGATTGCAGTCTATTGGGCGGCAAAGAATCAGACATGACTTAGTGAGTGAATGGCAGCAGCAGTTAATCTTAAATGGAAATTACTTTGTAGCAGGTATAATTCTCCCTGCTTCACAGTTACATGCTTAACACTTGAAGCAATGTTATGAGGTAGCTATTTTTTTTTTTAATTGGAGTATAGTTGATTTACAAAGCTGTGTTAATTTCTGCTGTTCAACAAAGTGATTCAGTTATATATGTATATAAATTCTTTTTTTTTTAAAGATATAAAAGCGGTTTTTTATTTCCATAAACTTACTTCACATTCAGATGTATAAATATTTACTTATGAAGCCCATGAGTTAATGAAATGAAGCCATATTAATGAGTGAAACTACCTGAAATCAGGACTTGTAGATGTGGTCTAGTAATGATGTTAACAGCTTATTTACTTTGTATATATTTTCTCATACATAGTTCATAATATGATGAGATCTGGAGGCACATGGATTAGCACTTCTACATGTCACCCTATTTCCAGGTTGTCTCACTTCAGTTATGCTCCTCTGTCCAGTGTAAACAGCAGGCACAGCTATCTTGTCAATCTGCCCAGCACACAATGGTCAGTGAGCCTGGATAGGTCAGGTTAACCTACCAATGGCTTCAAAAATATTAAAATATAGTACATTCTGTTACCAAAAGTGGAATTCAACAACTTACCACTCAAA
>NW_011494944.1:2229489-2230265 GCF_000754665.1 Bison bison bison | reverse complement strand
ATATGACTTAGACTATTATCTATAGCCTTTGAGAAGGAACTAAAGGTTCCTAACTTTGCTTAATGACTAAACTATTATTATTGAATCTTGACTGCTTTGCTTTGGCTTTGCATTTTCTCACTTCTCTGATTAAACTTATTCTTTGGCTTAAGTTTTTCCATAGACAAAAGGCAAGTGGAGAACATGAAGGGGAAGGACCATAGGGTCCCGCTCCATTTCAAATCCACCCTTTCTTTGATACTCCTCAGTCTTGAGGAGGGACAGGTGCAGAACCAGAAAGGGAATAAAGTGTTGGATAGAGAGGTTAATCATAAACTTTTTACAGGAACTTGGTGTTAGTTCCATGACTGTTCCAAGTTTTCCCCAAATCTTTGAGGGAATAGGGCAAAAACTGCTATGGATCCTTCCTGCCAAAGTGGGGCATAGTCCTGCATAATTTGGGGAATGGACACAGAGTTGGAAATAATCTTGAGTTTCAAGCTTAGCATCAGTATTTTGTATTATGAAAACACCTCTCTCTGTGATTACTTTGTCATAGTACCTGGACAAACATGTGAAAATTAGTAGACATATTACAAAGAGGATAATAATCAAGATGTAGTTTTGGATTATTCTCTGAATGTGTTATTTCCCCCAAAATGGTTAAAGCAGTTAAACAATTTATGTTTCAGTTCAGTTCAGTCGCTCAGTCGTGTCTGACTCTTTGCGACCCCATGAATCACAGCACACCAGGCCTCCCTGTCCATCACCAACTCCCTGTCCATCACTCAAATTCA
>NW_011494944.1:2218590-2229079 GCF_000754665.1 Bison bison bison | reverse complement strand
GCACCAGCCCCAAACATCCAGTACCGTGCATTGAACCTGGACTGGCATCTCGTTTCATACATGATATTATACATGTTTCAATGCTATTCTCCCAAATCTCCCCACCCTCTCCCTCTCCCACAGAGTCCATAAGACTGATCTATACATCGGTGTCTCTTTTGCTGTCTCGTACACAGGGTTATTGTTACCATCTTTCTAAATTCCATATAAGATGGTAACAATAACCCTGTGTACATTCTTTTTTTAAAATATTCTTTTCCATTACAGTTTATCACAGAATTTAAATATAGTTCACTGTGCTATGTATAGAAAGACTTTTTATTCTATGTATGATGTCTTACCTCTGCTAACCCCAATGTCACTTTCCATCACTCCTTCCCCATCCTTGGTAACCAGAAGTCTTTTCTTTATGTTTGTGAGCCTGATTCTGTATTGTAGAGAACTTCATTTCTGTCATATTTTATAGTCCACACATAAGTTATATCAAATAGTATTTGTCTTTCTCTTTCTGACTTATTTCACTTAGTATGATAATCCCTAATTCATCAGTGTTCCTGCAAATGGCATTATTTCATTCTTTCTTATGACTGAGTAATATTCCACTATATATACATAGTATTTTCCTAGTGGCTCAGATGGTAAAGAATCGCCTGCAATGCAGGAGACCTGGGTTGGGAAGATCCACTGGAGAAGGAAATGGCAACCCACTTCAGTTGCCTGGAGAAGTTCATAGACAGAGGAACCTGATGGACTACAGTCTATAGGATTGCAAACAGTCAGACATGACTGAGTGACTAACACTTTCATTTTCATATATATATATATATATTACATACCACATCTCATTCATCTCCTGATGGACAATTAGGTTGTTACCAAGTCTTCAGTTCAGTTCAGTTCAGTTGCTCAATCGTGTCCGCCTTTGCAACCCCATGAACCGCAGCATGCCAGGTCTCCCTGTCCATCACCAACTTCCAGAGTTTACCCAAACTCATGTCCATTGAGTTGGTGATGCCATCCAACAATCTCATCCTCTGTCATCCCCTTATCCTCTTGCGCTCAATCTTTTCCAGCATCAGGGTCTTTCAAATAAGTCAGCTCTTTGCATCAGGTGGCCAAAGTATTGGAGTTTCAGCTTCAACATCAGTCCTTCTAATAAACACCCAGAACAGATCTCCTTTAGGATGGACTGGTTGGATCTCCTTGCAATCCAAGGGACTCTCAAGAGTCTTCTCCAACACCACAGTTCAAAAGCATCAATTCTTCAGCACTCAGCTTTCTTTATAGGCCAACTCTCACATCCATACATGACTACTGGAAAAACTATAGCCTTGATTAGGCGGAGCTTTGTTGACAAAGTAAGTCTTGGTTATTGTAAATAGTGCTACTATAAACAAATGGTTGCATGCATTTTTTAAATTATAGTTTTGTCCACATATATGCCCTGGAGTGCTGGATCACATGGTAATTCTATTTTTAGATTTTTAAAGCACTTCCATACTCTTTTCCATAGTGGTTGCACCAAACTACATTCCCACCAAGAGTGTAGGAGGGCTCTTTTTTCTCCACACCCTTTCCACCGTTCGTTTTTGTGTACTTTTTAATTATGACTATTCAGACTACCTCATTGTATCAATAGTTTTATTTTCATTTCTCTAATAATTAGCAATATTGAGATAGTCCGTGAGCTTAGGAGAGACAACTATCTTCTGTGGTCTTAGAGGGCTATATATTTGTGGGAGTATCCCTGTGTAGTTTATGTGAGGGATGTCTGTAGTATGAGTACCCCTGCAGCTATCCTTAGCATGTGTTCATTATCCCCTTGATGGAGCTAGGGCAGATACACCCTCTCTGGTGCCCGCTCTCAGAAATGGCAACTTACGACTGTTCCCAGAGCTTGTGTAGGTGCTGTTGTGTCCCCTGAAAGTGCATACAGCTACAGAGATTGCTACCATGGGTCCCAACCCTCCTCATGTGTTATCTACAATGATGTCACTCCACCTTTCAGACAGGCCTGGGATTCATCCACAGAAACCATCAGTTGTGATCATGCCATACTCCAGCCCCTTAGGCTGTAACCATGTAGCCAACCCCTAGATCTAATCTCCAAAGTCTGAGCTTCAGCCACCAGCCCTGGCACACACTGACAGATACATGTCTCAGGCTGGGGAGCTACCATCTGTGCAGGTCTGTCTCCATTCTGTCCGCTGCAAACCTGTTGTATTCTCTTCTGTGGCTCCACAGCACCACCTGTCCCAGCTGATGTCCTCAAGGGCAAGGGAACTTCCCAGGGTGCGGGTACTTTTCTTTTTTTTTTAGAGGTCCTTCACCAGGGTAGGTCCCCAGTCCCAATTCCTTTCTTTCTTTTTTCTTTTATCCTACCTAGTTACATGGATATTTACTTGCTCTTTCAGAAACCTGAGGTCCTCTTCTAGCATTCAGGATGTATTCTGTGAGACTCATTCCAAATGTTAACATATTTTTGATGTATTTGTGGGAGGAGGCTCCACATCCTACTACTCTGCTATCTTGATTGCTCCCCTTGAGGTAGATACTCATATTATCCCCTTTTTAAAATATGGAGGCTGAGACCCAGACTACATAATTATCTTGACCAAAACAAAGCAAGGAGTAAGTCATCAGCTGGACTTCAAGTCCAAGCAAAATAGTACAGATCCTGCATTCTTTATTAATATGTTTAATGCCTCTGCTACTGCTACTGCTAAGTCGCTTCAGTTGTGTCCGACTCTGTGCAACCCCAGAGACGGCAGCCCACCAGGCTCCCCCATCCCTGGGATTCTCCAGGCAAGAACACTGGAGTGGGTTGCCATTTCCTTCTCCAATGCAGGAAAGTGGAAAGTGAAAGTGAAGTCCCTCAATCATGTCTGACTCTTAGCGACCCCATGGACTGCAGCCTACCAGGCTCATCCGTCCATGGGATTTTCCAGGCAAGAGTACTGGAGTGGGGTGCCATTGCCTTCTCCGTTAATGCCTCTAATATATTACTAATTAGAGAAAATTTTTAGAAATAGAAAATTGATAATGTCATTAAAGGGTTTCATGTAAAAGAGAACATAGACATATGTCAGATAGAGGTTTGACTTCTCATTCCATCATGTACAATTGGTGTAGCAATGGAAATCTTGCTTCTTGAGTATTAGCTGTCTTTTCTTGAACTATAAGTTAATAATGATACTGTTTACTTTTCAATTGTGCAAAGTTTCAAATGGAGCTAGAGCATGAAGAATAGGTAAAGTGTAGTTTGGAGAAGGCAATGGCACCCCACTCCAGTACTCTTGCCTGGAAAATCCCATGGACGGAGGAGCCTGGTGGGCTGCAGTCCATGGCGTCGCTGGGAGTCAGACACGACTGAGCGACTTCACTTTCATGCATTGGAGAAGGAAATGGCAACCCACTCCAGTGTTCTTGCCTGGAGAATCCCAGGGATGGGGGAGCCTGGTGGGCTGCCGTCTATGGGGTCACACAGAGTCGGACACGACTGAAGCGACTTAGCAGCAGTAGCAGTCTTATAGAGAATAGAAAACAGTCTAGAAGGAGAGAGTTAATCAAATACCCAGAACTGTATACAAGGTATGATCTTCAGAAGGTTCTAAAATATATATAACTTGAATAAAATATTTGTTCTGGGGAATATGGGAGAATAGTAGTTGGTGTCAAACTAGTCAAGTTATATTCTGGAAATGTTTTATTGGAAGCTCTAATTGATGTGGCTGAAAGGGAAAGTACAAATAATATTTTGTAACATTTTCTTCTTTCAAATCATATTATCATATTCTATTTTTTCTTTAATAATATACTGTGCAGGATTTGACAGAAATTTACAAGCATTAAAATAAGTGAGTTTCTAATTTCTGTTTGTGGGTGGTAGGTCAGCTCAGACTATTCTGAGGTACAAAATACATTTGTACTATATTCTTCTAAGAAACATACCATTTTTGAAGTGCCTGTAAGTGAGGAAAATTGAAAGAAAAGATTTTCCTAACAATAGGGATGAAATATTTTTAAAAATCTGATTGATGTACACACAGTAGTGAAAATGATACCCCGCTGTGCTTTAAAGTCAATCAGCGTGTGCACATTTTCTAAGCAAGAGAAATGGATACGTGTTACTCAAGATGTTGCAGCATTACAGTAAACCAAAGTAAAAATTCAGGCTTCTGAGGTGGTGCTAGCGGTAAACAACCCACTTACTAATGCAGGAGACATAAGAGATGCAGATTTGATCCCTGGGTTGGGACGATCCCCTGGAGGAGGGCATAGCAACCCACTCCAATATTCTTGCCTGGAGAATCCCACGGACAGAGGAGCCTTGTGGGATACAGTCCATAAGGTCACAAAGAGTCAGATATGACTAAAGCAACTTAGCATACATATAAAGTAAAAATTTAATTTTGGTGACAAGATTTTCTAATATCTAGGCTTTTACTTTGTCCCAAATTATTCTTTTAAATCATTCTCTAATTGTTATAATTAGTTTTTATGTGCTTCTTTATGATTATAATTCATAAACATCAGCTTTCTGACATCATGCACAAAACATCAATATATTAAAAGTAGCTGTTATGATATTCTATTTATAGAATAATGTCTTATTTGTTTGATTTAATACATCTTTTTTTTTCTTGCAAAATGCAAATCTCTTGATTTAACATGGATTCAGATGTATTCCTGCAGTTCTTGCTTATATTCTTGTGTGCATATGGTTGCTTTTTTTCTTTAGTATTTAAAGGCTTTTTATGTTTACAATCTCTGTGATACTAGGAAAATTTTTGAGGACTAATGTTAACTTGTTCTAAACAGAGAAACTGAATTTTGTCTTAAAATGTGAGTTTAGTTGTACCATCTAACACAAATTAGAAGCCTCAGATTTGCATTGCATTTAAAGAGCATGAATAGCATTACGCTTATTAAAAAATCATATACTTGGGAAATGCTGTTTTTGTCTTTCCTTAAACATTACATGGATAATTCAGTCATTCTGTATTTTTCGATGCAATCATTAGAAAATTGATGTACTGAGCAATCTTTGCATTACAACATTAATTTCAAGTTTACAGCTCAACAGAATACAGCACTGAGTACACAAGGTAGTGCCAACTGCTCTTGGTACAACAGTGTACTTTAGGGGCCCACAAAATGGGTATAAGGTGACATAGCAGAGCACATACACAGGTGAACAGCTCCAGGGGAGGAAAGCTTGGTGGCTCCTCTCCTAGTGGGAGTGCTCCAACCCCAGCGACCCCACAACCCCATGACACACACATAGTTCAGAAGTGGAGCAGGGGGTGGCTTATACTCCAACAACTAAGGAGCAGACCCTGCCCTGGAGGGACCCAATGACAATCGTAGAGCAAAGAGGGGGCCCTACTCAATACCCAGTTCAGGCTTTGGTCACCACAACATCAGTCATACCTCCTATCAAGGGGATAATAGCCAGCATATACAGAGAAAAGAGGTGGTAGAGTAAATGTAAATTTTTTCTAGAATGTGTTTGTGCCTCTATGACTACCAGTCCAAAGCAAGTAGACATAGGAAGGGGTTAACATACTTGAAAAATAAGGGAACTACAAACCAAAAACATACAATAGTTTCACAGAAATAAAAAAGAAGATATAAGCATAATATAATTGAAAATCATCATGCCACAAAAACAAAAATGAAAGATAAGCACAAAGAAAAATGTATGCACCCCAGTGTTCATTACAGCAACCTAAATGTCCACTGAGTAGAATAGATGAAGACGTGGCACCAGTGTCTTATAATTTTCTGCATAAAGGTCTTTTGTATTCTTAGGCAGGTTTATCCCTAGGTATTTTATGCTTTTTGCAATAGTGAATGAGACTGTTTCTTTAATAACTCTTCTGAGCTTTCGTGTATAGAATATAAGAGATTTATTTCTCTCTTTTAATTTTGTATCCTACAACTTTACTAAATTCATTGATTAGCTCTGGTTTTCTGCTGGTGTCTTTAAGATTATCTATGTATAGTATCATGCTATCTGCAAACAGTGACAGTTTTACTTATTTTCCAATTTGGGTTCCTTCCATTTCTTTTTCTTCTCTAAGTGTCATGGCTAGGACTTCCAAAACTATGTTGAAAAACAGTGGTGAGAGTGGGCAGCATTGTCTGATTCCTGACCTTCGAGGAAATGCTCTCTGTTTTCCACCATTGAGAATAAAGTTGTTGTGGTTTTGTCACATGTTGCCTTTATTATGTTGAAGTAGGTTATATACATATATAACTGAATCACTTTGCAGTAAATAGGAATTAATAATACTGTAAATCAACTATACTTCAATGAAAATAAAAACAAATATATCAAATCAAAAAAAGAAAAAAAAAAACAAAGTAGAAAAGTCAAAGAAAATAATAAGTAAACAAACTATTACTTAAAAGCATAACAGATAAAAGTAAAAAATGTAAGTTGGTATATATCTATGCACACAAGTATATACCAATTAATTTAAAGATTTACATGAACTGGAAAATTTTCTAGAGAAACAATTTATCAAAAAAAGAAAGAAAGTCTAAGTTAAAAAAAAAAGATGTGTCACATATATACAATGGGATATTATTCATCCATAAATGGCTTAAATTTTGCCATTTGCAGAGACATGTCATACAGAGTGAAGCAAGTCATAAAGAGAAATATAAATATTGCATATTAATGTCCATAAAGTCTAGAAAGTGGTACAGATGAACCTATTTGCAAAGCAGAAATAGAGACACAGATATAGAGAACAAATATATGGATACCAAGGAGGGAAGAGGGGTGGGAAGAATTGGGGGATTTGGATTGGCACATATACATTACTATAAACTCAGGTCTCCCACATTGCAGGCGGATTCTTTACCAGCTGAGCCACAAGAGAAGCCCTAGAATCCTGGAGTGGGTAGCCTATCCCTTCTCCAGCGGATCTTCCCAACCCAGAAATCAAAGTGGGGTCTCCTGCATTGCAGGTGGATTCTTTACCAACTGAATTATGAGGAAGCCCATTATGTATATAAAATAAATGACTAATGAGAACCAACTGTATATAGCACAGGGAAGTTGACCCAATGCTTTGGGGTGACAAAGAGGGGATATATGTATACATGCGACTATTCACTTTGCTATATAACAAACTAACAACTTTGTGAAGCAACTAAACTCCACCACCAAATTTATGATATTTTGATAAGGCAGCTCAGGCTGAATAATGCATTATGATTTAGTGTGATTACACTAGTTCTCCAAGAACAAAGTTCAAATTTCAGTTATTACAGTATATTAACTGTGATTAATTACAGAAAGTGCAGTGTTTGCTCTTTGGTCTTCAGCCCAAACTCACCATGAAAACAAAAGAAGTGCCTCACTATCAGTGACTAATCATGTCATTTCTTCCAAAATCAGACTGTGATTGATCATTGTACATTTATTATTCAGTTCATGCACATATAGAAAAATGTGCAGTTATGTTGTCTAACTGTCTTCCACTGATAAACCAAATTAACACTGTTGAAAAGTTAATAAGTAAGATAATTATCTAGAGATGATGAAAGTACATCAAAGACAAAAAATGATAATGAAGCAGGTAGAAGGTGAGTAAATGAACACAGAATTACAGGAGAATCAGTTGACATGGAAATGCTGACACTGCTGCTAATCTAGATAGAGACCCTAGATTTGCAGGAGGAGAAACTTAGTGAAGACAAACTTATCAGCATAAATGAAAAATGAGGTAGTGATAAAAGGATGATGATGTACCAGACAAGGAATGCCAGTTAGCAAAAAATAAATAAATAAATAAAGACAAAAAACAAACAAAAATCAATAACTTTACATGAAATCACAGAGATACTTCACCACACTGAAAGAACGATAAGTTTAGAAAGCTGACCCAACTCATTGTTGTGGTCTTGAACTACTACCACCCAAATGAAAACTGCCAAAATTAATTTCTATTTATGGTGAAAGACAGTGTTTAGTATCAATAGGAAAATATCACCTAAATTAAAAGTTAATTTAAAAATTTTTTGATAAGTTTTTCTATCATTTTGCTATAAATATTCACAGGCATCTCAGCAGGTGGTACAATTACTGTCAGTAAAATTAATGACTCAGTGTAATTATTTGTAGATTTAAATGTTACTAAAATGTGTTAGGTAGGGCTACATTGTTCATGTACATGAGTAAAGGAATCTTACCAGTGTGTTTGTTGTAATCATGCTCTAAGATACATATTTCATATTTATTTTCACATTATGTAAGATTTTCTATAGCATAGAAATTTAAAATTGTACAGGAACTTTGAAAGCCATATGTGACTAGGTCTTTGCTGCTGCTGCCAAGTTGCTTCAGTCGTGTCCGATTCTGTGCGACCCCATGGACTGCAGCCTACCAGGCTTCTCCGTCCCTGGGATTCTCCAGGCAATCAGCAATTTCTTAAAACTGTGAATGGCTGCTTGCTTGTGGGAGAAAATGGTGATATTTAAACCTGGGACTATTTTCAGATGCATTTCAGAGTTTGAGAAAGTAATATAATCTTGATCTGTTTTGTTCACTGGTTTATGTACTTAATATATATTTTTGAATGAACAATTTGAAGGAAACTGGGATATGATATACCCCATTTATCTCAAAAGACCCTACTTCTAATTTCTCTCTGATCTCATCTCCTAGCGGTATACCTTTCACTCCCTCTACTTTAGTCATCTTTATTTCTTTGCTCTTCATCAACCACATCAAACGCTGTAAAACCTTTACACTGCTGTTCCCTCTCCCTGGAACAACTTTACTCAATATATCAAATTGGCTAATTTCTCCAGTTCCTCCAAACCAGCACTTAAACATCTCATTCTCAAAGAAGGTTATCTAATAATCCTTACTTAAAGTTCTAGTTTGTCCTACTCCCTTTCAATTCCTATTGTTCATTCCTTTTTGTTTCATCTATAGCATTTATCACCTCTTATCATAACACATAAGCTCTTTTTTTAATTATCTCACCTATTATCCTTACTGTTTATGATCGAGGTTTCTTAGTAGAATGCAGACTCTAAGATGACAGATTATTTCTGTGTTTTGCATGGACATTCCAAGATTACAGAAAAGTGTCCCACAAATAGCAAATAGTCAGTAGTATAAATGAAGGAATAAATGAGAATGCCTTTGAGCTGAAATTCTGCATATTAGAATAAGATACATATCATGGCAATGACCATTTTTTTATTATCTCAGTTGCCAGCAGGTATACATTTTTAGATAATGAGAAGAGTCCTAAAACAGCAATGGCTGCTTTTCACTTTCCATATTTGGTTTGATTTTTATTCATTTTTAGATTAAAAACATCGTTAAGTATTGGCTTCCCTATTGGCTCAAATGGTAAAGAATCCGCCTGCAATACAGAAGACCCTGGTTCGATTCCTGGGTCAGGAAGATCCTCTGGCACAGAGAAAGGCTATTCACTCCAGTAATCCTGCTTGGAGAATTCCACGGACAGAGGAGTCTGTCAGGCTACAGTTCATGGGGCTGCAAAGAGTCAGACATGACTGAGTGCCTAACACTTTTTTTTTTTTTCACCCCACGCAATATTTCAATGATCTTTGCTATTTAGGGTACACTTTCAAAATAATTTTCTTGATTTCTTTTTTACTGTACCGAATCTTTGTTTCTGCACAAGGCTTTCTCTAGTTGGGGCACAAGCACAACCAATTGTGGAGCAGGAGCTCTAGGGCATGCAGGTTTCAACAGTTGCAGCTCCCAGGCTCTTGAGCACAGGCTCAATAATTGTGACATATGGGCTTAGCTGCTCTATGGCATGTGACATCTTCCTGGACCAGGGATTAAACCCGTGTCTCTTGCATTGGCAGGCAGATTCTTCACCACTAAGCCACCAGGAAAGCCCAAGGATATATTTTCTTAAATCAAATGTCTTTACTTATGATATTTTGTACCCTTCAGTTCAGTCGATTTGTCGTGTCCAACTCTTTGCAACCCCATGGAGTGAAGCATGCCAGCCTCCCTGTCAATCACCAACTCCCGGAACCTACTCAAACTCATGTTCATCGCATCAGGTGATGCCATCCAACCATCTCATCCTTTGTCATCCCCTTCTCCTCTGCCTTCAATCTTTCCCAGCATTAGTCTTTTCAAATGATTCAGTTCTTCGCATCAGGTGGCCAAAGTATTGGAGTTTCAGCTTCAGCATCAGTCCTTCCAATGAATATCCGGGACTGATTTCCTTTAGGATGGACTGGTTGGATCTCCTTGCAGTCCAAGGGACTCTCAAGAGTCTTCTCCAACACCACAGTTCAAAAGCATCAGTTCTTTGATGCTCAGCTTTCTTTATAATCTAACTCTCACATCCATACATGACTACTGGAAAAACCACAGCTTTGCGTAGATGGACCTTTGTTGGCCAAGTAATGTCTCTGCTTTTTAATATGCTGTCTAGGTTGGTCATAACTTTTCTTCCAAAGAGCAAGCATC
>NW_011494944.1:2217067-2218338 GCF_000754665.1 Bison bison bison | reverse complement strand
ACATTTTTCCCAGCAATCTTGATTCCAGCTTGTGCTTCATCCAGCCCAGTGTTTCTCATGATGTACTCTGCATGTAAGTTAAATATGCAGGGGGACAATATACAGCTTTGACATACTCCTTTCCCGATTTGGGACTAGTCTGTTGTTAAATGTTCAGTTCTAACTGTTGCTTCCTGACCTGCATAGAGATCTCTCAGGAGGCAGGTCAGGTGGTCTGGTATTCCCATCTCTTTCAGAATTTTCCACAGCTTGGTGTGATCTACACAGTCAAAGGTTTTGATGTAGTCAATAAAGCAGAAGTAGATCTTTTGTACCCTTAACGAAGTATTATAATTTCCTACTTATTAATAAGAAATTCTGTTAGAATATAGCTGACTTGCACAAATTCACATAAGTAAGAAGTTATAGAATCACAGTAGAAATACATTTGTCTGACTCAAATTTGGACTGATTCCAATGTCGCAATATCAGTTAAATCTGCTATATTGATCCAAAAATTACCTTCTGCTTAAATTAGGTATTTTGGGTGACTGGTAATTTTCTAGCTTCCATCATTATTAGGTTTGATACACAAAGGATTATTTATAGAGTATAGAGACAAGTATTCAGAGTGAACATTATAAAAATGACTTAAATATTTCTGATGGCCAAATACCTTTGGAAAATTGTCTTTCCAAGAAAACTATTTAGATATGTTGTAATGATAACAGTGAAAAGTCCCAGAACTTTAGATGCTTTGTGATTCTAAGTAATATTTCCCAATCCGTTGCAGATCCATTGAGGATCCTGATTGGATAAAGACAAAGAGGGGAACACAAAATTTTTAAATTTAATTTGCCTACCCAAGGTCTCACTGTAAGAATATGATGAGTTGATTTATATGAAAGCACTTTGCATACTGTACAACCATATATTTCCATTTGACTACACAGTGTGTGCATGCTAAGTTGCTTCAGTTGTGTTCGACTTTTTGCAACCCCATGGACTGTAGCCCACCAGGTTCCTCTGTCCATGGGATTCTCCAGGCAGGAATACTAGAGAGGGGTGCCATTTCCTTCTCCAGGGGATCCTTCTGATCCAGGGATTGAACTCACTTCTCTTACGTCCCTTGCATTGGCCAGCAGGTCCTTTACCACCTGTCACCTGGGAAGCCCATACTATGCTTTGGAAGATGGGTAAAAACTCAGAAATAATAATATTTATAAACATACACAGTTGGTAAATATTCAATGGCATAACCAATGGATATTTAAATCTCACTATATATATAT
>NW_011494944.1:2212546-2215999 GCF_000754665.1 Bison bison bison | reverse complement strand
AGCAGAGACATTACTTTGCCAACAATGGTTCTTCCAGTCAAGGCTATGGTTTTTCCAGTGGTCATGTATGGATGTGAGAGTTGGACTGTGAAGAAGGCTGAGCGCCGAAGAATTGATGCTTTTGAACTGTGGTGTTGGAGATAACTCTTTAGAGTCCCTTGGACTGCAAGGAGATCCAACCAGTCCATTCTGAAGGAGATCAGCCCTGGGATTTCTTTGGAAGGAATGATGCTAAAGCTGAAACTCCAGTACTTTGGCCACCTCATGGGAAGTGTTGACTCATCGGAAAAGACTCTGATGCTGGGAGGGATTGGGGGCAGGAGGAGAAGGGGACGACAGAGGATGAGATGCCTGGATGGCATCACTGACTTGATGGACATGAGTCTTAGTGAACTCCGGGAGTTGGTGATGGACAGGGAGGCCTGGCATGCTGCGATTCATGGTGTTGCAAAGAGTCAGACATGACTGAGCAACTGATCTGATCTGATCTGATATATATATATATATATATATGTTTATACATACATGTTTACAGATTAAATTTGTCTCTATTTCAGCCCTTGGAACCAGCCACTAGGTAGTTGCCTAAATGCTCGGGACTCCATAGGTCTAATGTGGTAGGCAGAATAATAATCTTCAGGTGTCTATGCCTTAATCCCTGGAACCTATGAATATTTTACCTTACATGGAAAAAGGGGTGCTGGGCCAAGAAATGTGGGAATCATCCTGAAAGTGGAAAAGCCAAAATCACAAATTACTTTTAGAGGCTGCAGAAAGGAATGCATCCTGACTAACACCTGGATGTTAGCCCCCTGAAACCTGTGAGGGACAGACCTAACAGAGATTCATGAAATTCAAATCACTAAATTTGTGGTAATTTATCAAAGCAACAATAGATAATTAAACTAGGGAATAATTTTAAAATAAATTTTAAAAAGCACACAATATACTGAATCTGATGTATTAAAACAAAAAACATTGAAATTTAGATTCTTCCTATTAAGTATTCAGGAAATTTGAATTATTTTTAAAATGCAGTGAAGATAATATTCTACCCAAATATGAAGAAATAAACAGCTTGTCATCATTCACCTGAAAGTAACATTTTTAACCTACCATTATATCCTTATAAAAAGTAGTATCAGTATGTCTCAGTCCCAGCTATGTTCAACAGAACCCAGGCTCATCAGAACCCAGTTTAAATCTAACAGCATATGCTTCACAGAATTTATGAAGACAATTTATGTTCAAATGAGAGATATAATCTGAACTTGTGCCTACAATAAAGAGAATAAAATCCTCAAGCCAGCATCTTAATATTTGTAAATACAGTAGGAAATATATAATACATAATATCATGCATAGAATTCTATGCATATTATCTTCTATTGTTGATAAGATGGAATGAACAAATATCAAAGAATGAATGAATAAATATCATAGATGATTACATATCAAAAATTATATTTAAGATGGTAGTTAAGGCAATGGCACCCGACTCCGGTACTCTTGCCTGGAAAATCCCATGGATGGAGGAGCCTGGTAGGCTGCAGTCCATGAGGTTGCTAAGAGCCGGACACGACTGAGCTACTTCAGTTTCACTTTTCACTTTCATGCACTGGAGAAGGAAATGGCAACCCACTCCAGTGTTCTTGCTTGGAGAATCCCAGGGATGGCGGAGCCTGGTGGGCTGCCGTCTATGGGGTCGCACAGAGTCGGACATGACTAAAGCGACTTAGCAGTAGCAGTAGCAGTAAATACACAAAAGCATTGAAAAAATTGTATCCACTTCATTTTACAGATCTTGTTTCTTTGAGGATTTATTCTCAGGGTGGTTGTTGTTATGACCCCATAAACTGTAGCATGCTAGGCTTCTCTGTCCTTCACTATCTTCCAGAGTTTGCTCAAGTTCTTGCCCATTGAGTTAGTGAGGGCATCCAACCATCTCATCCTCTGTCACCTCCTTCTCCTCTTGCCCTCAATCTCTTCCAACCTCAGGGTCTTTTCCGATGAGTCGGCTTTTTGCATAAAGTGGCCAAAGTAGTGGAGCTTCAGCTTTAGCATCAGTCCTTCTAATGAATATTCAGGGTTGATCTCCTTTAAGATTGAGTGGTTTGAACTCTTTGCTGTTCAAGGGACTCTCAAGAGTCTTATCCAGCACTGCAGTTCCAAAGCATCAATTCTCTGATGCACAGCCTTCTTTATGGCCCAGCTCTCAATCAATCATGACTACTGGAAAAGCCATACCTTTGACTATACAGATCTTCGACAGCAAGGTGATGTCTCTGTTTTTCAATATACTGTATAGGTTTGTCATAGGTCTTCTTCCAAGGAACAAGTATCTTTTAATTTTGTAACTGCAGTCACCGCCCTTAGTGATTTTAGAGCCCAAGAAAATAACATCTGTCACCTTTCCCACTTTTGCCCCATCTATTTGCCATGAAGTGATGGAACCAGTCAAAGGCTTTGGTGTAGTCAATAAAGCAAAAGTAGATGTTTTTTTTCTGGAACTCTCTCACTTTTTCAAAGATCCAGCGGATGTTGAAAATTTGATCTCTGGTTCCTCTGCCTCTTCTAAATCTAGCTTGAACATCTGGAAGTTCACGGTTCACATACGGCTGAAGCCTGGTTTGGAGAATTTTGAGCATTACTTTGCTAGAGTGTGAGATGAGTGCAACCATGCAGTAGTTGAACATTCTTTGGCATTACCTTTATTTGGGACTGGAATGAAAACTGACCTTTTTCAGTCCTGTGGCCACTCTTGAGTTTTGCAAATTTACTGGCATATTGAGTGCAGCACTTTCACAGCATCATCTTTTAGGATTTGAAATAGCTCAACTGGAAGTCCATGACCTACACTAGCTTTGTTCATAGTGATGCTTCCTAAGGCCCACTTGACTTCACATTCCAGGATGTCTAGCTCTAGGTGAGTGATCACACCATCATGGTTATCTGTGGTCTAGTATTTGTATTTTCCACAAACTATGGAAAATTCTTAAAGAGATTGGAACACCAAACCACCTGACCTGCCTCCTGAGAGATCTGTATGCAGGTCAGGAAGCAACAATTAGAACTGAACATTTAACAACAGACTAGTTCCCAATCGGGAAAGGAGTATGTCAAAGCTATATATTGTCCCCTTGCTTATTTAACTTATATGCAGAGTACATCATGAAAAACCTGGGCTGCATGAAGCACAGGTTGGCATCAAGATTGCTGGGAGGAATATCAATAACCTCATAAATGCAGATGACACCACCCTTATGGTGGAAAGTGAAGAAGAACTAAAGAACCTCTTGATGAAAGTGAAGGAGAAAAGAAAAAGGTGGCTTAAAACAAAACATTCAGAAAACTAAGATGATGGGATCTGATCCCATCACTTCATAGCAAATAGATGGGGAAACAGTGGAAACAGTGAGGGATTTTTTTTTTTTTTTGGGGGGGGGGGGGGCC
>NW_011494944.1:2212325-2212446 GCF_000754665.1 Bison bison bison | reverse complement strand
CCATGAAATTAAAAGATGCTTTCTCCTTGGAAGAAAAGTTATGACCAACCTAGACAGCATATTAAAAAGCAGAGACATTACTTGGCCAACAAAGGTCCATCTACGCAAAGCTGTGGTTTTT
>NW_011494944.1:2200746-2212225 GCF_000754665.1 Bison bison bison | reverse complement strand
GAGCACCAAAGAATTGATGCTTTTGAACTGTGGTGTTGGAGAAGACTCTTGAGAGTCCCTTGGACTGCAAGGAGATCCAACCAGTCCATCCTGAAGGAAATCAGTCCTGAATATTCATTGGAAGGACTGGTGCTGAAGCTGAAACTCCAATACTTTGGCCACCTGATGCGAAGAACTGAATCATTTGAAAAGACCCTAATGCTGGGAAAGATTGAAGGCAGAGGAGAAGGGGATGACAAAGGATGAGATGGTTGGATGGCATCGCCTGATGCAATGAACATGAGTTTGAGTAGGTTTCCGGAGTTGGTGATGGACAGGGACCCTGGCGTGCTGCAGTTCATAGGGTTGCAAAGAATCAGACATGACTGAGTGACTGAATTGAACTGAACTGATGGAACCAGATAACATGATCTTTGTTTTTTGAACGTTGAGTATTAAGCCAGCTTTTTTAAGGTACACCAGCTTATTTGTACAGGGGCTGATCATATCTGTGATTTTTTAAAATTTCTGATAGACAAAAACTGCTGGCAGAGAATACATTCCATGGATTGAGAGGTAAAGACAAATAGAACTCTAGAAGCCACTATCAGAAAACCTTCACAGAGAACATGAATCATCTTTAATTTTGAGATGCATGACAATATGTGTAGTTAGAGAATACAACTAATTACAACTCTCTTGGACAACATTCATATACTGCCTGGAGATGCTTCTTTAGTTGGTGTTGCTATCAGGAAAACCCAGGAAACTGAAGAAACCAAAGAAACAAAGAAATTTCATTGTACCTCTATGCTGCTTTAAACACACAAGCAATGTATTAGGATCAAGATTATGAGTAGACCAGATTCAGACCTCAGAGGGGAAAATCAGAAAGGACTTCAAGGAGAATCAGCAACTAAGAGCCTAAGATGAGGAGAAAGGATCCAAAATCAAGCAAATAGAGAAGTCAGGTTAGATTTCTTCCTGCTCAGAAAGTATGGAGTGGGGAGTAAAAATAGATTGGGAAAGGATGTTCAAAACTCAAGGAAAAGTAACATCACAGTTATTTAAAAACCAAGACTGCAGAAGGATTCTTAAGGAAACGACGAGAGAGGAACAGCACTATGTGAGAAAATTCTTTAAAAGTTCTGTCTTCTGTTACAGTCTGATAGTCTAAAACTTTTAATTCATAGTTCTCAGGGGTCATCATACTAAGGCCGAATGGTGAGTAGTTGCAAATCTATAAAAAACAGTATATTAAAATAGAGACAGATGATACCAATCATCTCTCAGTTAGGAGTGAGTTGGTATTAATAAGTTTTTCTATCTGTCAGAATGGCTATTGTCAAAAAAAACAAACACTGGAGAGGATGTGGACAAAAGGGAATACTTCTACACTGTTGGTGGGAATATAAATTGTTATAGCCACTATGGACAACAGTTCGGAGGTTCCTTAAAAAACTAGAGTTACCGTGATCCAGCCATCCCACTCTTGAGTAATATCCAAAAGAAGTAAATACCCAAAAGATGCAAAAAGACTAATTTGAAAAGATACATGCACTCCAATATTCACAGTAGCATTACTGACAATTGCTAAGGTATGGAAGCAACCTAAATTGCCCATCAACAGAGGAATGGATAAAGAAAACACAGTATATATATATATATATAAAATATATATGTATGTGCGTGTATATATATATATATACACACATATATATAAAATATATATGTATGTGTGTGTGTATATATATAAACATATATATATATAATATGTGCAACAGTATATATAATATATGCAACAGAGCACCACTCATTTATAAAAGAAGAGCAGAATTTTGCCATTTGCCACAATATAAGTTGACCTGGTATTATACTCAGTGAAATAAATCAGAGAAAGTCAAATACTGTATATCGCTTGTATGTAGAATCTGAAAAGATGCAACAAACTAGTGAATATAATAAAAAAAGAAGCAGACTCTCAGAGAGAACAAACTAGGGGTTACCAGCTGGAAGAAGGAAGAGTAGAAGGGGTGATGTAAGACTGAAGGGAGTGACACAGGGTAGGGGATTAAGATGTACAAACTATTAGGTATAAAATAAGCTACAGGGATATATTGTGCAGCACAGAGAATATTGCAAATATTTTATAAGCACAAATGGAGTATAAAACCCTAACCCTTTAAAATTTGTGATTCATTATATTGTATGCCTATAATTTATATAATGTTATATGTCAAATATATGACAAAAAAAGAAAAATCAGTAATATTGTATTTCAGCTGTGGGGTTATTTATATTTTTAAGATTAGTACAATTTTTAAAAAAGAAAATTTTGCTGAAAATATTTGTGAAAATGTTATGTGCATGACATATGATATACTAATGATAAGGGGATATAACTATATAATTTATCTAAACTTATTAATGTTTTTCAATGAGGATCCTGGGGCAAATTTTCTGATTCTCCCTGCCCCACACCTAATATGTAATAGTGTGTGGAATTATTAAATATGGAAAATGTGTAGGAAAATGGCACAAGTGAGAGAGGGAGAAAAAAAACTGGAAAACATACATAAAATGCAGGTTCCTATCTTCAGAGACCTCTCAGTTCCTAGCATATGCTTATTTTTTGCGCATCTTGCCAATTTGTCTGTGTTCCTAATTTATTCTACTTTCAGGCTCAGAATAAAAACAAGACAAAACAAAACTCTGATCCTTAGCATTAGAATTGCCTTAGCATATAAACATTTCATTTAGTAAGGAAATGCAATAGACTAGAGGGTAATGGAGATCACCCTCTCCATTACTGTATTAACATAAATATTTTCAAATATATATTAATATATACTAGAATTAATACTGATTATGTAAATAAATCAATAGTTACCTTAAAAATCTTTTCCCATCTAGGGTTAAGAATCCTTTCAGATACTTAGGAGTGATGGTGGAGAAAAAAATGCATTGCTATAGGAACTAAGTGAGGCAAGACACTGTTAACCATTTTACTTTGACATTCCATATATCTCTTTGGAAAGGCTTTGCCTATATTCTGTTTGTTTTCTGTGAGGAGTCTGCAAAAACATTGCCATTTTCAAAATAAAATCATTAAGTTGAAATCTTTTTCTTTGACAAATAGCGCAAAAATGATAGAGTTTTTTAACTCTAGAGGAATAAGCACAGCTCTACTCTGTGAGGAACTCTATGTAAAATGTCATTCAAAATAAAAGGAGGAACTCAGCAAGTAAGATGATGTCATCTAGCCAAATGACATGCTTTAGAAGCCAGGCATTTACATTCTCTTCAAAACCAAACTGCTACTTGAATAATTTAGTGTAGTTCAGTCAAATACAACTATTTGTTTCTACAGGTATTGTTTCAATAAAGAAAAAAAAAAAAACGACAACAACAACAAATGAACAAAAGCACACTAAATCCCCAGATAGAGGTTTCTTGGCAAATAAAAATATATTCTGAAGTAGCATAATCATACCGAAACTTTTAGACTCTACACTCAATCCACAAGACTTATGCGAGCAAAATATTATTAGAACCAAGATGAACAATAATCATGTATTACAAGTATGTGAATAATGCTACCCTCAAAGGTCCAATGAACAATTATTCTCCGTGAAACAAAACATTTTGACAATTATTAAAACTCTTACCACTGCACTCAATATATCTGGTATTATTAAAACATTTGGGAAATATAAATGGGCACTTCTGTTTTTGTTCATTTTTAAAAAATGAAAATTGCTAGTAATGTCTGACCCGAAGGCAGATATTCATTATAATAGTCAAACATCATAAAGTAAACTTCAAATGTTATGTATTCCACATGAATTACTCTGGAGCAACAACAAGTAGCCTCATAAGCTTGCACACAAGCAGATAAATATTTCTTAAGGAAGAATTGTATGTTTGAGACATTCCACACTAACGTCTCAGGAAAAGGTATTTTTAGCATAGTGCTCCATTACCTATGCTTCATACAGAATGCAGCTATCTAATTTAATTTAGCAGTGAACACATTTCTCAGCAGTGTAATTTGTATTTTGAGAACATCTCTTAAGAATCATAGCTTGCAATGTATGGTGGTTCAATGAAGAATAATCTGTAAACAATATCTCCATTTATCAACAAAAGCCATTAAAGACCATAAAATAACCCATCCTTGACTGATTAATGCTGCCACTGAAAGGAATTTCAAGCTATTAACATCCAGAAAATATACTGCCACTGTGCTTGTGTTTATTATATAAATCACATAGTTATATGTGCTTGTATAAAGCAGTGTGTTTTCTTAACCACCTCTCCCTCACCCTCACATAATTAATTTAACATTTTTATAAGAAAGACACTTTGAGGAACACTGAATATCTATAGAATGTAAATAACTCTCTCTGCTCCCTAGGGAAAATGTATGTTAAGGAAAATCTATTTTATATTAGATGGCTAAATATTGGTTTAACGCTTATATAGTTTGATAATTTTCATAAACTTATGTCATTAAAATAATTTATCTAAATATTGCTTTACAAACTTAATTTTCATTTGTATTTATTGATAGTTTCATCAGTGAAACTAATGGCCTGTTGTGGATAAAATGGCCACAGGAGACGGTTAATTACCATCTTCATGTTCATCTTATTCTATCAGTTTTGTTATCAACATAACCATCACTGTCACTGCTCCTCCTTCCAGGGAATGTGCACGTAACCTGGTGAGGTCATAGCCTAGAAGCTGACAGGGCTGTGTCCTCTAGGACAGATCCTAGTTCTTCCAAAGCATCTCTTTAGAAATGCTATGCAGTAGTCTTTATGCCTTAAAAACTATGGGCTTGGTGTTTTTCCATGGCTTTAATTTTTGAGCTTTCTTTTTAAAACCTTTGTATCTCAAAAATATTTTCTTATGCTAAATGTTTCATTGGAGAAGGCAATGGCACCCCACTCCAGTACTCTTGCCTGGAAAATCCCATAGACGGAGGAGCCTGGTAGGCTCCAGTCCATGGGGTTGCTAAGAGTCGAGCATGACTGAGTGACTTCACTTTCACTTTTCACTTTCATGCACTGGAGAAGGAAATGGCAACCCACTCCAGTGTTCTTGCCTGGAGAATCCCAGGGACAGAGGAGCCTAGTGGGCTGCCGTCTATGGGGTCACACAGAGTTGGACATGACTGAAGTGACTTAGCAGCAAGTGTTTCATACAAGGCACTGTCAATATTTTACTCACACTGTCTCCTTCCATCTCTACACCAATCCCATGAAATAGGTACATTTTAGCCATTTTGCAATTTTTAAAAATTGAATGTCTGAGATTAATCTCTCCAAGTTGAATAGCTAGTATATTGCAAGGTATGATTCAAATTCAGGTCTGTGATGATTAAGAAATTTATATTATTATTTGTATACTTGTCTTAACTCTTTAGCCAAGAACACCCCCAGGTTTTCCTCTCCCTCTTTCTGTAGAATATTCTTAGCTTAGCCTCCTTGGTCTTTCTATTTTTGGCCCTCTAAGTAGAGTTATGATTTGTTACATTGGCTCCTTTGGGCTTTTATAATAATAAATATATGGTATGAAAAGGAGAGTATAAGAAAAATGAGAGGCAGTTGAGATTTGGGATCTGGGAGACTTTCTGAAAGTAAATTGGATTGAAGAAAATGGGTTAAAAGAGCAGCTAGTAATGACAAATAAATGAAAAAGGCATATTCTAGGACCAGGTATCCTACTGGTAATAATACATGCAACATACATAATATTATTTGCTTTTTGTTTTGTTTCTGCTTTTTTATGCTAGCTGTTTGCTTCACCCATGCAACCTGGGTGCATGGCTTCTGTAGATCGTTGCTAATATTTCAATAAAATATCTAAATGGGTTAAACAACCACAGATATAAGACACAGATGATGACCATAGTTAAAGACAGTACACAAAATTCAAAGGAAATAAAACATATTATAGCATTCTTTTCTGACAATTAAGGGGTGAAAACTTGATTTTGAATATTTGTGATTCTCACTTTAAATGTTTTGTAATTCTCTGTGCTATTCTCATTTTATCCTCAAGTCACATGTCTTCAGACATTAGGGGGGACCCTTTGCAAATATTAGCAAGGAAGTTCTGGTGTTACAGGAATACTGATGCTTTCATGTTTCTTTAAATGTTCTAGATAATTTAAATTGAATAAATGAGAGTGACTGAAATAGGAACAAAGGATGTGCATGCTTGCTCAGTCATGTCCAACTCTTTGTGACCACATGGACTGCTAGGCTCCTCTGTCCCTGGAATTTCCCAGGCAAGAATACTGGAGTGGGTTGCCATTTCCTCCTCCAGGAGAAACAAAGGATATAGCAGTACTTATCCTCAACACTATCTTCTCTGATTCCTTTAGAATTCTGTTAGCACGTACTTTAAAGTCATCTTATATACACAATGGAGTATTACTCAGCCATTAAAAAGAATTCATTTGAATCAGTTCTAATGAGGTGGATGAAATTGGAGCCTATTATACAGAGTGAAGTAAGCCAGAAGGAAAAACACCAATACAGTATACTAACGCATATATATGGAATTTAGAAAGATGATAACAATAACCCTGTGTACGAGACAGCAAAAGAGACACTGATGTATGGAACAGTCTTATGGACTCTGTGGGAGAGGGAGAGGATGGGAAGATTTTGGAGAATGGCATTGAAACATGTAAAATATCATGTATGAAATGAGATGCCAGTCCAGGTTCGATGCACGATACTGGATGCTTGGGGCTAGTGCACTGGGACAACCCAGAGGGATGGTATGGGGAGGGAGGAGGGAGGAGGGTTCAGGATGGGGAGCACATGTATACCTGTGATGGATTCATTTTGATATTTGGCAAAACTAATACAATTATGTAAAGTTTAAAAATAAAATAAAATTTTAAAAAAATAAATTAAATAAACACTCCCATTATACATTTAAGCTTATTCATCAGATCAGATCAGATCAGTCGCTCAGTCGTGTCGGACTCTTTGCGACCCCATGATTTGCAGCACGCCAGGCCTCCCTGTCCATCACCAACTCCCGGAGTTCACTCAGACTCACGTCCATCGAGTCAGTGATGCCATCCAGCCATCTCATCCTCTGTCATCCCCTTCTCCTCTTATTCATAGCTTGGGACAATTATTTTGCCCAATAATTAGGTTAACAGTTGACTCCGTAAGCTGAGATGATGGTACACTAGCTAATGAGGAAGGTGTATGTTCATGAGAAGAGACTTTGAGGGGTCTAGACTTTTTGCACAGTAATAGAATACAGGAGGAGCTACATATCTGAAGAGACAATGAGATGACTGTAGGAGAGCAACCATATAGCTTTAATTACTCTTCATTTAATCCAAGCACTTCAGCAGCAATCCAGACTATGCTCAAAGCTGATTTGTGAATAGTCTACAGCATTTTAGCCTTGCATATTTGCCATCAGTCCCCCTAAAGTAGCCACATTCCTACTTGTCTTGGGCTTAAACTTTCTGCAACTAGAAAGAAGAGGATAAGAAGAAAAATGATAAAAAAGGTACAATATGAATAATAATCCTTCTTCTTAACGTCCCTCTTCTACAGTATTTTACTCTTCTTAAAGGGATAAACAACCACAAAGACTAAATAAATAAAAATAAACTCCATTTTCCTTTATTAAATTTATTTTCTTAATGTATTCAGGTCTTAAAATCCTTTGGCTGTTTCTATTCAGTGGCTCTCATAGCTCACTCAGTAAAGAATCTGCCTGCAATAAAGGAGACTCGGGTTCGATTCTTTGGTCAGGAAGATCCCCTGGAGAAGGAAATGGCAACCCACTCCAGTGTTATTGCCCGGAGAATCCCATGGACAGAGGAGCCTGGCAGGCTACAGACCATGGGGTCACAAGAGTCGGACACGACTTAGCGACTAAAGAGAGAGAGAGATTCAGTGACTCTAGTGGTTTTAGAAGAGTAGGAACCTCATCTTGTTTTAAAACAATCACTTTTTAAACACAGATGAAGAACTACATAATCCCTAAAGCAGAAAAGACCAAAAAAATGAAATGAAATGAACAAATGAAATAAAGTAAAAAATCCTCAGTATAACAACAAAGAAGTCTATATTGTGAAGGCCTTTTGTGTATAATAGAATGAGATAAATTTCTAAAGCTCCATTAAAATACATTGATTGAAAAAGTATTACAGAGAGTAGCATGGGAAAATGAAGTGCTTAAACTCAGCTATTCACTAACAAAACAAAGGCAACTCTTCTCTTTGCATTGTTAAGCTTCTTCCTTCAAATAAAATAATTAATTTTATTTACCTAGAATGATTTTAGAACAAGTTGGGTTGGGAGAATATATGATACTGTCTGATAGCAACCTGCAGAGAAAATAATAATATAAAATTTTGGAAAGCAAACAGCAGAATATATACTTATGGTTCTTTTTATGTTCTAAACTATTAGAATTTTTTTGCCTTTGACTTAAATTCTGTGAAGTAAATAAAACTGGTTTTAGAAAAACACTTTAATGTTGTATATGTATGACCTAACAGTTGGGTAAAAGTCATACTGAGATGAACTATAAAGTATTAATTTATACAGCATAAAAACCTATTATGAACTCCAAGCAAGTTTCCTATCAATTTACAATGTCCATCTTGATATGTGCGTTTCAATATTTCTATTTAGCAATAATACCCTGGTCCTCAAAGTCAATTACTGAATACACCAACACATTGTAGAATAATAAATGAAACTTCCTTTCTTTGCTCCAAAAAGGGAGATTTTGTCAGATTTTATCCCTAAAACCTAGACAATACTAGTCACTCAAATTAATAAGTCAATGAGGAAAATATATGTATTTATTCTTTAACTAGAGTATCTGTTCTATGGAAAATGATCAGATTTCAACATTAAGGGTTTAATCCCCTCTGAATATAATATGTAGTCACTTACTCTTAGTTGCTTTCTTTAAAATGGCAAAAAAAAAAAACCTTAAAAATAAAATTAATCTGTTTAAATATGTTTTAGCTTCTTATATGTTTCTCAGTTGCATAAAAATACCACTTTTAGACAAAGTGTGTATGTTTTCATTTAATTACATTTTTAACATATCGGAGGCATGGTATTACTTTACATTTTTATTTGAAGCAGTCAAAAATATTTGGAATAGCAAAGGAAATAAAGATGATCAGACAAAAATACTGATTTAAGACTAGAAATGATACTTATATTCTGTATTGCTTGTTTTAGGTAAACATGGAATTGCTATGCACTTAAAGCACATTTAGTTTGAGAAGAAGAAACTTTACTACCTCCCAAAGGTAAGGTTTAAAATGTGTCGATTGTGTGAACAAGAAAACAGAAAGACAGTTTTTGGAAGAGTCTGTTTTTTGTGGTATAACAATGATTTCAAGCAAATGCGTTTCACTCTGTGGCATGCACCATCGTGCCACATGCACCACACAGTCTCAGGGGGAAATATGAAGTTCTAGTTCTCTCTCCGTCTCTGTCTCTCATGCACACACAGACAAGGTAACTGAGGCTGGAAGAAACGGGTCGTACTATAGTTGGGAATCTCTGTGCATGATGCTTTCTGGAGAAATCTGAGAAAATACCTAATTAGGCAAAGTTGCGATGATTGTAAAATATATTTCTGCTGATTAACAGTTTGCTGCTGCTGTTAAGTCGCTTTAGTCATGTCCAACTCTGTGCGACCCCATAGACAGCAGACACCAGGCTCCTCTGTCCCTGGGATTTTCCAGGCAAGAGTACTGGAGTGGGGTGCCATTGCCTTCTCCAGATTAACAGTTTAACAAGGATTAAAAGGAAAGACACACAGAGGAGTTTTATCCCGATTATGCATCCTAGCCAACCCCCCCAAAAAAACAGGAGAGGAAAATGGTTTGATTGATTACTGGAAACAGTCCTGCAGAAATATGTCAACAATCCAGATCAACAAGTGAGTTTGTGAGTCTCTCAACCTCAAATGATTTCCAAGAATATTGTAGAAATTAGTCCTGCTATGGGGAAGATAAGTAATTCCAAGACAACTCCCAACTTTGAAGTTATATGACTTTTCAACAAGTTATCAGTTTATTATTTTTTTTTAAATAAGCACAACTTTTTCTTGATAAAGATAACTACTGATATAGAAGACAAAGTGAATAACAAGATATGGGGATGAGAATTAGTAAGTAATATATAGCAACATATTTGCACATGTGTACACATACATATAACAAAAATATGTATATTATTAAAATTCGATGTTAGTGTAACAAAAAACAATTATTGAAATATCTCAAATGTCACACACACAAGAAATAATGAGCCATTATTAGCCTGTGGGACTGTGAGGTCATAAGAGATTTTGAGTTTTACCATCTGTTGGGTCATTCAAGCATTTCACAACTACCTACCAGTAACAAATCTATGCTACTTTGCTTTTTCCAGAATTTTTAAAATATATGTAAAGGCTGTTGAAAATATAGAAAGTTTTATTCATCTTTAAGGAATTTTTATTAAGGCATTGTGGCTCTTTTAAGAAACTTTAATAGCTTAAATTTAAAGGCTTTTCAAAGTCAAATTTTTATATTTTTGGCAAGTTTAAGCAATTTAAACTTCAATACTTTACATAAACAATGACAAAACAATGATTTTACATTATAATTTTACTTGTTGTACCTGATCTAAGTCTCAAAGCTTTAAACAGAATGAGCACAGATGAAGTGCTAAGTCTCTACAAATGAATATCCTCCTAAGGGCTCATCTCATCCCTCCATTTTCTCCTGATGTTTCCTAACCTCCTCCATACTTCCTCACACACATTGCCACCAGGAGGCCAAGTCACAATGCAGAGCACTGTGGCTTGAACAACTGTTCAGGATGTAAGAGTCTGCCATCCATTCTGGACTCTGACAGTCATTACCTCTTCCTTGAGTCTGTTTCTTTTTTTTTTTTAATCCTCAGTAAAGGAGAAATAAACATGTCAAAGAGTTGAAGTGAGGATCAAATGAAGGGAGGATCAAATGAAGTGAGGATCAAATATTTTGCAAAAAAATTCTCATGCCTAACATATAATAAATGCTCAGAATGGTGATCATTTTTCTATTGCTCACTTGGGCTTGGATTTTAATTAATTTATTTTTATTCGGTTCTGGAAATGTATTTATCCACAATGTTTTCTAAATGTTCACTATTCTTGCTAAAGATATGGATAAAAGTACATGGGAAGGTGGCCTTTACTTAAAAATATAGACCATGCATTCAGTGAGTAATTAGATAATATGAATGAAGTTAAAATGAAAGTGTTAAAATAGGTTAAAATGTGTTAAAATAGTTAAAAATAGGTAAGTGGTAAAAGAGATCAAATTGCCAACATCTGCTGGATCATGGAAAAAGCAAGAGAGTTCCAGAAAAACATCTATTTCTGCTTTATTGACTATGCCAAAGCCTTTGACTGTGTGGATCACAATAAACTGTGGAAAATTCTGAAAGCT
>NW_011494944.1:2193195-2200566 GCF_000754665.1 Bison bison bison | reverse complement strand
TTAGAACTGGACATGGAAAAACAGACTGGTTCCAAATAGGAAAAGGAGTACGTCAAGGCTGTATATTGTCACCCTGCTTATTTAACTTATATGCAGAGTACATCATGAGAAACACTGGGCTGGAAGAAGCACAAGCTGGAATCAAGATTGCTGGGAGAAATATCAATAATCTCAGCTATGCAGATGACACCATCCTTATGAGAGAAAGTGAAGGGGAACTCAAAAGCCTCTTGATGAAAGTGAAAGTGGAGAGTGAAAAAGTTGGCTTAAAGCTCAACATTCAGAAAACTAAGATCATGGCATCTGATCACATCACTTCATGGGAAATAGATGGGGAAACAGTGAGAGACTTTATAGTTTTGGGCTCCAAATCACTGCTATGGTGACTGCAGCCATGAAATTAAAAGACGATTAGTCCTTGGAAGGAAATTTATGACCAATCTAGATAGCATATTCAAAAGCAGAGACATTACTTTGTCAACTAAGGTCCATCTAGTCAAAGCTATGATTTTTCTAGTAGTCAGGGATGGATGTGAGAGTTGGACTGTGAAGAAGGCTGAGTGCTAAAGAATTGATGCTTTTGAACTGTGGTGTTGGAGAAGACTCTTGAGAGTCGCTTGGACTGCAAGGAGATCCAACCAGTCCATTCTAAAGGAGATCAGTCCTGGGTATTCTTTGGAAGGAATGATGCTAACGCTGAAACTCCAGTACTTTGGCCACCTCATGCAAAGAGTTGACTCATTGGAAAAAATTCTGATGCTGGGAGGAATTGGGGGCAGGAGGAAAAGGGGACGACAGAGGATGAGATGGCTGGATGGCATCACCGACTCAATGGACGTGAGTCTGAGTGAACTCCGGAAGTTGGTGATGGACAGGGAGGCCTGGTGTGCTGCAATTCATGGGGTCGCAAAGAGTTGGACACGACTGAGCGACTGAACTGAACTGAAGTGGTAAAATACTATGGATTGAGTATATAAAGTTAAAAATGAAAGGTAGGTGATTTCTATTTGTGGCCATAAGGCTAACATATGCGAAACATGAGAAAAATTATCAGGAGCGGTAGGGATCATGGTAAACTAGATATATCACACTGTATTAAAAGCTAGTGAGTTCTATCACAAATTATTACCATTTACAACCCTCAGGCTCAACATTGTCAAATTATCTCAAATTTTTAACAAGGGAAATCAAACTAGAATTCTTGTGTATATGCAAAACTTTTAATGGTTGTTTCAATTTAGACACAAACACTGAAATGATAGACAGTTTAAAAATAAAATTTTAAAATTTCCAAAGTTATGTCTATGGGTGGAATTAACTTTCAGGCTTCCAGTATTTATTTGATCCTAAGTTAAAGGAATTATAATATAAAAGGGAAGTGTGAAAGAGAGCTCTTCAGAAACTAAAGAAAATTTGAAAGGACAGACAGAACACTAAGAAAGGGTAACTCTCCTTAAATTTTCTATGCAAAATTAGATCAGTAATAAAAGAAATATTCATAGATAGACAAGTAACTTTTAAATAAGTTACAGATGCTTCTTCTTGGAGAGACCTTTAATTTTACTCTGTTTGAGGTTATTTGAGTGAAGTCTGAATGGGAAGCTTGGCCCCTATGCGAAGCATTATGAAGACCTGATGGTTACAGAAATTATGAAAATACACGTAGTTTAGGGAAGAGGAATCTTCTGTTTATCTCTCTATCCTTCTTTTGCTTAACTCTAATGTGCCTGTGTGCTACGTCACTTCAGTCATATCTGACTCTCAGCGACCCCATGGACTGTAGCCCGGCAGGCTTCTCTGTCCATGGGATTCTTCAGGCAGGAATACTGAAGTGGGTTGCCATTTCCTTCTCCGAGGGATCTTCTGATCAGGGATCAAACCCTAGTCTTTTATGTCTGAGTTGGCAGATTGGTTCTTTGCCACTAGCGCCATCTGGGAAGCCCTTAATTTTACTCTGTTTAAGGTTATTTGAGTAAAGTCTGTCCCAGTGTGTCCTGACGAATAAGCCAGGTTTCCAGAGTATGTCTATGGATTCCCAATATTGGAATTTCCTAGTGCATTCGTTAAAATGTATGTTCCTAAATACTATTCCAGCTTTACAGAATTGAATCCTTTTGCTTGGGCACAGAAATATGGATTTTTTTTTTTTTAATTACTGTGAATTAACTGTAAAAGAGAGTAAGGGTTTGGAATTACACAGCTGGACTTAGCCTCTTCAACACTGATCCACAGAGTGGCCACCAAAGACACTTGTTCAATCAGAGATTCCAAGTCCCATACAAACTCACTGGAATCTCCAAGGGACTGAGACCTAAGAGATTTATATTTATGACAAGCTTAACTAGATGACCTTGTTGTGTGTTCAGATGCATAAAGACTACATTTTATTGCATTATAGTCATTATTCTTATTTTTAATGTTTCTTGGATTCTCCTTTTCATGAATAAAGTTGGTAATTTGAAAGTATATAACTTATATGTAAAATTACATTCTAGACCTATGAAAGTGAAAGTGAAGTCGCTCAGTCCTGTCCGACTTTTTGCGACTCCATGGACTGTAGCCTACCAGGCTCCTCCCTCCATGGGATTCTCCAGGCAAGAGTACTGGAGTGGGTTGCCATTTCATTTCCTTCTCCAGGGGATCTTCCTGACCCAGGGATCGAACCTGGGTCTCCCACATTCCAGGCAGATGCTTTAACCTCTGAGCCACCAGGGATTCAATGTAAAAAGAAAACCTAGTTCTTAAGAATGCTGCATTATTTCAAGTTCAATTTCACTGTAACTTTAAAATCATGATAGTGACAGTGAAGGTTGCTCAGTTGTATCTGACTCTCGGTGACCCCATGAATTATACAGCCCATGGAATTCTCCAGGCAAGAATACTGGAATGGGTTGCCATGCCCTTCTCCAGGGGATCTTCCCAACCCAGGGACTGAACCCAGATCTCCCACATTGCAGGCGGATTTTTTACCAGCTGAGCCACCAAGGAAGCCCAAGAATACTGGAGTGGGTACCCTGTCCCTTCTCCAGCAAACATGAACACTTGATAAAAGTTATGAATGGTCTAAGAGTATTACCAAGACTATTTCTAGTGGCATAAGTAGCCACTGAGCAACTCATAGATAAAATTTTTTTATCCTCAAAGTGTCATATTTAGCAGTTTCTCAGTTATCTAACCTACCTGTGAACCTATCTTTGAATAATGGTGAATTTGTGTTTTAGGCAATCTTACTCAGAAACTAATCAATATAAGATAAAACAAACATCTACTCTTGACTATATATATGGAAAATGACTACATTATGGATTCATATGGCTAAAATTTTGTGATCTGCTATCTGGACTTTCACTGGTACATTTCCATGAGCAAAACAGGATTATAAACCTATACCATTGATAAGAAATACACTATACAGTGTATCTTGCATTATTATTTATAATAAAGCAAAATGGAAGTAAAGGAGAAGAAAAAGAAGATGAGAAAGAAAAGGAAAGGAGCTAAAAAAAAAAAGGTTGTAGACCATCTAAAAAGCATCTGAAATGAGAGTTTTCACTCCCAACTCTTTCAGTTTTCAGGACATATTGAGAGATGAAGGGTTCATCTATATAAGCTATTTCCCAGTATAAATATATTCTAAAGTCCTGTCATATTAGTATAATATGAGGAGAGGTAATATACACCTTGATATCTCTGATTTAGCTGTAGGCAGATGATGTATATTAGCAAAATATATGAGTCTTTGAGGTTGAAATACTTATCAAAATAAGAGTATTTGTTTGGCTGGGGCAATGAACATACCCATCCGTTATAAAGTGATATTTAGCTATAAAAAATAGCCTACTGAGTTCAGTTTTTTCTTCATTTAGTACACTTTCCATATGCAGATATTCATGGCTAACTAGGTGCATGCTAAAACATACATTGTGAGGCAGAAGCAGGGAAATATTTCAGGTAAAGTCATTCTTAATTGCAATGATAATGATTATGAAATTATGCTTCATCACCAAGATTATCGGCAGTTTCAAAGAAGAAAATGCAAGTAGGATGCATAATATAATGTCTGGCACAGAGGAAAAAATTCAACAAATGTATTACTATAATTATGATTATTATTGTTATTACTATTTCACTGGCTACCCCTCTTTGTAAATAAACATACACATTCTAATAACATAAATTACCCACTTGAGCATAAGTGTGTACATACACACGGATGTGGGCAGGCCAAAATTGTGAGTTGCTGAATGTTATCTATTTCTACATTTACAATACATAGTTATGCTGAATTATTGTTATAAAAGTATGTGTCTTAACAAAATTAAAAAAAATATCCTAAGCTATTACGTGCAAGAAGAACCTCATTATAAAGGAATTGTACATAAAGACACACTGAGGTGCTTTATATAGAGATAACAGTAGCATCTTAGTCTATATGAAAAAAATAAAATCTGTAGGAAAAAAGGCACTCTAGGAAGATATCTAAGTATCAAACGGATATGTTCATTAAAAGGATATATTTCATATGAAATTTTAAAAATTTATTTTTGGTCTATGCTATTAATTATTACTATTTTTTAAATTTCTTATTAATTATTTATTATTATTATTACTTTGCCCATGCCATGTGGATTGTGGGATCTTAGTTCTCTGACCAGGGATTGAACTCAGGCCTTTGGCAGTGTATGCCCAAAGTCCTAACCACTAGACTGCCAGGAAATTCCTTATTACAACTATTTTTAAGGAAATGTTCCCTTTTGCATAGCTAAAAGAAATCCAAGCACTGATAGTCAATAGTTAAGAGGCTGAAAAAATTTTACATTTTATCTTACAGGTTTAATTCAATTAAAAAATAAAATGATTCAGTAACAGAATGAAAAATGACACCCTCTCCTGGAGCAACTAGTGAGGATA
The DNA here is from genome assembly GCF_000754665.1 of Bison bison bison. NCBI lineage: Eukaryota > Metazoa > Chordata > Mammalia > Artiodactyla > Bovidae > Bison > Bison bison. The sequence goes on along the minus strand of NW_011494944.1, from coordinate 2,195,655 downwards.
TTAAGAAGGGTCCTATCTCCTCAGAACCTATAGCTTCAAAGAGATTTAAAATAAGAAATCCTCAACTCTCTTGCATGTCAGACTACGAATGAGCATCTGTTAATAAGGACCAAAAACTTTTATTAAATATTTAAAGGAAGGAGAGTTGATAATTTATGGATTGGGTTAAGAGAAGAAATAAAAGAGAAACAGAGATGATTTCATGTTGGCACTAAAATTAACATTATTACACATAATGAAACTGATGAAAAATACAGTTTTTCCCTTAGTTTTTGTTGTGTACTCTTGTAACAGATTGATCATGTTTAAGTAAGTACTTGGAGTTGGGAATGATGGGGACCAAGGCTGGGGAGGAAGAGGGACTGGCTCCCACCAAACACCGTAAACGAATGTAGCATGTAAATAAATAAGAATGCTTACTTTGTAAAAGTGGCTCAAAAAACAAACAAAAAAAAGTAACTAGCTGCAATCATTACCATTATACTCCATTTCTCAGTAGATTCCCATTTTTAATTTTCTATACTACCACAATTAAGGCTCTCCCCTTCATGGAAGTTCTAGATTCATTGCTGTGTGGAGCAAGATTACAGTATTCTCCAACCCATCTTTTATTCTTTTACATTTCTAAATCTATATCCTTCTAATCTTGTGACTATACTTCTAAGAGTAGGTTTGCCAATTGTGCCATCCATGACAGGAGTGAACAACCTAATACCCAGTGGACAAATCTAGATTACTACCTGATTTTTGCAAAAACAATAGGATAAGAATGATTTTTACAATTTAAAAATGGGAAAAAGTCAAGGAATATTATTTATTGACATGTAAAAAATATACAAACTTCAAATATAGTCTTGTCCATTTCTTTACATATCGATGATGTTTTTCATGCTACCATGGCAGAATGGAGTAGTTGCAACAGAGACAACCTAAGCCACAAAACAAATTATTTATTCTCTGGTGTTTATGGAAAATGTTTGCTGACATTTGATCTAGGACATTATTTTAGATATGCATAGATTTGTAAATATTGAGGGGACAGTCATATTGTGAACCTATGATAACGTAAGACCAGAAACTATAAAACTCCCAGAGTTAAACATAGGCAAAACACTCTCCGACATAAATCACAGCAGGATCCTCTATAACCCACCTCCCAGAATATTGGAAATAAAAGCAAAAATAAACAAATGGGGCCTAATTAAAATTAAAAGCTTCTGCACAACAAAGGAAACTATAAGCAAGGTGAACAAACAGCCTTCAGAATGGGAGAAAATAATGGCAAATGAAGCAAGTGACAAAGAATTAATCTCAAAAATACACAAGCAACTCCTCCAGCTCAATTCCAGAAAAATAAACGACCCAATCAAAAAATGAGCCAAAGAACTAAACAGACATTTCTCCAAAGAAGACATACAGATGGCTAACAACTACATGAAAAGATGCTCAACATCACTCATTATCAGAGAAATGCAAACCAAAACAACAATGAGGTACCATTTCACGCCAGTCAGAATGGCTGCGATCCAAAAGTCTACAAGCAATAAATGCTGGAGAGGGTGTGGAGAGAAGGGAACCCTCTTACACTGTTGGTGGGAATGCAAACTAGTACAGCCACTATGGAGAACAGTGTGGGGATTCCTTAAAAAACTGGAAATAGAGCTGCCATACGACCCAGCAATCCCACTGCTGGGCATACACACCAAGGAAACCAGAATTGAAAGAGACACGTGTATCCCAATGTTCATCGCAGTACTGTTTATAATAGCCAGGACATGGAAGCAACCTAGATGTCTATCAGCAGATGAATGGATAAGAAAGCAGTGGTACATATACACAATGGAGTATTACTCAGCCATTAAAAAGAATACAGAGAAATGCAAATCAAAACCACTATGAGGTACCATTTCACGCCAGTCAGAATGGCTGCGATCCAAAAGTCTACAAGCAATAAATGCTGGAGAGGGTGTGGAGAGAAGGGAACCCTCTTACACTGTTGGTGGGAATGCAAACTAGTACAGCCACTATGGAGAACAGTGTGGGGATTCCTTAAAAAACTGGAAATAGAGCTGCCATACGACCCAGCAATCCCACTGCTGGGCATACACACCAAGGAAACCAGAATTGAAAGAGACACGTGTATCCCAATGTTCATCGCAGTACTGTTTATAATAGCCAGGACATGGAAGCAACCTAGATGTCTATCAGCAGACGAATGGATAAGAAAGTAGTGGTACATATACACAATGGAGTATTACTCAGCCATCACTCATTATCAGAGAAATGCAAATCAAAACCACTATGAGGTACCATTTCACGCCAGTCAGAATGGCTGCAATCCATAAATCTACAAGCAATAAATGCTGGAGAGGGTGTGGAGAAAAGGGAACTCTCTTACACTGTTGGTGGGAATGCAAACTAGTACAGCCTCTATGGAGAACAGTGTGGAGATTCCTTAAA
>NW_011494944.1:2187411-2193095 GCF_000754665.1 Bison bison bison | reverse complement strand
TCCAGGTTCGATGCAGGTACTGGATGCTTGGGGCTGGTGCACTGGGACCCAGAGGGAGGGTATGGGGAGGGAGGAGGGTGGAGGGTTCAGGATGGGGAACACAGGTATACCTGTGGTGGATTCATTTTGATATTTGGCAAAACTAATACAATATTGTAAAGTTTAAAAATAAAATTAAATTTAAAAAAAAAAGAATAAATGTGCATTAGTTCTAATGAGGTGGATGAAACTGGAGCCTATTATACAGAGTGAAGTAAGCCAGGAAGAAAAATACCAATACAGTATACTAATGCATTTATATGTAATTTAGAAAGATGGTAACGATAACCCTGTATGTGAGACAGCAAAAGAGACACAGATGTATAGAACAGTCTTTTGGACTCTGTGGGAGAAGGAGAGGGTGGAATGATTTCGGATAATGGCATTGAAACATGTATAATATCATATATGAAATGAATTGCCAGTCCAGGTTCGATGCATGATACAGGATTCTTGGGGCTGGTGCACTGGGATGACCCAGAGGGATGGTATGGGGAGGGAAGTGGGAGGGGGGTTCAGGATGGGGAACACGTGTATACCTGTGGTGGATTCATGTTGAAGTATGGCAAAACCAAAACAATACTGTAAAGTAATTAGCCTCCAATTAAAATAAATAAATTTATATTATAAAAGAATAATAGAAAAGTTATAGAGGAGAAGGTTGATCAAATATCCATCTTGTTATATTACAATGGCACATCATGTAGGAAAAATCTGATATAATGGATTTGTTCTATTAGATAGGAATTAGTAAAAAAAGAATTCTGATATTTCTAGTCTTATCAATGAAACTGAACCAAAATAAAGCTTTTGAAGAAAATGATAATATAATATAAATAATAGTGCCTCAGGTGGCGCTAGTGGTATAGAATCTGCTTGCCAATGCAGGAGACTCAAGAGATGAGGGTTTGATCCCTGGGTTGGGAAGATCACCTGGAGAAGGAATGGCAACCCACTCCAGTATTCTTGCCTGGAAAGTCCCATGGGCAGAGGAGCCTGATGGGCTACATACAAATAATACAAATAATATGGGCTGCATTCTAAAATTGATTCTTTAGCTCATCTGTGAAAATCAAGGACAATGAATATGTTAAAAAAAAAAAAAAACTTCAGAAAGAGGCCTGCATCACTACATTTAAATCTCTGAATGTCATCACTGTCTGCTTTCTTGGGAAAGCTGGAAACCACATTTTATAATAGATAAAACTGAGAAATTAAAGCACAAACTGATCTTAATGAAGAATTAGATTAATCATAAAAGAGTAGCTTTCATTATAAAATTATATGTATAATTTTATATTATAATTTCAATTTTACACAAATCCATATGTACAAATTGGATTTAGAAAAGGCAAAGGAACCAGAGATCAAATTGCCAGCATCCATTGGATCAAAGAAAAAACAAGATAACTCCAGAAAACAAAAAAAAACACATCTACTTCTAGTTGATTAACTATGCCAAAGCCTTTGACTGTGTGGATTACACAAACTGTGGAAAATTCTTAAAGAAATGGGAATACCAGACCACCTTACCTGCCTCCTGAGAATCCTGTATGTAGGTCAATAAGAAATAGTTAGAACCAGACATGGAACAATAACATAAGCAAAACACTCTCTGACATACATCACAGCAGGATCCTCTATGACCCACCTCCCAGAATATTGGAAATAAAAGCAAAAATAAACAAATGGGACCTAATTAACCTTAAAAGCTTCTGCACATCAAAGGAAACTATTAGCAAGGTGAAAGACAGCCTTCAGAATGGGAGAAAATAATAGCAAATGAAGCAACTGACAAACAACTAATCTCAAAAATATACAAGCAACTCCTACACCTCAACTCCAGAAAAATAAATGACCCAATCAAAAAATGGGCCAAAGAACTAAATAGACATCTCTCCAAAGAAGACATACAGATGGCTAACAAACACATGAAAAGATGCTCAACATCACTCATTATCAGAGAAATGCAAATCAAAACCACTATGAGGTACCACTTCACGCCAGTCAGAATGGCTGCAATCCAAAAGTCTACAAATAATAAATGCTGGAGAGGGTGTGGAGAAAAGGGAACTCTCTTACACTGTTGGTGGGAATGCAAACTAGTACAGCCTACTATGGAGAACAGTGTGGAGATTCCTTAAAAAACTGGAAATAGAACTGCCTTATGATCCAGAAATCCCACTGCTCGGCATACACACTGAGGAAACCAGAAGGGAAAGAGACACGTGTACCCCAATGTTCATTGCAGCACTGTTTATAATAGCCAGGACATGGAAGCAACCTAGATGCCCATCAGCAGATGAATGGATAAGAAAGCTGTGGTACATATACACAATGGAGTATTACTCAGCCATTAAAAGGAATACATTTGAATCAGTTCTAATGAGGTGGATGAAACTGGAGCCTATTATACAGAGTGAAGTAAGCCAGAAGGAAAAACACCAATACAGTATACTAACGCATATATATGGAATTTAGAAAGATGGTAACAATAACCCTGTGTACGAGACAGCAAAAGAGACATTGATGTATAGAACAGTCTTATGGACTCTGTGGGAGAGGGAGAGGGTGGGAAGATTTGGGAGAATGGCATTGAAACATGTAAAATATCATGTATGAAATGAATTGCCAGTCCAGGTTCGATGCATGATACTGGATGCTTGGGGCTAGTGCACTGGGACTACCCAGAGGGATGGTATGGGGAAGGAGGAGGGAGGAGGGTTCAGGACGGGGAACACATGTATACCTGTGGTGGATTCATTTTTATATTTGGCAAAACTAATACAATTATGTAAAGTTTAAAAATAAAACAAAATTTAAAAAAAAATGGGAAAGGAATATGTCAAGGCTGGATATTACCACCCTGCTTATTGAACTTGTATGTAGAGTATGTCATGTGAAATGGTGGACTGGATGAAGCACAAGCTGGAATCAAGATTGCCAGGAGAAATAACAACAACCTCAGATATGCAGATGATACCACCCTTACAGTAGAAAGCAAAGAGAAACTAAACAGCCTCTTGATGAAGGTGAAAGAGGAGTGAAAAAGCTGGCTTAAAACTCAACATTCAAAAAATTAAGATCATGGCATCCAGTCCCATCACTTCATGGCAAATAGATGGGAAAACAATGGAAATAGTGAAAGACTTTATTTTCTTGGGCTCCAGAATCATTGGAGCCATGAAATTAAAAGATGCTTGATCCTTGGAAGAAAAGCTATGACAAACTGAGACAGTGCATTTAAAACCAGAAACATTACTTCACCGACAAAGTTCTGTATAGTCAAAACTATGGTTTTCCCAGTAGTCATGTATGGATGTGAGAGTTGAACCATAAAGAAGGCTTAGCACCAAAGAATTGATTTTTTTGAACTGTGGTGCTGGAGAAGACTCTTGAGAGTCCCTTGGACTGCAAGAAGATCCAACTAGTCAATCCTAAAGGAAATAAATGATCTGAACTGATTCATTGGAAGGACTGATGCTGAAGCTGAAGCCCCAATACTTTGGCCACCTGATGAGAAGAACTGGCTCACTGGAAAAGACCCTGATGCTGGGAAAGATTGAAGGCAGGAGAAGGGGACAACAGAGGATGAGATAGTTGGATGACATCACCAACTCAATGGACATGAGTTTGAGCAAGCTCTGAGAGATGATGTAGGACAGGGAAGCCTGATGTCCTGCTGTCCATGGGGTCACAAAGAGTTGGACAAGACTGAGCGACTGAACAACCTATAAAATTTATAAATGTATATGTTTCCATAATCTGTAGAATTGCCTGTATGTAAAATAAAATTCTGTTTGCAAAAGAAGAAAAAGCAGTCTACACTAATAACTAGCATTGCCATTCCAAGGCAAATACTGTCCATATGATGCTTCTATTATTCTCTACTATTGGAAGACTGCTCATAAAATACACTACTATGATTTCCTTAACAAAATACAAAAATATAAATGATCTAATACTAATTTTTGAACATATAGGAAAAAATCCAATCTTTTAAATTTTAATAGAAAATACATTCCTCTTGGGGAACAACACGATGGCAGATTTAAGCATAACCTGTTCCCTAAGGTGTGCTGTGTAGGTAGAGAAAACTATTATTTAAGTAGAAGAGTGGCTGTTCATTTTAAATAAACCTTGTGGACATAAATCTGATTCACTCATAAAAGCTAAATTTAGCTGTAATTATTTTTGTAACAAGAGTAACATTCATCTTAAAATGGATTAAGTCTAGGATTCTTTTATTTCAAGTAAATGAACATCTATTGATTAGAGACCTTCAAAACCTGTACTAGCAGCAATAATTACTATTATTAATAAAATATTCTCTTGAGCACATATTAAATGTTTCAATTTATTAAATATGCTGAGCTCTGCATCTCTCCCTAAGATAATTTTATAAGAAAAGTTTACTTTGTATGAGAATATTAATAAAAGAGACATATAGAAAACTTACTGAAAGCTAAAATGTAGGTGGAAGAAGGAAAAGGGAAGGAATATTCTTCAGGAAAGGAAAGAAAGGGTATTTAACATGGGTACAAACAAGAAGAAGTGAAAATGGAGAAAAGCATTGCTTGATGGCATCAAATGCTGTAAGAGAAAGAGAAAGGAGGTGGAGTTTTTCATTTGCATAAGGGGGATCCATTTTAACTCTGAAAGTTAGATTCATTGGCAAGGAATGAGGACTTAAATTTTCTATGTGATCATTTGTTTACAAATCACCAGTCCTTCTATAACATAGATGATTTGGATTAAGTAAGGATAAGATTTTGTGCAGAGGCAAGGGCAAGATATATAGATGAAAAAGGAGAATATAATGAAATGAACTTGCTGTTGAAAGCAACAGATTATTCTTTATGTTTGTAAGGGTGTATATGGGGGTAAGGGTCAATGCTGTGTATTTCTACTAAAGGAAGTAGGCTGTGTGCTGTGCTTAGTCTCTTGGCTGTGCCCTGCAACCCCATGGACTGTAGCCCACAAATCTCCTCTGTCCATGGGGACTATCCAGGCAAGAATACTGGAGCAGGTTACCATGCCCTCCTCCAGGGGATCTTCTCAACCCAGGGATTGAACCCAGGTATCCCACATTGCAGGCTGATTCTTTACTGTTGGAGTCACCAGGGAAGTACAAGAATACTGGAGTAGGTAGCCTATCCCTTCTCTAGGGGAACTTCTCTACCCAAAATTGAATTGGGGTCTCATACATTGCAGGTGGATTCTTTTCCAGCTGAGCTACCAGGGAAGCCCGAAGGAAGTATATATGTTTATAAGTGTGTGTGTGTGTGTGTGTGTGTGTGTGTGTGAGTATATGGTCAAGCGTGTATAGCAGGCAAGTTAGGCAAAAGATGTCCCTGGCTTTCCCTGTCTCTGAAGAGAAGCATTGTAGCTCCAGGGAAAGTGAGTGTTAGAATTTGTTAATACCCTTGACACTGAAAACTACAATAATCAATGACAAGACTTTAATCTTCATATTCTATAGGTCCTGAATAATGAGACACTCTGGCTACTTTGGTATCATCTGTCCTATTGCTTTAACCTAGTCTGCAAAACTGCTTTAAATGTTTCCTTTCATTATTCTAAATTCTATTGTTAAACATCACTGTAATCTTGCCTTTTTTTTTTTTTTTTTTTTTCAAATCCAT
>NW_011494944.1:2178341-2187311 GCF_000754665.1 Bison bison bison | reverse complement strand
TTGCTTTAACCTAGTCTGCAAAACTGCTTTAAATGTTTCCTTTCATTATTCTAAATTCTATTGTTAAACATCACTGTAATCTTGCCTTTTTTTTTTTTTTTTTTTTTTTTTTTTTTTTTTTGCAAATCCATGAGTTAAACCAGTGGCTACATCCTCTATGTCTCACATGTCTGTAACTTCTTTCCATTCCTTTCCCACCAGTGTTCTCCTTAATCTCTTTCATTGTCATTTCTTTCAAAGTAGTTTGTTTATGTTAAGTTTCCAAAGACCTGATGAACCTTATTACTTTCAGATACAATTTTCTTCAAACATCACATTTCTCTTTTGGTTAGTTCTTTGATTCAATGCCTATTTGATTCCCATTACCTCAAAACGAAATGCAATCTTACCAGTCTAATTATTCACAGTTTGGTTCAATTGATTTCACTTTCCCTGCTTGCCTTTCCATGAATCTATTCTAAGTGTACTAGTTTCCATTTTGTGTTGACTTCTTTCCTAGAATTGTTATTTCCAGTCTTATCCATTAAAGTAAATAACACCAACTACTAAAGTGAAACATGGATCACAGCCTTGTCTAACTCAATGAAACTATGAGCTATGCTGTATAGGGCCACCCAGGATAATTGGGTCATGGAGGAGAGTTCTGACAAAAAATGGTCCACTGGAGAAGGGAATGGCAGACCACTTTGTATTCTTGCCTTGAGAACCCCATGAACAGTATGAAAAGGCAAAAAGATATACATTAAAAGAGGAACTTCCCAGGTTGTTAGGTGCCCAATATGATACTGGAGAAGAGCAGCGAAATAGCTCCAGAAAGAATGAAGAGGCTGAGCCAAAGTGGAAACAACACCCAGTTGTGGATATGTCTGGTAGTGAAAGTAAAGTCTGATGCTGTAAAGAACAATACTGCATAGGAAACTGGAATGTTAGGTCTGTGAATCAAGGTTAATTGGAAGTGGTCAAACAGGAGATTGCGAATGAACATTCACATTTTATGAATCAGTAAACTAAAATGGACTGGAATGGTCAAATTTAATTCAGATGACCATTATATCTATGACTGTGGGCAAGAATCTCTTAGAAGAAATGGAGTAGCCCTCATAATCAACAAAAGATGGAGAAGAATATACAGTCAGCAAAAACAAGACTGGGAGATGACTGAGGCTCAGATCATGATCTACTTATTGCAAAATTCAGAATTATATTGAGAAAATAGAGAAAACCTCTAGGCCATTCAGGTCTGGCCAAAATCAAATCCCTTACAATTATACAATGTAAGTGACAAGTAGATTCAAGAGATTATATTTGATGGACAAAGTGCCTGAAGAACTATAGACAGAGGTTCATAACATTGTACAAGAGGTCGTGATAAAAACCATCCCCAAGAAAAAGAAATTCAAAAAGGCAAAATGGTTGTCTGAGGAGGCCTTACAAATGGCTGATAAAAAAAGAGAAGTGAAAGGCAAAGGAGAAAAGGAAAGATATGCCCATCTGAATGCAGAGTTCCAAAGAATAGCAAGGAGAGATAGAAAGTGAACAATGCAAAGAAATAGAGAAAAAATAATAGAATGGGAAATACTAGAGATATCTTCAAGAAAATTAGAGATACTAAGGGGACATTTCATGCAAAGATGGGCACAATAAAGGAAAGAAATGGTATGAACCTAACAGAAGCAGAGATATTAAAAAGAGGTGTCAAGAATACACAGAAGAACTATACAAATAAGATCTTCATGACCCAGATACCCATGGTGGTGTGATCACTCACCTAGAGCCAGACATCCTAGAATGCAAAGTCAAGTGGGCCTTAGGAAGCCTCACTGCAAACAAAGCTAGTGGAGGTTATGAAATTCCAGCTGAGCAATTTCAAGTCCTAAAAGATGATGCTATGAAAGTGCTGCACTCAATATGCCAGCAAATTTGAAAAGCTCAGCAGTGGCCACAGGACTAGAAGAGGTCAGTTATCATGCCCACCCCCAAAGAAAGGCAATGCCAAAGAGCACAACTGCACTCATTTCACATTGTAGCAAAGTAATTCTCAAAATTCTCCAAGCTAGGCTTTGACAGTACATTTACTAAGAACTTCCAGATGTTTGCTGGATTTAGAAAAGTCAGAGGAACCAGAGATAAAATTGCGAATATCCACTGGATCATTATAAAAGGGAGAGAGCTCCAGAAAAATATCTACTTCTGCTTCATTGACTTTGCTAAAGCCTTTGACTCTGTGGATCACACAAACTGTGGAAAATTCTTAAAGAGAATGGAATACTGGATGACCTTACCTTTCTTCTGAGAAATCTGTATGCAGGTCAAGAATCAACAGCTAGAGCTAGACATGGAACAACTATCTGGTTCAAAATTTGGAAAAGACTATGTCAAAGCTATATATTGTTACCCCGCTATTTAATGTATACTCAGAGTACATTATGTAAAATGCCAGGCTGGATGAAGCACAAGCTGGAGTCAAGATTGCTGAGAGAAATATCAATAACTTCAGATATGCTGATCACACCGCCCTAACAGCAAAAAGTGAAGAGGAACTAAAGAGCCTCTTGATGAAGATGAAAGAGGAGAGTAAAAAAGTTGGATTAAAACTCAACATTCAAAAAACTAAGATCATGGCATCCAGTTTCATCACTTTAATGCAAACAGATGAGGAAACAATGGAAACAGTAATAGACTTTATTTTATTGGGCTCCAAAGTCACTGCAGATGGTGATTGCAGCCATGAAATTAAAAGACACTTGGAACTGGAGGAATCAACCTGCCTGACTTGAGGCTATACTACAAAGCCACAGTCATCAAGATAATATGGTACTGACACAAAGACAGAAATATAGATCAATGGAACAAAATGAAAAGCCCATAGATAAATCCACGCACCTACGGACACCTTATCTTTGACAAAGGAGGCAAGAATATACAATGGATTAAAGACAATCTCTTGAACAAGTAGTTAAAGTGGGAAACTGGTTGGAAAACAAGTGGGAAAACAAGTGGGAAAACAAGTGGGAAAACTGGTCAACCACTTGTAAAAGAATGAAACTAGAACACTTTCTAACACCATACACAAAAATTAAACTCAAAATGGATTAAAGATCTCAATGTAAGACCAGAAACTACACAACTCCTAGAGGAGAACATAGGCAAAACACTCTCTGACATAAATCACAGCAGAATCCTCTATGACCCACCTCCTAGAATATTGGAAATAAAAGCAAAAATAAACAAATGGGACCTAATTAAAATTAAAAGCTTCTGAACAACAAAGGAAACTATAAGCAAGGTGAAAAGACAACCTTCAGAATTGGAGAAAATAACAGCAAATGAAGCAACTGACAAATAATTTATCTCAAAAATACACAAGCAACTCCTGCAGCTCAATTCCAGAAAAATAAATGACCCAATCAAAAAATGGGCCAAAGAACTAAACAGACATTTCTCCAAAGAAGACATACAGATGGCTAACAACCACATGAAAAGATGCTCAACATCACTCATTATCAGAGAAATGCAAACCAAAACAATGAGGTACCATTTCACGCCAGACAGAATGGTTGCTATCCAAAAGTTAACAAGGAATAAATGCTGGAGAGGGTGTGGAGAAAAGGGAACCCTCTTATACTGTTGATGGGAATGCAAACTAGTACTGCCACTTTGGAGAACAGTGTGGGGATTCCTTAAAAAACTGGAAACAGAACTGCCATATGACCCAGCGATCCCACTGCTGGGCATACATACCGAGGAAACCACAATTGAACCACGTGTATCCCAATGTTCATCACAGTACTGTCTATAATAGCCAGGACATGGAAGCAACCTAGATGTCTATCAGCAGTGGAATGGATAAGAAAGTAGTGGTACATATACACAATGGAGTATTACTCAGCCATTAAAAAGAAAACATTTGAATCAGTTCTAATGAGGTGGATGAAACTGAAGCCTAATATACAGAGTGAAGTAAGACCATAAAAAAAAAAAAAAAAAAACCAATACAGTATACTAATGCCTATTAGCTGCACAAGCGCGGGCGACTGCGATGGTGCACAAGCACAGACGAGAGGAGCTACCCCATGCCCGAGGTCAGGGGCAGCGGCCAAGAGGAGCAACTCCACGTCCAAGAAGCGGTGGCTGCACGGGCGCAGATGGGCTTAGAGGAGCCACTCCACATTCAAGGTCAGGAGGGGCAGCAGTGAGGAGATACCCCTTGTCCAAAGTAAGGAGCAGCAGCTGTGCTTTGCTGGAGCAGCCGTGAAGAGATACCCCACATCCCAGGTAAGAGAAACCCAAATAAGATGGTAGGTGTTGCATGAGGGCATCAGAGGGCAGACACACTGAAACCATAATCACAGAAAACTAGTCAATCTAATCAAACTAGAACCACAGCTTTGTCTAATTAAATGAAACTAAGCCATGCCCTGTGGGGCCACCCAAGATATGCAGGTCATGGTGAAGAGGTCTGACAGAATGTGGTCCACTGGAGAACAGAATGGCAAACCACTTCAGTATTCTTGCCTTGAGAACCCCATGAACAGTATGAAAAGGCGAAATGATAGGATAACGAAAGAGGAACTCCCCAGATCAGTAGGTACCCAATATGCTACTGGAGATCAGTGGAGAAATAACTCCAGAAAGAATGAAGGGATGGAGCCAAAGCAAAAACAACACCCAGTTGCGGATGTGATTGGTGACAGAAGCAAGGTTCAATGCTGTAAAGAGCAATATTGCATAGGAAACTGGAATGTTAGTTCCATGAATCAAGGCAAATTCAGATCAGATCAGATCAGTCGCTCAGTCGTGTCCAACTCTTTGCGACCCCATGAATTGCAGCACGCCAGGCCTCCCTGTCCATCACCAACTCCCGGAGCTCACTCAGACTCACGTCCATCAATTCAGTGATGCCATCCAGCCATCTCATCCTCTGTCGTCCCCTTCTCCTCCTGCCCCCAATCCCTCCCAGCATCAGAGTCTTTTCCAATGAGTCAACACTTCGCATGAGGTGGCCAAAGTACTGGAGTTTCAGCTTTAGCATCATTCCTTCCAAAGAAATCCCAGGGCTGATCTCCTTCAGAATGGACTGGTTGGATCTCCTTGCAGTCCAAGGCACTCTCAAGAGTCTTCTCCAACACCATAGTTCAAAAGCATCAATTCTTCAGTGCTCAGCCTTCTTCACAGTCCAACTCTCACATCCATACATGATCACAGGAAAAACCATAGCCTTGACTAGACAAACCTTTGTTAGCAAATTGGAAGTGGTCAAACAGGAGATGGCAAGAGTGAACGTTGACATTCTAGAATCAGCAAACTAAAATGGACTGGAATGGGTGAATTTAACTCAGATGACCATTATATCTACTACTGCAGGCAGGAATCCCTTAGAAGAAATGGAGTAGCCATCATGGTAACCAAAAGAGTCTGAAATGGAGTACTTGGATGCAATCTCAAAAACGACAGCATGATCTCTGTTTGTTTCCAAGGCAAACCATTCAATACCACAGTAATCTAAGTCTATGCCCCAACCAGTAATGCTGAAGAAGCTGAAGTTGAACGGCTCTATGAAGACCTACAAGACCTTTTAGAACTAACACCCCCAAAAGATGTCCTTTTCATTATAGGAGACTGGAATGCAAAAGTAGGAAGTCAAGAAACACCTAGAGTAACAGGCAAATTTGGCCTTGAAATACGGAATGAAGCAGGGCAAAGGCTAATAGAGTTTTGCCAAGAAAATGCACTGGTAGTAGCAAACACCCTCTTCCAACGACACAAAAGAAGACTCTACACATGGACATTACTAGATGGTCAATGCCAAAATCAGATTGATTATATTCTTTGCAGCCAAAGATGGAGAAGCTCTATACAGTCAGCAAAAACAAGACTGGGACCTGATTGTGGCTCAGATCACAAACTCCTTATTGCCAAATTCAGACTGAAATTGAAGAAAATAGGGAAAACCACTAGACCATTCAGGTATGACCTAAATCAAATCCCTTATGATTATACAGTAGAAGTGAGAAATAGATTCAAGGTACTAGATCTGATAGAGTGCCTGATGAACTATGGACTGGGGTTCGTGACATTGTACAGGACACAGGGATCAAGACCATCCCCATGGAAAAGAAATGCAAAAAAGCAAAATGGCTGTCTGGGGAGGCCTTACAAATAGCTCTGAAAAGAAGAGAAGTGAAAAGCAGAGGAAAGAAGGAACGATATAAGCATATGAATGCAGAGTTCCAAAGAATAGCAAGGAGAGATAAGAAACCCTTCCTTAGTGATCAATGCAAATAAATAGAGGAAAACAACAGAATGGGAAAGACTAGAGATCTCTTCAAGAAAATTAGAGATACTAAGGGGACATTTCATGCAAAGATGGGCTCAATAAAGGACAGAAATGGTATGGACCTAACAGAAGCAGAAGATATTAAGTAGAGGTTGCTAGAATACACAGAAGAACTGTACAAAAAAGATCTTCATGACCCAGATAATCACGATGGTGTGATCACTCATCTAGAGCCAGACATCCTAGAATGTGAAGTCAAGTGGGCCTTAGAAAGCAACACTAGGAACAATGCTAGTGGAGGTGATGGAATCCCAGTTGAGCTATTTAAAATCCTGAAAGATGATGCTGTGAAAGTGCTGCACTCAATATGCCAGTACATATGGAAAACTCAGCAGTGGCCACAGGACTGGAAAAGGTCAGTTTTCATTCCAATCCCAAAGAAAGGCAATGTCAAATAATGCTCAAACCACTGCACAATTGCTCTCATCTCACACACTAGTAAAGTAATGCTCAAAATTCTCCAAGCCAGGCTCAGCAATACGTGAACCATGAACTTCCAGATGTTCAAGCTGGTTTTAGAAAAGGCAGAGGAACAAGAGGTCAAATTGCCAACATCTGCTGGATCATCGAAAAAGGAAGAGAGTTCCAGAAAAGCATCTATTTCTGCTTTATTGACTATGCCAAAGCCTTTGACTGTGTGGATCACAATCAACTGTGGGAAATTCTGAAAGAGATGGGAATAATGGGAATACCAGACCACCTGACCTGCCTCTTGAGAAACCTATATGCAGGTCAGGAAGCAACAGTCAGAACTGGACATGGAACAACCCACTGGTTCCAAATAGGAAAAGGAGTACGTCAAGGCTGTATATTGTCACCATGCTTATTTAACTTCTATGCAGAGTACATAATGAGAAACGCTGGGCTGGAAGAAACACAAACTGGAATCAAGATTGCCAGGAGAAATATCAATAACCTCAGATATGCAGATGACACCACCTTTATGACAGAAAGTGAAGAGGAACTAAAACGCCTCTTGATGAAAGTGAAAGAGGAGAGTGAAAAAGTTGGCTTAAAGCTCAACATTCAGAAAACTAAGATCATGGCATCTGGTCCCATCATTTCATGGGAAATAGATGGGGAAACAGGGAAAAAGTGTCAGACTTTATTTTTTGGGCATCCAAAATCACTGCAGATGGTGACTGCTGCCATGAAATTAAAAGACACTTACTCCTTCGAAGAAAATTTATGACCAACCTAGATAGCATATTCGAAAGCAAAGACATTTTTTTGCCAACAAAAGTCCATCTAGCCAAGGCTATGGTTTTTCCAGTGGTCATGTATGGATGTGAGAGTTGGACTGTGAAGAAAGCTGAGTGCCAAAGAATTGATGCTTTGAACTGTGGTGTTGGAGAAGACTCTTGAGAGTCCCTTGGCCTGCCAGATCAAACCAGTCAATCCTGAAGGAAATCAATCCTGAATTTACATTGAAAAGACTCATGCTGAAGCTGAAGCTCCAAAACTTTAGCCACCTGGTGCAGAAAGCTGACTCATTGGGAAAGAGCCTGATTCTCGGAAAAATAGAACGTAGAAGGAGAAGGATATGACAGAGGATGAGGGGGTTGGACGGAATCACTGACTTATTGGATATGAGTTTAAGCAAACTCCAGGACATGGTTAAGGATAGGGAAGCCTTGGTGCCTCAGTAATGGGGTAGCAAAGAGTCAGACATGACTGAACGACCAAGCAAAAATAGCAGCAACAACTAAAGTGAAACTCAAGTCATAAGTTGTCCATTGTCTTTGACCCTTCAGATGTGTTTGTGGCAGAAATTCTGTATACATCCATCATGCCTCTGGTTTCACATGTTGTCTCATATATAATTTTTGGTAATATTTGTATGTTTATTTTTAAACTATATATTGTATTATCTTAGGATATGATTTACTTCACTTATATTTTAGTGGGAAGCAACTGAAATCTAAATTAGCACAATGAAAATTATGTCCCTTTAATTGAGTATTATTGAATATATTTATAAATGCAGAGAAAAATCTGAATACTAGAAAATTTGTTACAAACTGAAAAAATATTTTACTGAAGAAAGATGATATTTAGAAATCATAATAAAATGTTAAAAATAAAACACTTGAATTTTAGTTGTAAAACTCAAATAGATTTCAAATTATAATTGAATAGATATACAAGAAAATTTTTTAGGTTAATATAGAAATTTAAAAATCTTCTATTATTTTGGCCAGAATGGCCATAATCAAATGTCTACAAATAATAAATGCTGGAAATGATATAGAGAAAAGAGAACCCTCCTGTTGGTGTGAATGTAAATTGGTACAGACACAATGTAGAACAGTAAGAATATTCCTTAAATAACTAAAAATAGAACTACCATATAAGCCAGCATGCACACTTCTGGGTATATATATGGAAAAGACAAAAACTCTAATTTTAAAATATGCATGCATCTCAATGTTCATGCATTGGAGAAGGAAATGGCAACCCACTCCAGTGTTCTTGCCTGGAGAAACCCAGGGACGGGGGAGCCTGGTGGACTGCAGTCTATGGGGTCGCACAGAGTCGGACACGACTGAAGCGACTTAGCAGCAGCAGCAGCAATGTTCATAGCAGCACTATTTGCAATAGCCAAGGCATGAAAGCTACCTAAATGATATAAT
>NW_011494944.1:2174959-2178241 GCF_000754665.1 Bison bison bison | reverse complement strand
ATGATATAATGATCATATTTGGAAAGCAGAATTAAGGGCACAGATGTAGAAACAAATGTATAGACACCAAGAGGAGAAAGGGCAGGAGTAGGATGAACTGGGAAATTGGGATTGCCGTATATATACTATAGATACTATGTATAAAATAGTTAAATAATGAGAACATACAGTATAGCTCAGGGAACTCTACTCAGTGCTCTGTGGTGACCTAAATAGGAAGGAAACCTACAAAGGAGAGGATATATGTTTACATATAGCTGATTCACTTTGCTGTACAGCAGGAACTAACACAACACTGTAATTATACTCCAAATATATTAACTTAAAAAACAGAAGGAATAAAAAGTTGAATGGAAATATAAAAAAAACAAAGAGTTGTTTAAAAGTCAACAGAGATTTTTTAGGAAAAAGCTGTCAGAACTTGGCAAATAAGCTAACTGATATACAAGATCAAAACATGTGATAGGAAACTCTCTTACATATCTTTTGTTTTATTATTTTATTTATTTCAGTGGCTTATAGAAACACAATTTTATGAGAACATTTGCTATTCCATTTTCCTTAGAGATAATGTTTCAGGCAACTAAAATCAACTTTGATTAATTATTACTGCTTGTTATCTGTACTTGATGTTTGAATTTCATAAGACATGTCTAAAAAATGGAATCACGGATTTGATACTTCTGAAGTTTTCTCCCCAAGGAATGAGTGAAAAAATTTAAGTGCAGTGTTTACATGATTTGTACTTCTTGTCTTTGGTGTATTGGAATAGGAAGAGTTTTAAATGATGAAAAATAACATTTTTTTTCCTAGAATTAAGCAAAATATCAGGTAATATGATATTTTTAAATACACATGTTTTCCTCTAAGCATTTATTTAACACATATTTACTCATATACCTATGGATGTACCATGTATTCACCTAGTGATGTGATGGAACTGAAACTTCATTTTATTTAGTAGCAAAAGTGAATGTAGGCGGCCATATTGGCAAAAATCAACACTGGAAGACTCAAGAAAAAGGGACTGTCTAAATAGCCATGTTCAAGAGGGCATACCAGGACCAAGAGTTGAATTCAAGTTGAAGGATCTGATATAGAGGAAGGTACAAAACATAAGCCATTCATGATTCTAAACATGGAGATATTGGGTGAAATAGATGAAAGGAATCTTTAATTGAGGGCCAACAGCTAAGTCCACAGGCAAAATAAACTAATCCTTAAAAGCAATCTACCACTTGGAAGGTAAATTTCATCTAAAATATCCGTATCAGTGTGTTAGTCACTCAGTCATGTCTGACTCTTTGTGACCCCACAGACTGTAGCTCACTAGGCTTTTCTATCTATGGGATTCTCCAGGCAAGAATACTGGAGTGGATTGCCACTCCTTTCTCCAGAGGATCTTCCCAACCCAGGGATCGAACCCTGGTCTCCTGCATTGCAGGCAGATTCATTACTGTTTGAACTACTGGGAATTCATACATAAAGGTCAATATTACCAAGTTATTACCTTTAAGATTTTGATAATCTTGTTGGGAAGAAAGTGAAAGTGAAGTTGCTCAGTTGTGTCTCTTTGCAACCCCATGGACTATAGCCTATTAGGCTCCTTAGTCCATAGAATTTTCCAGGCAAAAGTATTGTAGTGGGTTGCCATTTCCTTCTCCAGGGGATCTTCCCGACCCAGGGATCACACCCGGTCTCCCACATTGCAGGTAGACGCTCTACTGTCTGAGCCACCAGTGTTATGCTGTGTGCAAGACCTGTTGACCTGTGAGCTGTACTCAGATAGTAAGGGCTCTTTATATCCCCTCCTCTGTCCTTAGAGTGTATGTTCTGCCACCAGTCTCCTAGTGGGAGCTGTTCCAAGTGAATAATCTCTAGAGAGTAAGGTTTTCAGACCATCTGGACAGTATACTTGATTGAGCTGTGTTAAGGTTCTCCCTAAACATTAAGATTTTTATGGACAGATGTGGAGATCTACTTATCTTATAGCCACCCAAGATAGGCCTCATACATAACCTCCCTTGCTTATTAAACCTATCACCTACCAATCTGGAGTGGCCTCTCACTTTCTCTGGTCTCTCTCTGCCCTGCTTCTATGGAGGCCAGTTTGTGAACTAAGAGCACATATAGCAGAGTGTGAATGACTCTACAAGGAATGAAGTTGGAAGGAAGCTTATAGAGAAAAATGTCCCAGCTTGTTCTTTAAGGAAAATGAGAAGCTTTCCAGGTAATATGTTGAACAAACTCTGTGAAAGATACTGAGACATAAGATGTATGATTTGCTTGATCAAATCTAAGATAAGAGTTGAGTAGATGAGCTTGAATAGGAATGCAGGATGAATTATGGGGCATTTTGTAGACTGGGATTTAATCCTTTTAAAATGAGAACATTTGCTAAAACCATACACAAAAATAAACTCAAATGGGTTAGAGAGCTAAATGCAAGGCCAGATACTATAAAACTCTTAGAGGCAGAACACTGTGATATAAATCATAGCAAGATCTTTTTTGATTTACCTCATAGAGTAATGAAAACAAAAACAAAAATGAATAAATGGGAAGTAATTAAACTTAAAAGCTTTTGCACAGCAAAGGAAAACACAAAACAAAGACTATTCACAAAAGAGGAGAACATATTTGCAAATAAAGTGACTGACAGGGATTAACCTCCAAATTACATAAACACCTCATGCAACTCAGTATAAACAACCCAATCAAAATGAGCAGAAAATCTAAATAGATATTTCTGCAAAGAAGACATACAGGTGACAAAGAGGTACATGAAAGACGCTCAACATCACTAATCATTCATTTCAGTTCAATTCAGTTCACTCGCTCAGTCGTGTCTGACTCTTTGCAACCCCATGAATCGCAGCACGCCAGGCCTCCCTGTCCATCACCAACTCCAGGAGCTGACTCAAACTCATGTCGATGATGTCATCCAACCATCTCTTCCTCTGTCGTCCATTTCTTCTCCTGCCTCCAATCCCTCCCAGCACCAGAGTCTTTGCCAGTGAGTCAACTCGTCACATCAGGTGTCCAAAGTACTGGAGTTTCAGCTTCAGCATCAGTCCTTCTAGTGAACACCCAGGACTGATCTCCTTTAGGATGGACTGGTTGGACCTCCTTGCAGTCCAAGGGACTCTCAAGAGTCTTCTCCAACACCACAGTTCAAAAGCATCAATTCTTCGGTGCTCAGCTTTCTTCACAGTCCAAATCTCACATCCATACATGACCACTGGAAAAACCATAGCCTTGACTAGATGGACCTTTGTTGGG
>NW_011494944.1:2168222-2174603 GCF_000754665.1 Bison bison bison | reverse complement strand
ATCAGTAAATAAGCAGGGTGACAATATACAGCCTTGACGTACTCCTTTTCCTATTTAGAACCAGTCTGTTGTTCCATGTCCAGTTCTAATTGTTGCTTCCTGACCTGCATATAGGTTTATCAAGAGGCAGGTCAGGCGGTTTGGTATTCCCATCTCTTTCAGGATCTTCCACAGTTTATTGTGATCCACCCAGTCAAAGGCTTTGGCATAGTCAATAAAGCAGAAATAGATGTTTTTCTGGAACTCTCTTGCTTTTACAATGATTCAGTGGATGTTGGCAATTTGATCTCTGGTTCCCCTGCCTTTTATAAAACCAGCTTGAACATCTGGAAGTTCACGGTTCATGTGTTGCTGAAGCCTGGCTTGGAGAATTTTGAGCATTACTTTACTAGCCTGTGCTGCTGCTGCTGCTGTTAAGTCGCTTCAGTCGTGCCCGACTCTGTGCGATCCCATAGACGGCAGCCCATCAGGTTCCACCGTCCTTGGGATTCCCCAGGCAAGAACGCTGGTGTGGGTTGCCATTTCCTTCCCCAATGGATGAAAGTGAAAAGTGAAAGTGAAGTCGCTCAGATGTGTCCGACTCTTAGCGACCCCATGGACTGCAGCCTACCAGGCTCTTCTGTCCATGGGATTTTCCAGGCAAGAGTACTGGAGTGGGGTCCCATTGCCTTCTCCACAATGGAATACTACTCAGCCATAAAAAGAAGTGAAGTTGGGTCATTTGTAGTGATGTAGATGGACCTAAAGACTGTCTTACACAGTGAAGTAAGCCAGATACAGAATAATATATCACTTACATATAGCTTCCCTGGTGGCTCAGTGGTGAATAATCCTACCAAAACAGGAGACCTGGGTTTGATCCATGGGTTGGGAAGATCCTCTGGAGAAGGAAATGGCAACCCACTTCAGTATTCTTGCCTGGGAAATCCCATGGACAGAGAAGCCTACAGTCCATAGAGTCACAAGAGTTGGACATGACTAAATAACAACAACATATTTTATATGTGGAATTAAAAAAAAAAAAAAGCACAAATGAACCGATTTACAAAACAGAAATAGAAATAGAGTAACAGATATAAAAAACAAACATAGTTACCAAGGAGGGTGAGAAAGAGGTAAGGGAGAAATTGTGAGACTGTGATCGACATGCCGACACTACTAGATATAAAATAGTTAACTAAAAAGAATCTATTGTATATCAGAGGGACCTATACTCAGTAATGTATAAAGACCTGTATGCATTTTTAAAAGTGTACATATGTGTATAGGTATAATTGATTCATTTTGCTGCTCAGTAGAAACTAAACAACATGAAAATTAACTTAAAAAATGAAATTATTTTTGTAGGGTTTCCTTGTTTTTCAGAAATAATTCTCTAAGAAAAATGGTAGAAGTTTAAAGAGGCAGTGAGATCATTTAGGGGACCACTGTACAGCTGACACTTGGACAGCATGTGTTTAAACTACATGGGTCCACTTCTATGCTGATTTTTTTCAATAAATACTTTTAGTGCTACATAATCCAAGGTTGATTGAATCCTTGGGTGTGGAACTGAGAAGGGTCAACTATTGGACTTGAGTATCTGTGGATTTTAGTATATGTGGGGGCTCCTTCAACCAATTTCCTCATGGATACTGAGAGACTACTGTAATTGTCATATTAATAGAAAACAAGAATATTGACTAATACAATATCAAGGGGTATAGAGAAAGGAACTAATGAGTAGACTCAATAGAACTAATATTCAGAATGGGTATAAATATATGAGAGTTAGTAAAGAAAGGAAATGTAGGCAGCTTATCAAAATTTGCCTTAAAATTATGTAGAAGGTGGATAGATAAGAGCATTTGGGGAATATTGATTATTTAATTTTATAGATTAGATTGAAAATCATAAGATAAACAAAGTAGTAAAAAATAACCATAAATAGTTTTTCATTTAAAATGTCTAATCCACTCAACTCACAAAACTTTTCAGTGGATTGCCCATTAATATTGATTGTAATCTTCAATTTTCACTATATTTCTTCAATTTTCTTTCATATTCCATAATTTACATCAACTTCAGTTTTCATTACAATCCCAAAGAAAGGCAATGCCAAAGAATGCTCAAACTACAACACAATTACACTCATCTCACACGCTAGGAAAGTAATGCTCAAAATTCTCCAAGCCAGGCTTCAGCAACACGTGAACCATGAACTTCCAGATGTTCAAGCTGGTTTTAGAAAAGGCAGAGAAACCAGAGATCAAATTGCCAACATCTGCTGGATCATGGAAAAAGGAAGAGAGTCCCAGAAAAAAAACATTTATTTCTTCTTTATTGACTATGCCAAAGCCTTTGACTGTGTGGATCTCAATAAACTGTGAAAGATTTCTGAAAGAGATGGGAATACCAGACCACCTGACCTGCCTCTTGAGAAACCTGTATGCAGGTCAGGAAGCAACAGTTAGAACTGGACATGGAACAAATGGAAATAGGAAAAGGAGTACATCAAAGCTGTATATTGCCACCTTGCTTATTTAACTTATATGCAGAGTACATCATGAGAAATGTGGGGCTGGAGGAAGCACAAGCTGGAATCAAGATTGCTGGGAGAAATATCAATAACCTCAGATATGCAGATGACACCACCCTTATGGCAGAAAGTGTAGAAGAACTAAAGAGCCTCCTGATGAAAGTGAAATTGGAGAGTGAAAAAGTTGGCTTAAAGCTCAACATTCAGAGAACTAAGATCATGGCATTCGGTCCCATCACTTCATGGGAAATAGTTGGGGAAACAGTGACTGACTTTATATTTTTG
Organism: Bison bison bison; assembly: GCF_000754665.1. NCBI lineage: Eukaryota > Metazoa > Chordata > Mammalia > Artiodactyla > Bovidae > Bison > Bison bison. The sequence continues at coordinate 2,171,800 of NW_011494944.1, read as the reverse complement.
ACTCCAAAATCACGGCAGATGGTGATTGCAGCCATTAAATTAAAAGACGCTTATTCCTTGGAAGGAAAGTTATGACCAACCTAGATAGCATATTGAATAGCAGAGACATTACTTTGTCAACAAAGGTCCATCTAGTCAAGGCTATGGTTTTTCCAGTAGTCATGTATGGATGTGAGAGTTGGACTATAAAGAAAGCTGAGCTCCAAAGAATTGATGCTTTTGAACTGTGGTGTTGGAGAAGACTCTTGAGAGTCCCTTGGACTGCAAGGAGGTCCAACCAGTCCATCCTAAAGGAGATCAGTCCTGGGTGTTCACTGAAAGGTCTCATGTTGTAGCTGCAACTCCAATACTTTGCCCACCTGATGCGACGAGCTGACTCATTGGAAAAGACCCTGATGCTGGGAAAGATTGAGGTAAGGAGGAGAAGGGGACAACCGAGGATGAGATGGTTGGATGGTATCACCGACTCAACGGACATGAGTTTGGGCAGGCTCTGGGAGTTGGTGATGGACAGGCCTGGTGTGCTGCAGTTCATGGAGTCGCAAAGAGTTGGACACAACTGAGCAGCTGACCTGAACTGAACTAAAGGACTTGGCTTCTCATATGGCTCAGTGGTGTAGAATCTATTTACCAATCCAGGAGACACAAGAGATGCAGATTTGATCCCTGAGTAAGGAAGATCCCCTGGAGGAGGAAAAGACAGCCCATTCTAGTATTCTTGCCAGAAAATCCCATGGACAGAGGAGCAGGAAAGGCTGTAGTCTATGGGGTTGCAGAGTCAGATATGACTTAGTGACTGAGCAGGCATTCAAGGGAACGAAACTATCACTAGAGTGGACATGTACTGCCATATTACCAGTTCTAAGAAAACAACTAAAAATATAATATCTCATATTACTTTATCAGTTATTTATATGTGCATTCAATCAAAGAAAAATTATATGGTCAGTCAATAGTTATTCACACAACATTCAGTATAACTAAATTTTAACATCCTTAAATAATTAGAAAAAGTGCACTCATGATATTACTGTGGGAATTCAAGCTAAAATAGCCATGAAAAAATGTCCATTTTTGCTAATGGCTGTCATACAATTATTACTGGGTTGTCCCATCTATCACAGCATTATTTATGAGCTATGAACAACAGGGAATGAATACTGCTGAACTCAATAATTGAGCACCAGCACACCAACCTTTCAAAGTTAGGCTTTAAATCTGTATATTTATAAGTGATAAAGAGGAAATACTAAGTGGAAGTTCCTTTTGAGGATTCACATGTATTTTATTCTTGCACACCTATAAATTCATGACATGAATTCTTCCATTATTCATTTCTTCAATTATTAATTTCTCATCTACCTTAAAGAAGCAGGTTAAAAGTAAAATCAAAATTTTACTGTGTATTCATTGAGACTATATCTAATTAGGTATGCAATACAGTCTTAGATAATAGTGCATAATTTATTATAATTAAATTTTGTTTAACATCAGTCTTAATGTTGACTCACCTATTTTTTAGTTAGAAACAAACTGTGCCACACGTTGTGCTTTTAAAACTGAGCTTCTATTCTCTAAAACACTAAAATACATGAGTTGACCCTCATTAGTTAAAATGTGAACTACATTAAAAATCCATTGTCTTAATCAGGAGGCAGCTGAGTTATTTTAGTTTCTAAACCATTAAAATTATCATGAACAATTTTCTGTGAAAGCATTTACTGTTGGTATAGTTTATTCATAGTTATACATTAGGCTCCACTAGCCACCCATTCTGATATTCGCTGTCATAAACACAAGAAAATTTAGAAATGATCATTCCTTTATACACTAATTGTACAAAATAGCATCTTGTGAAATTAAGTAATTTTATAAATAATTTGCTAGAATCTATTACAGTGATTGCAAAGCCAAAAAGGTGAGTGCATGTTTAGGATATTTTAAAATCTTTGTAAAAGCTTAATTAAAATGAAAATATTTAGTATATACAGAGCCATAAAGTAATAATGCTTTTTTTCCTTTCTGGAAATATGTTACTTTTATAATACTGTTTCTCTGCAAAGGTATTTGTAGAGATGTTTGGACACATCAAACAAGGAAGATTAATTATAATTCTCTAAATGTAATTTGGCATAATCAAACTTGCAGTTTACTGTGGAGGAAAAGAAGAGAAGAGAAATATCATCAAAAGATTAAGAAAATTATCTAGAGTTTACCTGATATTTTTAAATTAGAAGTATTAAAAATATTACAAAATGTAAAACTGATGGAAATCTTGAGTTTATTGTTCAAAGACACCTTACAGACAGTAAGCTGTCAAAGGAAACAAAGCTGGATAGGTTAAAAAGCACCAGACAAATTTTATTCAGACTACTGCAATATGGGAGAAAGACTTCAGAAATTGGACTCAATTCTGATGAAACAAGTACTGCATTTTGGACTCTTTTGTTGATCATGATGGCTACTCCATTTTTTCTAAGGGATTCCTGCGCACAATAGTAGATATAATGGTCATCTGAGTTAAATTCACCCATTCCAGTCCATCTTAGTTCACTGATCCCTAGAATGTTAATGTTAACTCTTGTCATCTCCTGTTTGACCACTTCCAATTTGCCTTGATTCATGGACCTAACATTCCAGGTTCCTATGCAGTATTGCTCTTTACAGCATCGGACCTTGCTTCTATCACCAGGCAAATCCACAACTGGGTATTATTTTGCTTTGGCTCCATCCCTTTGTTCTTTCTGGAGTTATTTCTCCATTGATCTCCAGCAGCACATTGGGCATTTACTGACCTGGGGAGTTCCTCTTTCAGTACCCTATCATTTTGCCTTTTCATACTGCTCATGGGGTTCTCAAGGCAAGAATACTGAAGTGGTCTGCCATTCCCTTCTCCAGTGGACCACATTCTGTCAGAAGTTGAACTATTCTATGAAGACCTACAAGACCTTTTAGAACTAACTAACACCCAAAAACAGATGTCCTTTTAATTATAGGAGACTGGAATACAAAAGTAGGAAATCAAGAAGCACTTGGAGTAACGGGCAAATTTGGCCTTGGAGTACAGTGAAGCAGGGCAAAGGCCAATAGAATTTTGCCAAGAAAATGCACTGGTCATAGCAAACATCCTCCACCAACAACACAAGAGAAGACTCTATACATGGACATCACCAGATGGTCAACACTGAAATCAGATTGATTACATTCTTTGCAGCCAAAGATGGAGAAGCTCTATACAGTCAACAAAGAAAGACCAGGAGCTGACTGTGGCTCAGATCATGAACTCCTTATTGCCAAATTTAGACTTAAATTGAAGAAAGTAGGGAAAACCACTAGACCATTCAGGTATGACCTAAATCAAATCCCTTATGATTATACAGTAGAAGTGAGAAATAGATTTAAGGGCCTTGATCTGATAGATAGAGTGCCTGATGAACTATGGACTGGGGTTCGTGACATTGTACAGGACACAGGGATCAAGACCATCCCCATGGAAAAGAAATGCAAAAAAGCAAAATCGCTGTCTGAGGAGGCCTTACAAAAAGCTGTGAAAAGAAGAGAAGTGAAAAGCAGAGGAA
>NW_011494944.1:2156500-2168122 GCF_000754665.1 Bison bison bison | reverse complement strand
AAGTAGGGAAAACCACTAGACCATTCAGGTATGACCTAAATCAAATCCCTTATGATTATACAGTAGAAGTGAGAAATAGATTTAAGGGCCTTGATCTGATAGATAGAGTGCCTGATGAACTATGGACTGGGGTTCGTGACATTGTACAGGACACAGGGATCAAGACCATCCCCATGGAAAAGAAATGCAAAAAAGCAAAATCGCTGTCTGAGGAGGCCTTACAAAAAGCTGTGAAAAGAAGAGAAGTGAAAAGCAGAGGAAAGAAGGAAAGATATAAGCATCTGAATGCAGAGTTCCAAAGAGTAGCAAGAAGAGATAAGAAAGCCTTCTTCAGTGATCAATGCAAAGAAATAGAGGAAAACAACAGAATGGGGAAGACCAGAGATCTCTTCAAGAAAATTAGATACCAAGGGAACATTTCGTGCAAAGATGGGCTCAATGAAGGATAGAAATGGTATGGACCTAACAGAAGCAGATGATATTAAGAAGAGGTGGCAAGAATACACAGAAGAACTGTACAAAAATGATCTTCATGACCCAGATAATCACGATGGTGTGATCACTCACCTAGAGCAAGACAGCCTAGAATGTGAAGTCAAGTGGGCCTTAGAAAGCATCACTAGAAACAATGCTAGTGGAGCTGATGGAATTCCAGTTGAGCTATTTCAAATCCTGAAAGATGATGCTGTGAAAGTGCTGCACTCAATATGCCAGCACATTTGGAAAACTCAGCAGTGGCCACAGGACTGGAAAAGATCAGTTTTCATTCCAATCTCAAAGAAAGGCAATGCCAAAGAATGCTCAAACTACTGCACAATTGCACTCATCTCACACGCTAGTAAAGTAATGCTCAAAATTCTCCAAGACAGGCTTAAGCAATATATGAACGGTGAACTTCGAGATGTTCAAGCTGGTTTTAGGAAAGGCAGAGGAATCAGATATCAAATTGCCAATATCTGCTGGATCATGGAAAAGGGAAGAGAGTTCCAGAAAAACATCTATTTCTGCTTTATTGACTATGCCAAAGCCTTTGACTGTGTGGATCACAATAAACTGTGGAAGATCCTGAAAGAGATGGGAATACCAGACCACCTGACCTGCCTCTTGAGAAACCTATATGCAGGTCAGGAAGCAACAGTTAGAACTGGACATGGAACAACAGACTGGTTCCAAATAGGAAAAGGAGTACATGAAGGCTGTATGTTGTCACCCTGCTTATTTAACTTCTATGCACAGTACATCATGAGAAACGCTGGGCTGGAGGAAGCACAAGCTGGAATCAAGATTGCAGGGAGAAATATCAATAACCTCAGATATGCAGATTACACCACCCTTATGGCAGAAAGTGAAGAACTAAAAAGCCTCTTGATGAAAATGAAAGAGGAGAGTGAAAAAGTTGGCTTAAAGCTCAACATTCAGAAAATGAAGATCATGGCATCTGGTCCCATCACTTCATGGGAAATAGATGGGGAAATAGTGGAAACAGTGTCAGACTTTATTTTGGGTTCAAAATCACTGCAGATGGTGATTGCAGTCATGAAATTAAAAGACGCTTACTCCTTGGAAGAAAAGTTATGACCATCCTAGATAGCATATTAAAATGCAGACATATTACTTTGCCAACAAATCTGTCTAGTCAAGGCTATGGGTTTTCCAGTCATCATGTATGGATGTGAGAGTTGGACTGTGAAGAAAGCTGAGTGCCGAAGAATTGATGCTTTTGAACTGTGGTGTTGGAGAACACTCTTGAGAGTCCCTTGGCCTCCAAGGAGATCCAACTAGTCCATTCTAAAGGAGATCAGTCCTGGGATTTCTTTGGAAGGAATGATGCTAAAGTTGAAACTCCCGTACTTTGGCCACCTCATGCGAAGAGTTGACTCATTGTAAAAGACCCTGATGCTGGGAGGGATTGGGGGCAGGAGGAGAAGGGGACGACAGAGGATGAATGGCTGGATGACATCACCGACTCGATGGACATGAGTTTGAGTCAACTTTGGGAGTTGGTGATGGACAGGGAGGCCTGAAGTGCTGCGATTCATGGGGTTGCAAGGAGTTGGACATGACTAAGCGACTGAACTTAACTGAGCTGAAAGGCAGGAGGCTTTTTCAATGCTGATGTATGCTAAAGTAAAAATACCAAAGGACTTTAAAGACATTGCCAATGTGTCTAGGCCACTTGCGTTTGTTAACTGGCACTTATCAAAGTCAGGTTCCTATCTTCCAGCATAGCCTAGGAGGTAGGGACCCTATATTTCTTTCTTTCTTTATTGATAAGTTTTACTGTGTTGTGGTGGTCTATGCCATACATCAATGCAAATCAGTGGCTATATATATCCCCCTCCTTTGGAGCCTCCTTTTCCTTCCCCTCCCCCATTCTACCCCTCTAGGTCAACACAGAGTACCAGGCTGTACTCTCTGTGTTATGCACTTCTGCTAGTTTATTTATTTATTTATTCGGCCCTATATTCTTGATGATTAAATTTCAAAAGAGCATGAAGAATGATATTCCTAGGTTGTATAAAATATATCTCAAAGGGATAGAAAAGTATTTCCAGTTGCATGTTTTCTGAAGGAAGTTCTGAGACAGGTCAGGCACCTTTACTCAGGCGCTGGCTGGAACAAAGAGTAAGTTCTTTCAGCGGTGTTGAGCCTTCTAGACAGATATTTAAGGGGCTTCCCCAAAACTGGATTGAAAGCGAGTAGTCACACGTTTATTAATCACTTATCTGAAATTTCCAAATCCAAAAATAGGCCACAGACTCTAAAACCAGGCCTGGATCCTGCCTCAAAACGATTATTCTGTTAAGTTCTGAGGAAAGAATATTAATATAGATTTGGGGCAGGGGGAGATGTATAAACATTGTAGGTCAACTAGGATAGGAAGTAGATAGCCTATACCCTTCCTCATGGTAATATTGAACAGGAAGCAGGGAATGAAAAATATAATCTCACTTGTAGAGAAAAAAAAAATTAAAATCCCACAAGACTCTCTGATTAATGGACTGAAGTCTGAATTTTCACTCCAAATTGTATTTGGTGTAACACCACGATGCAGTATAAAGATCAAAGAAGGTTCTAGTAAATAGGAAAATTTCCTGTGGAAGTAGTTAGGTAATTCTTAAGGAAAAAAAAACACAGAGTAACCTGAACATACATAAATCTGAAGATCAGCGAGCCAAGTTAGGAGTGAAAGGGTATCAGGTATTTTCTCCTAAATGCTTTAGATTTTATATATGTTCTTTTGTGAGAATTTAAAGATACTGCAGCACTCTAGATAGAACCCACATTCATTTCCTTTGAAATTCTGATGCTTTGCTCTAATCATTCACTAACATTTCCATGATCCTGAAGTTTCATGAGGTTTTGTTTTACTAAATAGGAAACAGTGACGTCAATGAACGAAGCTGGTTATTTAACATATTATTTCTCTAGATCAGGCAGTAAAGGCAAATAATGCATGGGTAAGGAATGTCTGAATCCAAGGACTAGACTATAGAAAACACAGGGTGACTTACAGTCGAGAACATCTTGACCATGGAGAAAAGTCTTTATGAGAGAGTAGATGCGAAAGGCAAAATTATGAAGCAGTCTAAACTCTCATTCCCCACACAGTACTCACACACTGAGGAAAATGGGAGTCTCTCATCTCCAATATTTTAGAAAGTAAGAATTATATATATATCAATTATGGCTTTAACCCAATGCTAATGAATATATTCACTGTGAAGAGACCTCTCAACAATAAAGAAAACCTGAATTTAAGTCACAAAAAGTGCTTAGGCACACAGAGAGAGATTATGAAAGTTTAAAAGCAAACAACCAGAGTATCGATGGGCCCATGCATTCTCTGATATTCCAAGACACTCACACACCAGCCATGCATCTGTATCCCACTCTGAGAGCCATTTCTCAGAATCACAGATCCCTTTCACACTTTGACTATCCTGATGTCCACAGACAAACTACTAAGATTAATTCATAAAGGCTCCTGACTCTCGGACACTTGTGTCAGGAGCAACTTCTGTTATCAAGCATCAAGGCAATACTGCATTTCAAGAGAATGGGACTTTTTATGAAAGAAACTATGAGCACTGGATACTGTCTTCTATATTTTGGAATGTAATTTATATGATCTGTCAAATAGCAAATTTTAAAAAAATAATAATTAAAATCTCAAAATATCCCTTCACAGATGTCAATAACAATTCTACTTTGTTGTACCTATGGAAAATAAAGAATATTTTTCTAATTTTCCTTCTTGAAGTCTATATAAGTTCTTGCACTTATTGGACTTTATCTAAAAATATATAGCTTCATTTAGAAAATGGAGTATTATTTATCTGTTAATATAAGAGATTGCTGTGTTCCTAATGTACAAGTCAGGGCTCTATAAAGTTTCTTAAAAGAAGATGAGAATGGAAATCATAATGAAGAACAGGAAAAGAGACTAAGAAGAAAGTTTATATATTTGGTTTTAAATTTGGTAATTAAGAGTTAATTTGAAAGATGCTTTTGTATCTACGACAACTTCCAATTTCTTCAGCTGTGGATATACTAACCAAAAATTTGAACTTCAATGAACTGGAAAAGACACATGATTAGACTTCTTTACAATCATGAAACTGTAGTTCATTCTTCTCTATACGCCTAAAATGCCATGTAGTACCTGCATCACTGCTTTAGATAGCAAGTGCAGAATAGAGAATTGTGGAGCCCTATACCAAGACCACAGGTGTGGAGCCCTGGATAAAGGTCACAAAATACAAATCTTGAAAACTGACCAAGCCCCGTAGCAACTGTCACCATGAGCCTCTAGATCTAAACTGGCCAGTTCCCTGATCCCATATTAGGGAAAATACTCACCCTATTATCCACCCTATATCATCATAACTGATCACCTAATGCCACCATTCCAGTAGGAATGTTCTCTGTCTTGAGGTTATAAAAATTGGCTGCTAGCCTGCAAAGGGTTCAGCTCTCCCCTGAGCTGGCTTGCTGTTCTAATAGCATCTCCCACTCTAATAAACTTCATTCTCCTTTCATTCTGCCTCTGGAAATTCTTTTCCAACCCATGTACGGACCTTGACAAGATTTTTATTTTTTTTTAAGTGGATTCGTCAGTGTATATTCCTCTTTAAGCAGATAGAGATTTCCAGCCATGAATGCACTGTCAAACTCATGGGTAGATGTAATCATTCACCAGAATATTATGGACTTCCCTGGTGGCTCAGATGGTAAAATGTCTGCCTACAATGTGGGAGACCTGGGTTCAGTCCCTGGGTTGGGAAGCTCCTCTGAAGAAGGAAATGGCAACCCAGTCGAGTACCCTTGCCTGGAAAATCCCATGGACAGAGGAGCACCGTACCTTACAGTCCATGGGGTCACAAAGAGTCGGACACGACTGAGCTACTTCACTTTCACTTTCCTTGTAAAATCTATCAATCACAAAAGTGTGCCTAAACAATAAACTACATAGATTTTCCTGTTATTAAAACATATAAAAATGATCTTACAAAGATGTAAATCACTCCAGGACTTGCTTCCCTGATTCATAGGGAAGGCAAAGCTAGAATAAAAGCAATTATTTGATACATTCATATAAAACACAGACTTATTTAGCCAACCTATCCTTTAGCAATTTAAGTAATAAGAAACATTTCCAGGCAAAAACAATGGAACAGCTCATGTTTAATGCCTCTGTATTTATCATTCTGAAGCGTATACATCTCTATAGACTAGGAAATTTTCTAACTTCTACTAGCCAAAATTTACCCATTCTATGTGGTCTTCTGTCAGACCTCTGTTACATAAGTGGAATTCATATAAATATAAGTACTATTATTTGAAATCACATATCTCATTTAATAAAAGTTTTATTGATTAGGATAGGAAAAATGTATGGCCTGGTAACAAAAAATAAAAGAGGCTTAAGACAACAAAATGTATATACTTTTGGTCATCTCCATGTCCAAATTTTTTTCTTTTTTTAGTCATAGCTGCTCAGGAAAGCAGGTTGATGGTGATGAGTAACACACATGACAGAGAGAAGAAAATGTAGTAATTATACACTGACTTAAAGTTTTCATTCAGAGGTGGCCTGCATATAACTTCACTTTAAATCACACATAACTTAGAAAGTTGTACATCACTTAGAAAGCAAAACCTCACAGAACTGCAATCCTGTATTGTACCTCTAAGAATCAGAAATATTTGGTAACAGATCTAATGATTAACCTCTCTGAGAAAAAGATTTTGAGAGAGTCATTACTAACATTTGTGAAACAAAGAAACTGAAGCTCAAAGAGATAAAATTAATTGACTTAAATTTGTTAGGTACTTAGAATAGGAAAAAGGAGTACAGAATGGCTAAAAGACAAAGAAGGGAAAAGCCCATGAAAATAGAACAAAGGAAGGTCTGAGTGAGAGCCTCAGGTAAAACAAACAGCCCTCCTATCTAGTCCACTTTACATAGGGCAGGCTCAGGGGGAGGAGACAAAACATAAAAAGAGGAGCCAAAATTGGGCAGGGGGCTTCTCTTCGCCTCTTTTGGGGGCTTCTGTTCTCTTGGTCTTTTCCTCACACCTCAAGGATGTATTTTCCTTTGGTTGCCAATAAAACTGAGCTATAACACTGGTCCATCCATCGCTTCAAATATTTGCTGTGCTGAGATGGAACCGAGGAAATTACAAACTTCCCCAACATATACATTAATACAGTAATTCTAGGAATCAAATACTGATCTAATTCCAAAGACATTTTTCCCCATTGTTAACATTTTAAATATTTTAATATTTTAATTATTTAATAAATATTTAAATATTTGAAGTTAAACTAGCTTATTCTCCTCTATCATCATTAGCACATGAACAATGCTTTTCTTAAAAGGTATTTATATACTGTAAATAAACATTACCAATTTGCCTAATCCAAGAACTGCAAGAACTGCATCTGCACATGCGTCTCTAGTCTTTCATCCCCCTGCCTCTCCACCCTCAGAGGTGAATATTCTCTCAAATGCCAGACAAGGTTCATCCTTGTAAGCAGATCTTTTCAATGACAGCAGTCTCAGGTCTCTCTTCTGCATACTGTATAACTAAATTGCATTTAATTTGGTATATCACATTTTCCCTCTGCATCTGAAATTTATGTTATGAATAATGTTGGCAAATCATGAAGTTATCTTAAGTACATATGTTAGGTAGTTAGAACTGGAAAAAGGAGTCCAAAATGGTGGTGGCTAAAATATAAAGAGCGAGCAAAGACCATGAAAATGGAACAAAAGAAAACCCACAGTGAAAACTTCGGGTGAACAAACACCCTTGGCTAGCCCAATTTGCATAGGGCAGGCTCAACAGAGAGGAGACAAATGTAGAAAAGAAGGAAGCCAAGAAGGATGGGGCCTCTCCTTTGGGGTCAGCCTGCCCTCATGCCTTGAAGGTGTAGTATCCTTTGCTTGCGGAATAAAACTCTGAGCTGTAACTAAGCTGTAACACTGGTTTTAAGAAGTCACATGTTAAAAAATAAATACACAAATAAGCAGGATGCTTAAAGACTTTTGTGCACTGAAATGTTTTGAAATGTACAAAACAGCAAGAAAAGGGAAAAGAGCAAATCTGACAGATGAACCTAGGTAAGGTTGTCAGGTTACTGCCCAGCATTGCTGCTATTCAGCTTTTTAGAATTAATAACTGAAATGATAAAAAAAAAATACAAAGAAGTCCAAATCTGCATGACATAATATTTTTAAAGTCTCAGTTGTATAACTTGTTAATAAGGAACTTAAGACACCAAATATTATAATAAGTCCCATTGTTTTCTAATACTAGGAAACAGGGCCAAGTTTTTGGTTGCTTCATCTAAAATCATGTAAAAAACTCCTTGGCTATATTGGGACAAACTGAGGATAAAATATGAGTCAAGAGGACTTCATTAAGCTTTGACTCTCCCAAGTGTGTAAAAGTCATCCAAAACTTAATTTCATAGCATATGCTATTTCCTTTGTTTGTGCTATTTTTAATTCCCTCTGAATATGTGGGCATAAAGCAACACAAATATGTTATAATTCTTTAAGACAGAAGTCTCATTGGCCTAAAATTAAGGCGTGGACAAGGTTGTGTTCTTTTCCTAAGGTCTGATGGATAATCAATGTTCTTATCTTTAACTTTTAAAAACTGCTCAGTTTCCTTGGCTCATGGTCTTTCCTCCACCTTTCAAGTTAGTAGCAGCCAAATGAGTCCTTCTCATTGCATATCACTCCTACTTCTTCCATAATTACATTTCCTTCTGACTCTAAATTAAACTGCTTTAGGTTTCCATTTTTAAGGACCTTAGATAATCCAGGATAGTCTCTTTATCTTAAAGTCAGCTGATGGGCTAACTATTTTATTTTATTTGAAATATTAATTTTCATGTCCTTTGTCATGTAATATATTCATTGGTTCTGAGAATTGAGATGTGGAAATCTTTTGAGAGCTATTATTCTGTTTATCCCAAGGGGTATACTAAATTATCTGGTGTGTGTTATGAGCTCAATAAATATGGTAATGAAACAATCAAGTTTCAGGACATATTTAACTCGTTTTATTCAGCATCATGGACAGTGCAGGGAATATTAAATTTATTGAATATTTAGAGCAGATAAAGACCTGATACATGGACAATGCCCAGGTTTACTTGATAATTAGTTTAGCGCAAGAGTCTCTTTTTAAATAATTCCCTTCAAGTTTTTCTTTTTATGTAACAGATAGGGAAACTGTTTCCAGATAGTAGGGGTGAGCTTCTCTTCAGCTTGGTAGAATAGCTGAAATGTATGTCCTCTCAAATGTTAGTCCTGCCATTCCTGAGATACCCTTTTGACAAAATAATCTTATATATTGGTCTCACTGATTGATCCTCTGCTTTCAATCACTTGAAGGTAGCATCGCATTCCTATCACTGTCAGGAAATACAATGTATCATTGATATCCGTGTTAAATTTCTATCTCTCAGTGCTCCCACATTTGAAAACTCATCAAGGAACAAAATAGTGCTTCATTCACTAAAGTGCTTAAAATGCTGAAGTCATTCTACATTCTTTATAAAAATAAGGAAACTATTCCATTTCTTTTATTCTGTGGCACATGTTATTTAAACAACAAAAAATAGCTACCTAGACTCTTTGTTGGTTCAGGGTCTTTCAGAAAAAAGTTATTATTATTATTTGTAGGGAGTTTCTTATGACCTTTCTATTGTAAACAAGGTTTTGTTAGATTGGGCAATGGTTCCAATTTTGGGGGGAAACGCTATGCATTAAATCTTTACATTTTTATTGTAATCTAATGAATGCACTAAGAAAAGGAAGAAGTGATTTACCAAAGAGTTTACAGATTTATAACCAAGATTATTCTTACAAAATTCAAGTTTAGAATATGGGGGAAGAAATCTCCCAGAGCAGTCGCCCCACAGGGTTAAGGTATTTAGAGTATATTTGGTTACACTCAGCTAAGTCATTTAATATGTAAAGTCCTAAAATAATGTTCTTAAGCAAAAATTTATCTAGACAGGAATAATGAAGCAAAAGAAAAAAATGAGATAGCTAACGGGATTACAATAGTGCCTAGCTTCTATTGCTTATACTCACATCTACCTTGGAATAAAAAGCAGGCTGCCCTTTTATTCCAATGTTCCTTGAGAAGGTCAAAAACTCTCAAGTGAGTATTACTCTTAATCTTCCAAAATAAATAGATGAGTTTGATATTTTCATGTTGAATTACAAGTGAGTATTAGGAAATAATATATGATCATTTTCTTTAAATTTTTTTTCAAAAGTGTGTGAATATATGTTTATAAAAAGTTATAAATTCATTTTGTTGTATAATGTAGCCACTGCAAACTTTAACATTACTTTCAGTTTCTGTAGTTTATAAAATGATGAAGAGAGACTCACGCAAACATGAGGAAGAACACATATTCCTTGGCCTTAGATTTGTAAAATCTGATTTGATCAAAAGGTTAAGAGTTAAAAGGTATTTCTTGATGTAGACTCTACATTCATGTATAATATTGAAAGGGAAAAAGAGGTCTGAAAACAAAATTTTTTAGAGAAATATTCTGCATTCTAGATTGCTAGGCTGACATTCTTTTATTTCTCTATCATTTTGGCTTCAAATGATTATTTGAACAAGTTAATTAAACATAGATAATCACGATGGTGTGATCACTCACCTAGAGCCAGAAATCCTGGAATGTGAGTCAAGTGAGCCTTAGAAAGCATCACTATGAACAAAGTTAGTGGAGGTGATGGAATTCCAGTTGAGCTATTTCAAATCCTGAAAGATGATGCTGTGAAACTGCTGCACTCAATATGCCAGCAAATTTGGAAAACTCAGCAGAGGCCACAGGACTGGAAAAGGTCAGTTTTCATTCCTATCCCAAAAAAGGCAATGCTAAAGAATGCTCAAACTACTGCACAATTGCACTCATCTCACATGCTAGGAAAGGAATGCTCAAAATTCTCCAAGCCAGGCTTCAGCAACATGTGAACCATGAACTTCCAGATGTTCAAGCTGGTTTTAGAAAAGGCAGAGGAACCAGAGATCAAATTGCCAACATTGGCTGGATCATGGAAAAAGCAAGAGAGTTCCAGACAAACATCCATTTCTGCTTTATTGACTATGCCAAAGCCTTTGACTGTGTGGATCACAATAACCTGTGGAAAATTTTGAAAGAGATGGGAGTACTATCTCTTGAGAAACCTACCTCTTGAGAAACATATATGCAGGTCAGGAAGCAACAGTTAGAACTGCACATGGAACAACAGACTGGTTCCAAATAGGAAAAGGAGTACATCAAGGCTGTATACTGTCACCCTGCTTATTTAAATTATATGCAGAGTACATCATGAGAAAAGCTGGGTTGGAGGAAGCACAAGCTGGAATCAAGATTGCCAGAAGAAATATCAGTAACCTCAGATATGCAAATGATACCACCCTTATGGCAGAAAGTGAAGAGGAACTAAAAAGCCTCTTGATGAAAGTGAAAGAGGAGAGTGAAAAAGTTGGTTTAAAGCTCAACATTCAGAAAACGAAGATCATGGCATCTGGTCCCATCACTTCATGTGAAATAGATGGGAAACAGTGAAAACAGTGTCAGACTTTATTTTTGGGGGGTCCAAAATCACTGCAGATGGTGATTGCAGTCATGAAATTAAAAGATGCTTACTCCTTGGAAGGAAAGTTATGACCAAACTAGAAAGCATATTCAAAAACAGAGACATTACTTTGACAACAAAGGTCCATCTAGTCAAGGCTCTGGTTTTTCCAGTGGATATGTATGGATGTGACAGATGGACTGTGAAGAAAGCTGAGCACCGAAGAACTGATGCTTTTGAACCGTGGTGTTGAAGACTCTTGAGAGTCCCTTGAACTGCAAGGAGATCCAACCAGTTCATTCTAAAGGAGATAAGTCCTGGGTGTTCTTTGGAATGACTGATGCTAAAGCTGAAACTCCAGTACTTTGGCCACCTCATGCGAACAGTTGACTCACTGGAAAAGATTCTAATGCTGGGAGGGATTGGGGGCAGGAGGAGAAGGGGATGACAGAGGATGAGATGGGTGGATGGCATCACCGACTTGATGGACATGA
>NW_011494944.1:2125316-2156198 GCF_000754665.1 Bison bison bison | reverse complement strand
CCTTTTCACCTTGCTAATAGTTTCCTTTGTTGTGCAGAAGCTTTTAAGTTTAATTAGGTCCCATTTGTTTATTTTTGCTTTTATTTCCAATATTCTGGGACGTGGGTCATAGAGGATCCTGCTGTGATGTATGTCGGAGAGTGTTTTGCCTATGTTCTCCTCTAGGAGTTTTATACTTTCTGGTCTTACATTGAGATCTTTAATCCATTTTGAGTTTATTTTTGTGTATGGTGTTAGAAAGTGTTCTAGTTTCATTCTTTTACAAGTAGTTGACCAGTTTTCCCAGCACCACTTGTTAAAGAGATTGTCTTTAATCCATTGTATATTCTTGCCTCCTTTGTCAAAGATAAGGTGTCCATATGTGCGTGGATTTATCTCTGGGCTTTCTATTTTGTTCCATTGATCAATAATACTGTCTTTGTGCCAGTACCATACTGTCTTGATAACTGTGGCTTTGTAATAGAGTCTGAAGTCAGGTAGGTTGATTCCTCCAGTTCCATTCTTCTTTCTCAAGATCACTTTGGCTATTCGAGGTTTTTTGTATTTCCATACAAATTGTGAAATTATTTGTTCTAGCTCTGTGAAGAATACCGTTGGTAGCTTGATAGGGATTGCATTGAATCTATAAATTGCTTTGGGTAGTATAGTCATTTTCACTATATTGATTCTTCCAATCCATGAACATGGTATATTTCTCCATCTATTAGTGTCCTCTTTGATTTCTTTCACCAGTGTTTTATAGTTTTCTGTATATAGGTCTTTAGTTTCTTTAGGTAGATATATTCCTAAGTATTTTATTCTTTCTGTTGCAATGGTGAATGGAATTGTTTCCTTAATTTCTCTTTCAGTTTTCTCATTATTAGTGTATAGGAATGCAAGGGATTTCTGTGTGTTGATTTTATATCCTGAGAAATGCAAATCAAAACCACTATGAGGTACCATTTCACGCCAGTCAGAATGGCTGCAATCCAAAAGTCTACAAGCAATAAATGCTGGAGAGGGTGTGGAGAAAAGGGAACTCTCTTACACTGTTGGTGGGAATGCAAACTAGTACAGCCACTATGGAGAACAGTGTGGAGATTCCTTAAAAAACTGGAAATAGAACTGCCTTATGATCCAGCAATCCCACTGCTGGGCATACACACTGAGGAAACCAGAAGGGAAGGAGACACGTGTACCCCAATGTTGATCGCAGCACTGTTTATAATAGCCAGGACATGGAAGCAACCTAGATGCCCATCAGCAGATGAATGGATAAGAAAGCAGTGGTACATATACACAATGGAGTATTACTCAGCCATTAAAAAGAATACATTTGAATCAGTTCTAATGAGATGGATAAAACTGGAACCTATTATACAGAGTGAAGTAAGCCAGAAAGAAAAACACCAATACAGTATACTAACACATATATATGGAATTTAGAAAGATGGTAACAATAACCCTGTGTACGAGACAGCAAAAGAGACACTGATGTATAGATCAGTCTTATGGACTCTGTGGGAGAGGGAGAGGGTGGGGAGATTTGGGAGAATAGCATTGAAACATGTATAATATCATGCATGAAACGAGTCGCCAGTCCAGGTTCGATGCATGGTACTGGATGCTTGGGGCTGGTGCACTGGGACGACCCAGAAGGAGGGTAGGGGAGGGAGGAGGGAGTTGGGGTCAGGATGGGGAACGCGGGTATACCTGTGGTGGATTCATTTCGATATTTGGCAAAACTAATACAATATTGTAAAGTTTAAAAATAAAATAAAATTAAAAAAAATAAATAAAATATTAATGTCTTTTTTCTTAAATGAAAATGATTATTTAGCATTCATTGTAGGACTGTGCAATATATAACTTAACTCTCACCAATTTCATATTTAACATGCCTAAGAAGAAATGAATTGGACTATAAAGAAAGCTGAGCACTGAAGAATTGATGCTTTTGAACTGTGGTGTTGGAGAAGACTCTTAAGAGTTCCTTGGACTGCAAGGAGATCCAACCAGTCCATCCTAAAGGAGATCAGTCCTGAATATTCACTGGAAGCACTGATGATGAGGATGAAACTCCAATACTTTGTCCGCCTGATGCACAGAGCTGACTCATTTGAAAAGACCCTGATGCTGGGAAAGATTGAAGGCGGGAAGAGAAGGGGACAACAGAGGATGAGATGGCTGGATCACATCACCATTTCAAAGAGCATGAGTTTGAGTAAACTCTGGGAGTTGGTGATGGACAGGGAAGCCTGGAGTGCTTCAGTCTATGGGGTTGCAAAGAATTGGACATGACTGAGTGACTGAACTGAACTGAACTGCAAAAGAAATGAAATTCTCTGAATTACATGGAACATTAAGTAACATATCCAGAGAATAATCATATTTTTACCTTATTATTATTATTATCAGAAAATCAGGGCAAAGCATTGATTCCTTAATATTATTGTTGCAAAAATTTCACATCATTCTGAACAAACTACTTACTATTTCAAACTCAATCTGTCTACATCTAAATTCATGATCTCCCCTAATATTGTGCTCTTTTCTATCTCAGCTACGCTCTTACTAAGGTCTTACTTTGTAACCATTTAGCTCCATTTTTGCCTACTTTTACTGCATTCCCTGCTGATTTCCAAATAAATCATGCATTATACATATTGGAGGAGGAAACAGACAGAGGTGGATTCCATCTTAGGCCTGTTCATGCTGATCATGCTTGGCCACCTCTCCAATGGACTCTGAACTCTGTGCTTAGTGCCTATGGAAACTACGATAGAAGGATAAGACCCCCTCTGGACAGGGGAGTCTTGAAGTTCACATCCAGATTACTCATCGCCTAAGATAAACCATACTCTAATCACCTCTGCCTCCAGATAGGTCATAAATTCTTTCTGTATCTATTGGAATGTAACCACATGCTTATTGATTATTAACTGTTTGAACACATAACACATGAATGATGGGGTTACTGTGATTGTATTTACCCTTGCTTGGTTTATGTAAGTCTCAAGGAAATTGGGGTGTGGGTTCGGATACCTACACATGGGGTATAAAAGATTTTCACAAATGCTGGTTGGGGTCCTTGGCTGAGAGGAAACTCTGCCTTGGGCCTGCCGGTGTAATAAACTGCACTCCACTATCTGCACTGTCCTTCTGAGTGAGTTTGTTTCCTGGAACGCGTGGCTGTAACAATATACGTATGTGTACATGTGGGTTACCTAGGTGGCGCTAGTGGCAAAAAACCCACCTGCCAATGCAAAAGAGACAAAGGCATGAGTTCAACCCCTGGGTTGGGAAGATCCCCTGGAGGAGGAAATGTGTACATGTACATAAAACTTCCTTAAAAAAAATCTTTCCACTAGTCTCTAGATCCAATTTCATTTTCTAACCACCCCTCACTTAAACTACCATCACCTCTTGCTTGTACTATGCCTTAGGTATTTATCTTGTCTATAATGTTCTTTCTCCATCAGTCCTTACACAAATCCATTCTCCTCACTATAGCTAATATCTGTTTTAGAATAGATGGGATCGTATCATCACAACTTTCTCCTTCTCTTGTCTCTACTTTTAGAACTCCAATGGATTCACTTACAATTATGAGTAAAATTATTATCCATGCCAGTAAACCTTGTTCCCTACACACCTTCTCAGTTTCACTAGCATTTGATTTATGCTGGCCTTTATGCAGACTCTTGGTCATGCTTGATATATACTTCTCATCATGGAGACTTCATCTGCTCCCTCCATTTGGAATAATCCCCTTACCTCAACATTGTTCATAGTCCCTGGCTTAGAGTAGAAACCTTATAAAAGTGTATTGAGTAAATAAATGGATGAATGAGTAATGACTAAAGCAATTAGTACCTCAAACATATTACATATGCATTACAGATATCCATTATAGAGTTATAGAAAAATTAATTCATTAGCAGAGGTACAGTAATTTATAGAAAAATCAGTGTCTCTGACTGATTAAAGCAATTACAATTAAATTATAAACCAGAATAACCATAATGGGTCAGTTTAGAGGTGGCAGTTCATTTTACATTGCTCTTATTGCCTTACATTTTACAGCAAAATCCAAAGAAAATAAATGTCCCTAATGCATTTGATATAAAAATATTAGTCTTTACTGGTGCTTCTCCCCTGGCTCACTAGGTAAAGAATTTGCTGCAATACAAGAAACACAAGAGACACGGGTTTGATCCCTGGGTCAGGAAGATCGCCTGGAGAAAGAAATGGCAACCTACTCCAGCATTCTTGCTTGAAAAAATCCTGGATAGAGGAGCCTGGTGGACTCCGGTCCAAAGGGTTACAGAAAGTTGGACAGGACTGAGAGACTGAGCACACATTAGTCTTTACTAAAGTGACTTTGACCCAAGTTGTTGTTGTTGTTGTTGTTGTTTTTTAATAAGTGTCTGTTGTAACTTTCCAATGTGGAGAATAAGAATGAGGTGATAAAATTTGATAAACCTATTCTGACATACATTTTTTCATTTATTTTAGAAGCACCTCTTCAAATAACTCTTTATATTAAACCTGTTCCAAGTGATTTTGAATCTCAGATCTGAAAGAATGTTCACAAAATACTTAAGAAATGCATTTTAGAAGTCCCAGTGAGGATATTTTATTTTTTTCTAGTGCAGTTTTCCAATAGAATTCAATCGATTAATATACTTAGTATAATTCAATTGATTAGTACAATACATTCAAGTACATATGCTGCCAAATTTAGCATGCATAAGGGTTATGAGAAGAGAGTCTATTTTGAGATTCTCTGCGGTTAGAATATCATTTTGACTTTGTACATACTTTTGAAATCTACTTGCTCCTATACATCTTTAAAGAAAGTGTGTCACATTTTTTAAAATACATACTTGTGTTCTTCGCTAGAGCAATATACATTTGCAACTTGGTATAGATCCAAAAAAGAAATTCCATTTGAAATATGGGTATAATAATCACAAACCATATAATTCTGAATGAGATTCAGTTATTTTCAAAATGTATTATTTTTTATATTCTAAGTCTTTGATTAAAAAAATATCTATTGTTTGTTTACTCTAGAAAAACACACCAGCAGTCTTAAATTGCAGCATTTCGTATCACGATGTGTTTGTTCAAGGTCAAGAAGGAGTACTACTAGTTGATGTATCTCTGGGGGAATGGGATTGAATCTTATCTGTTTTCAAAGGGTTTTCTCATAGGTTTCTAGTTATTCGTTATTAGCAATTCCATTGTTGACCAGTTGTTACTACAATTAATCTTCTCCAGTAATGAGAAAGGGTTAGTAGAAAATCTAGAATTACAGAGTTCCTTTGTAAGGATATTGGAATAATCTAACTTTTAACTTTAGCATAGGCATTGCATTGAATTTTTTTTCCTAATAAATAGAAGCTGATTTTCTTACTGTTTTTAGAATGTATTGGGTTGCCCAAAAAGTTCATTCAGATTTCTTTAAGATGTTACACAAAACCCAAACGTACTTTTTGGCCAACCCAATAAATTAGCCTCTGTGTAATTTTGGTTCATGCTATGGAATGAAGCAGTTAGTTTTATGTATCAAAGGAAGACTCCTGAAAGTCACTTGGACAGCAAGGAGATCAAACAAATACAATCTTAAAGGAAATCAATCCTGAATAGTCACTGGACAGACTGATGCCGAAACTCCAGTATTTTGGTCATCTGATTCAAACAGATGACTTATTGGAAAAGTCCCTGATGCTGGGAAAGATCGAGAACAGAAGGAGAAGAGGGTGTCAGAGGATGAGATGGGTGGACAGAGTCACTGATGCAATGAACATGAACTCGGGCAAACTGGGAGACGCTGAAGGACAGGGAAGCCTGACGTGCTGCGTCCATGGGGTTGCAAAGAGCCGAACAGAACTGAGTGGCTGAACAACAAAAAACTAAAACACATTACAAATGCTTTCAAATGTCACACCTTTGGGGACCTGCTTTCAAAAAACACATTTAAATGGGCTGGATAAAAGGACTATTGGGTTTAATGGATCCAGGGAGCTCTCAGTGATAAACACACATTGCTTACACTGGCTTGAGTCCAGTGTCAGTAATTCATTGGACAATATTCCTTCTAGTTTTCTTTTTCTGGGAATATATCTCACTTTGTATTGTCAAATGAATGCCCATGAAATTAATATTTAATATATTATATTTTAAAAAGTTCTTAGTTTGATTTAAATCTTGGAAATTTAGAGCATAAATTGAATTTTTTCCCAAGTTCAGTATCACTGGGAAGGAAATTGGATGGCATCTCCTTTAAAATGTTCCTCATCTGATAATAGACAGAAGCTTTAGAGGTTTTAAAATATGTGTGTGCATTCTGGTAATTTTTATATTATGAGAATGAAAATACATGCTGGAATTTTTTTTTTTCCTTTGGTCTAAAATACTATCCAATTCTTTCTATAACCAAAGAGGCTAAAAGTCCAGCTAAGATTATTTTCTAAAAGTAGACCTAGCAGTTAGAAGTATGAAGTACCTATAGCCAAGGAAATGCTTACTGTGCTTTCTAGAACTTAAATTAGCTAAAGTGAGGCAGAAAGATAACAAATATTGAGACAGAGAGAATACCTGACAAAGAAACAGGAGAGAGGTACAATTAGAATGTAAGAGAGAGTTGAGTGAAACATATTTAAAAAATGAGAAGAATAAAGTAATTGAGAAGTATTCAGATATGAGTGAAGAAAGATAAATAAGAAGGAGCTAAAGGAAGCTTCTTTTTTAAAAAATGAAACTAATAAAAATTAAGAAAAATTTTAAGGAGGTAAATAAAAGATAGGAAAAAAACAATGGAAAAGGTGGTGCTTCCCCGGTTGCTTAGTGGTAAAGAATCCACCTACCAATGCAGAGTCATGCATTAGGATCCCTGATCCTGAAGATTCCACATGCTGCGAAGCAACTAAGCCCATGCACCACAGCTACTGAGCCTGTGCACTAGAGCCCAGGAGCCACAACTACTGAGCCCATGAACTGCAGTTACTGAAACCTCACTCCCCAGAGCCCTTCCCTACAACAGGAGAGGCCACTTCACTGAGAATCCTGTGCACTTCAGTGAAGATTAGTCCTTGCCCGCAACTAGAGAAAGCCCTTGTGCAGCAACGAAGACCCAGCACAGCCAAAAATAAATGAATAAATAAATAAAATTATTAAAAAACTGAAATGGTATAAATTCTATGCCTGACACTTTAATAAATGCAGCTGAAAATTTCACAGGATAGATGGGCTGAAAATCATTCAAAGAATTGTAGTATGCAGAAATATGTATGTAGAAAGCACAGTGTTTAAGAAATTGTCGATTTAATATAGTGTGTGATTATATGTGTGGCCTGTGTGTTTGTGTAAATGTTTTCAGATAAAAGAAACCAAAAGAAATATTGATTAATGATAATGTTATATTGTTCATCTTGTCTATTTAATTTGAAAATAGTAGTACTTATTATAATATACCCAAAATATATTTTTATCATTTCCTATATGCTAGAATGGAGAAGGAAATGGCAACCCACTCCAGTGTTCTTGCCTGGAGAGTCCCAGGGATGGGGGAGCCTGGTGGGCTGACGTCTATGGGGTCGCACAGAGTCGGACACGACCGAAGAGACTTAGCAGCAGCAGCATATGCTAGAAAACACGCTAAACAACTTACATACATGCCATCAGTTAATCCTAACAACAATCAAATCAGAGTTGCTGTTATCCTGTTTAACAGATGGAAATCTAAGTCATAGAGATTATATAATTTATAAAAAATCACATATTGATTTTGCCAGGATTTGAACAAAGTCTATTTGATTCCAAAGCTCAAGCTTTAACTACTGTGCCATAGATGATCTTTCATATCCCACATACCAGTGCTTCGTCATTAATCCTCTCATGTTTCCCTTTGCTTTGACTGCACATGAATTTATATGTATCAGATTTAAATCTAAAGTAACTCCTTATCCATTTTTCATGTAGCTCAATAGTGTCTCATCCTATGTCTTTCTTCCACTAACTACATCTGATACCGACTGTAGCATACCTCTAGGCAGGCACCATAAATGTCATCTTTTTAACTCAGCCTCTCACAATCTATATACAGTATATTGATTTATATGTGTAATCCCTTTTGCTGATGTTTCATATAATGTAGGCATTAACATACATGAGGTCAAGAAATATCTCATTCATATTTTCAACCCCAAATGTGGCACAAAACTGGTATATGCTAATAAGTATATATATAAAATAAAAGAACATATAGTAGAAGTTGATAATAATTTCCATCATTCTCTTAAGGTTCCATGGATTGGTGTTCATATTATTATACTTTCATGACTACTGTAGCACTTTATACTCAGGCTGTAAAATCCAGGCTGCGTAAGCTAGGATTATGACTCTTAGATGTAGGAGCTGTGTGACTTTAAGTGAGATAGCTCGATATCTTTAAAGCTTCAGTTTCCTCAACTGGAAAATGGGAACAACAATAGAATTTATCTTATGGTGTTTTACTGAACATGAGACAGATTAAATAATATATATTTTGCTGAACATTCCTTTCTTCTTGTTCTACTAGAAATATGGCTATTCCAAGAAGATGCTATTTTTCTGTACCTCTCTCAGTGCCTCGCTGGGATGGTGGTTGCTTTATTATATCCTTACATCACTAGGACTTGAGGTGGGGTATGCATTCTTAAGCTTACTCTTCTTTCCCTATTAGTACTGCCACCATATTAAAAAGAAAAGAAAGATTTAAAAAAAGAAAAGAAAAAAGAAAAAAAAAACTTTTTTATATTTTCAAATACCCTGCATTTCCTCTTCCTCCACTCTTTCTCGAAACCACTGCAAATTTTCATTCTCAACATTACCTCAAACCATCCCTATCAATGCCACAAATGAGTGCCATGTTAATTCAATATTCAGTTCTCACATTTCATCTTACTTGATCAGACTTGACACAGCTGATCACTTTCTCCTTTAGATGTCTTCTTCCTATGACTTTTAGTAAACCACTCTCTTCTAGTTTTCCTCTCATTAATTATCTCCACATATTAATGTTCTTTCTGATTCTTTCTCATCTTCCTAGACTATATGATCACTGTGTTTATGGTTCATTTCTAGCCACATTTGTTCCTTTGATGATCGTTGACCATGTTGATCATTCAGACTCTGCTGATGCTTAGACCAAATATACTAGTATCAAATATACTTAAATGCTATCTTTTTTGTTTTCTCTGTATCCAACACACCAGCAAACTCTATTGATGTACCTCAAAAATGCATTGACAGTCAACCATTATTACCACCTCTGTCATGAAAACCTGGTCTAAGCTATCTTTATTTTCTGCCTGGAATATTGTTAATACATTTCTCACTGGTCACCTTGATCTTTTCTGCCTGGAATATTGTTAATACATTTCTCACTGGTCACCTTGATCTTAACTGATGATTCTCAATACAAGCATCAAAGCAATTTTGTTAAAACTTGCGTGAGATCATTTCACTCCTCTGCTTGAAACATTCCAGTAGCTTTCCGTCTCACTGAGAGAAAAAGACAATGTCCCCCACTGCCTGCAAGGCCTGGGCAATTTGCCTTCACCCATGTCAACTTTCTGATCTTCTCTCTTTCCCCTTTACCTCACTCGGCCCCAATTTTCACCCACCACAGTTTGCTTGCAATTGTGTTCTACAAACAGAATAGGCATGTCCCCATCTCAATCCCCTTTCACTCATTGTGATCTCTGTCTTCAATGCTCTTCTAGGAATCTCCATAATTTTCCCATAATCCTCTCTGAAATTTACACCAAGGGTACTTCTTAGTAAGTGCTTCCCACACTTTCCTATTTAAAATTATGTTCCCCCAAATATCCCTTTCCCTGTTTTTTTTTTTTTACATAACCTCTTTCATATACTAATATACTACATGACTTTCTTAGTGGTTGGATTATTTTCTGTCTCCTTGAAATATCAAGCAAACCTCAGAAAAATAAGGATTTTTTTTTCTTTTGGTCTATTTTGCTGTTTGCTATATCGGGGCTCCCTTGGGGTCTCAGTGGTAAAGAATCTGCCTGCAATGCAGGAGCTGCAGGAGATGGAGGTTTGATCCTTGGGTTGGGAAGATCCCTTTGAGGAGGTCATGGCAACTCACTTCAGTATTCTTGCTTGGAAAATCCCACGGGCAGAGGAGCCTGGCAGGCTCCAGTTCATGGGGTCACAAAGAGTTGGATATCTAAACGACTAAGCACACTCATATCTGCAGTTCGTAGAACAAGGCTTGACATCTAGTAGCCATTTAAAAACATTTGTATAAAACTATATAATCTTCTATAACTGAATTGTAGTGACATAGCATGTGCATTACACATGAACATACATCATATGTATCAAGTATAAATGTATCACAATGTGAATAGGGTATTATGTGTAAGCTGTTTGTCACATAGAAATCATCCAATAAATATTAGCTATAATTGTTAGAATATTTATATGTGCACAGTAGACATTACATATGCTTGCTATACCTGAAGAATGAATGAATTAAAAAATCAGCATAATATATTATTCATGTTACATTAAAATGCTATAGCTTTTCCTGTATGAGGATACAGCAGAATTGCATTGTATGCATTCAACAGACCAACTGTGGCCAAATTCTGGATATAACCATACAAAATATTGATGATTGAGTTAGTATTGTCTTTTTCATTCATGATCTAAGAAGCCTGAACAACTGTCATCAGTACTCCAACTATTCAATTAAGACACTTAATAAACTTGGAGTGGCTGAACAGTTATCACTGAGCAGGCTGATTTAGCAGCCCTGAGGGCCAGTATTGGATCTTGTAAGAGCAGGTAAAGATTGGTATCTGGAGCTAAGAGGCTGATGTCAGGAACAACTGGCACAGTGTGATCCACCAACATTATGAACAAAATGCCCAGAACAACTGCTAATAATCAGAAAAAGAAAACACACTGAAGAGAGGATAGATTCACTTTGAGTTTTATACAAAGACTTTTCTAAATGATGCACCCTCAAGGCATAAAAATACAGGATGCTTGGGGCTGGTGCACTGGGATGACCCAGAGGGATGGTATGGGGAGGGAAGTGGGAGGGGGTTCAGGATTGGAAACACGTGTACACCCATGACGGATTCATGTTGATATATGGCAAAACCAATACAATATTGTAATTAGCCTCCAATTAAAATTTAAAAAATTATATAATTTACCTAAACTCTGTTTTCCTATCGAATCCTAGAAAGGATACTATGTGTAATATCTCCATAGCAGAGATAATTATTGACTGCTTTGGTTCCTATGTCAATATTGAGCAGTGTCATAGAAATCAAACCCTCACTAAATGTGTCTTTGAATTACTGTTTGAACTCCAAGTACTATCATAAAGGTTACCTACTTGCTCCTATATTATTAAAAGACACTTCATCTCTCAGTTCTATTTTTCTTTATGGAAGGCATACTAATTTAAATAATCACTAACTGGGTCATTCTGCCAGGTACTGAGGGAAACAAAAAGTAAATGAGACTTTCTGTGTTCAGCAATTTATAATCTAAACATAGAAACAAACATTATTTGACTTAATATAAAGGGGAAGATGGACATTAGTTATACCAGTTTCCTTGAGGTGTAATTGACAAACAAAATTGTATATTTTTAAAGTGCACAATATATGGTTTGATACTGATATACTGTAAAATGAATAATTACCAGAACCAAGTTAATTAACATAACCTAACACAACCATCACCTCACATAGTTCTTTTTTTTTAGTGTGGTAAGAATACTTAAAATCCATTCTATTAGCAAGTTTCCAGTATATAAAACTACAGTATTATTAACTATAGTCACCATGTTGTACATTAGGTTCACCAAACTTATCCATCTTATAACTAAATGTTTGCACCCTTTAACCAACCTTTCCTCACTTAATATGATTAGTAACAACATCAAGGAGTAATGAGCAATTTGGTTTCAAGGTATAATTAGAATTGAACAAAATCTTCTCTGAACAGGTCATAAAACAGCATATACAATCCTCAATTCTAAGATGTAATACATCTTAAATCAGAGCACCAGTATTCAGGATTGTTCAGGTTTTCCAAAATTTCCAATTCTTTGCCTTGAAAAATAAAAATTTTCCTGCAAACATTTTCTGAGTACTTCACTCCAAAATCTTCAGCAGATTTTGCATATGTATTCTCCCAACACACACACACTATATATCCACCTATGATTATATAAATCATCGTATTGACTATATACCTCATTATTATACTTGAATGAAATAACTGCCTCATTTTTGTTTCCCTAATATCTTTCATGGAGTTGATATTCAATAAAATGCAAACTAAATAAATGTTCTATAGAGAAGTAAAAATGTGGTCTAGATAAAAAGAATATGTAGAGTGGACATGTAATAATTTGAAAGTACTGTGAAAGGGAAGATAGAGAAAGCAGAACACGACCAAGGAGAGGACCTTTATAACTGTTAGAAAATATTCAAACTGGCTCATTAGAAAATATGACTCTTTATGGAAATACAAACAAAAGTGGGGCAATTTCAAAATCACGGACTAGAGAAAGGTAGAATATTCACCAGGAAGATCATGTCTGATATAGAGACAATCAGAAAAATTCAGTTCTAAGAATCACTGAGGAAAAGATAGTTGCAAGAAAAGTAGATCAATAATGTTGTTTGCTGAAATGCTACAAAATTATAGGATTTGTCCAAGAAAGTAGTCATTGGAGACTTTAGAGAATGCACTTTCGGTAGAGATGTGAGAAAACCCAAATTGCAGAGCTTAAGGGATATGGTGCAGAAGTCGTGGTAACAAGTACGGAGATTTGATGGGAAAAGATCCAACTAAGAAAAGCCACTCTATTATGAGTTGTATCAGAGCCAAGCAAGATTATAATTACACTTTTGCTCAATTTCGATTTTTATTAAGAACAGTTAAAATGGATTCTACCTTCTCACACAATTTGGATGTGAGTATTTTATGTTTCAATGGGTTCATGTTTTTAAGGTTGTTAGAACTAGAGAGGGAACCATCTACCCTACTGGTGATCGATAATTGTATTGTATTACTTATATAGTGAATTAGACCTACTTCTTTCCCTTTCTCAACAGGACAAATGAAAGTATCTGAAATATCAGTACTTAGCTATTCTACAGAGAAGGCAATGGCACCCCACTCCAGTACCCTTGCCTGGACAATCCCATGGACGGAGAAGCCTGGAAGGCTGCAGTCCTTGGGGTCGCACAGATTCGGACACGACTGACGTGACTTAGCAGCAGCAGCAGCAATTCTAAGTTACCTCGGAAATAACATTTTTGGGGTGTGGATGTGTGTATGTATTAGCACAGAGAAAAAAGTACACTAATTGTTCTTATGTTTCTCAGAGGTTATTTATGTATTTAGTTTTTGGACTCTTTAGCTCTCTGGCTCCCAGTATGTACAGGTGGGCTTTAACCGAGCCTATTACTACTGTTCAGAGAGACTACTGAAGTAATCCTTCTAGGCAAAGGGTCAGAGTATAGAGAAGTTACAAAGTTAACATTTTTGAACTTGCTTACTGAGAAATCGTTGCTGAAACAAGAAAAGATATATGCCCTTTCAAACCTCTGCCCTAAAACAAAATCCAATTTGGAGGTACAGGACCTACAAGATTGCTCACCTTCAAAAAAGAGGAAATAAGAAATCCAAGTGTGGGTACAAACTAAAGCAGAAGACACAGCCAAGCTTTTATCTGGAAATGAAATTTAGACATTTAGAAATGAAATTTAGAAAATTTTACTGGAGTAAGTACAGGTGTGAGAGTTGTACCGTAAAGAAGGCTGAGTGTCGAAGAATTGATGCTTTTGAACTGTGGTGTTGGAGAAGACTCTTCAGAATCCTTGGACTGCAAGGAGATCAAACCAGTCCATTCTAAAGGAAATTAGTCCTGAATATTCATTGGAAAGACTGCTGCTGAAGTTCCAGTATTTTGGCCAATTGATGCAAGGAGGCCAACTCATTGGAAAAGACCTTGATGCTGGGAAATTTTGAAGGCAGGAGGAGAAGGGAACAACAGAGGATGGCGAAGGAGATGGTGAAGGACAAGGAAGCCTGGTGCACTGCAGTCCATAGGGTCAAAAAGAGTCGGAGACGACTCAGTGACCGAACAACAACAGCAAAGCACTGAAAGTGCTGTTTCTTGGCATATTAATCTAAATATCCCATAATAACATAATCTAGATGGCATATATATATATATATATCTCCAAAAGTTTATAAAGCTTCAAGAAAAAATGACAAACACTCAGAATTTAAAAACTCAGCCTGTAGAAAAAACAACAAAATTACTCTGAAAACTTGAATTTAACATCTCTGAATAAAAATACACTCTGTAAGATGGAAAAAGTGGAAGGGGTAGATAAGAAAATATGCCTTTATTATATTAAGATTAAAATTTGCATAAAATACATGCTATGTATGGTTTCAGAATGTGTTATCTATTATGTATGAGTGTGTGCATGTATATTGTTCAATTTCTCTTGATGTGTGCTGCCTTTAAGAAATTAAGAAATGTGTGCTGCCTATAATTAAGAAATAATATTTAAATGAAAGATGTTTCAGAGACAATCAAGTTCATTGAAAATTACTTAGGTGTAGTCTCCATTAATCATCTTTAATTATAATTGAAACAGATTCAAAAGAAACTATTGTATTGTACTATGTTCAGAGAAATAAAATCAGTCCTTATATTCATTGGAAGCTGAAACTCAACACTGTGGCCACCTAATGCGAAGAGCCAACTCATTGGAAAAGACCCTGATGCTGGGAAAGATCGAAGGCAAGAGAAGAAGAGGACAACAGAAGATGAGATGGTTGGATGGCATCACTGATGTGATAGACATGAGTTTGAGTAGGCTCTGGGAGATGGGGATGGACAGGGAAGTCTGGAGTGCTGCAGTCCATGGGGTTGCAGAGTCGGACATGACTGAGGGACTAAACTGAGCTGATGTTCAGAGAAATACAATGTTAACAAGAGGAAGATGACTGAACTAAACTTTGAAATAGCAAACTGAAAAAAAAGAAAATTTACAAACATTTCCAGAATAATACTAGAGGGACCATGTGTATCCCACAAATAGATCAGTACAGTCCATGAGGCAAGGATATTGCTATAATGGTGCCCTATGTGATAGTCTGTAATAGTCTGGAAACATGAACAATTAAGATTTTTTAATTCTTCTTGCAGAAGTGTTCGGTTTATGTAGCCAGTTCTTCTTAAGGTATCTAAAGGGGGAAAACATCAGTCTAAGAAACATAAATGTTTCAGCTCTTTGGGTGGTTTTATTTTCCTTATAATGCTATTATTAGCATTGTAATTGGAGAAGGCAATAGCACCCCACTCCAGTACTCTTGCCTGGAAAATCGCATGGACGGAGAAGCCTGGTGGGCTGCAGTCCATGGGGTTGCTAAGAGTCGGACACGACTGCGCAACTTCACTTTCACTTTTCACTTTCATGCATTGGAGAAGGAAATGGCAACTCACTCCAGTGTTTTTGCCTGGAGAATCACAGGGACGGGTGGGCTGCCGTCTCTGGGGTCGCACAGAGTCGGACACGACTGAAGCGACTTAGCAGCAGCAGCAGCAGCATTGTAATTTGTATGTCATTCTCTTTTAAGTTTATTAGTATAAACCACTGTCACTCTACTTTTTGACCTCTAGACATACTTAATAAAAATGAAGTTTCCAGGCTCAAATGTCAGATCTTAGAAGATTTTGGTCTCAGACATTAAAATATGTCTATACCTTTAATCAGATAAGGCAATGGCACCCCACTCCAGTACTCTTGTCTGGAAAATCCCATGGATGGAGGAGCCTAGTGGGCTGCAGTCCATGGGGTCGCTAAAAGTCGGACACAACTGAGCGACTTCGTTTTTACTTTTCACTTTCATGCATTGGAGAAGGAAATGGCAATCCACTCCAGTGGCTCTTGCCTGGAGAATCCCAGGGATGGGGGAGCCTGGTGGGTTGCCATCTATGGGGTCACATAGAGTGGGACACGACTGAAGCGACTTAGCAGCAGCAGCAGCAGCATACCTTTAATGATGACATATCTATCTCATCACCGACTTTCCATGGATTAATGGATTACCTAACAAGCATAACAATACACCTGGAAATGTTCCTCAATTTTCATTCCAGGGTTCATTTGAATTAATAAGCCCTCCAAGGAAAAAATATAATCATTAATACTTTGAAAAATAAAATGGGGACTTCCCAGTTGGTCCAGTGGTTAAGGATCCACCTTTCAATGCAGGCAAAAAGAGTTCTATCCCTGGTTAGAAAACTAATATCCCATATACCATGGGGCAACTAAACCCATGTGCTGCAACCTCTGAGCCTGCACACTCTAGAATCAGTGCTCTGCAACCAGAGGAAGTCCATGAGCCTCAGTGAAGAGTGCTCATGCCACAGTGAAGACCTAATACAGCCAAAATAATAACAATAAAATGAAATGCAGTTTAACAAAGTTAAATCTTCAAAGAAGTGAAAGTGTTAGTTGCTCAATCATGACCAACTCTTTACAACCCCATGGGCTATAGCCTGCCAGGCTCCTCTGTCCATGGAATTTTCCAGGCAAGAATACTAGAGTGAGTTGCCATTCCCTTTTACAGGGGATCTTTCCAATCCAGGAATTGAACTTGTGTCTCCTGCATTGCAGGCAGGTTCTTTACCATTTGAGCCACCAAGGGAGTCTTCAAGGTGTTCAGTAAATATGAACAGATATAAGGGAAGTATATATAAATTGTGTGCAGGAGCACAAAGTACTCATTTTATATATATATGTACATATATATATGTATATATATATATATAAACATATAAAAAGAAACAATTATTTATACATAATTAGAAGTAACGATAGAAATAAATATAAAAAATATTTTAGTGAACACTGGTGATATGTCAGATAGTGTATTCAACTACATGAAAGTGAGTTTCAGAAAGTTATTTTTAATATGAAAATAGCCTTAGGAAGTATTAATATATGACTTTTTGAGATTGTAAACAGCATCTCTTCAGACAGTTGCTCTGGTTGTGCAGTACATAAGGATTTCATTCACATCATAGATATATGCCAAGTTACATAATAGTTCAAGGTCAGGATGGAAGATTTTTGGCTTCCAGGCTGAAAGCCTGAGCAGTCAGGGAGAACCCTTTCCTTAAAAAACAAAACAAAACAAACTTATGTTGACTTTCATGGTCTGCACACACTTAGGTAATCTCTTTCTAATTCTCTCTCTCTCTCTCACACACACACACACACTCACACACTCATTGGCACATATATTCTTTTATAGCCTCTCTAACACTCCTACACTTTGATTCAAAGTTAGTTATAATGCTTTGATATATGGTTGTTTTTAAAGAAATACTTTTCCTATCTGATCATGGTAGTATTACCTAGTCAGTATGGACAATCTGAAAATGCAAAGAAAGTAATAAAAAATGAAAACAAAACTTACCCCTTATATACCACTTTCCTTCCTTCCTCCCCATCTTTCCCTCCCTTTCATAATTCACTAATTCATTCAAAATCAAAATAAAATAAAAAACACAAACCCCATGGACAACTTGGTTTGTTACCTCACTGTGAATAACATGGTAGAATAAGGAATATGGTCTTAATATCTTTTGTCCCACATAATACATAATTTAGCAGATAGCCCTGCCTCCTCTGCTTCCAATGGCATCTCCTGTGCAGGCTCCCCACATTCGATTTGGGATCACAGCACATGTTCCCATTTCAATAAAACTGTCAGGACTGATAATGAATTAAACTGTATGCTAAAATATCAATCCTAATACTTTCATATTGGGCTAGATTGGCTACTAAAACTATAAATCAATTATGTTTTCCAATATTCTACTGGCTAGCTAAATTCTGACTTTTAAAATTTAATTTAATACTATCAATCTCAATTATGCATTTATTCTTTCTTAAATCTGCAGTTATCAAACAAATGGAATCTTCATTACAAATAGGTCATCTGCAAATTTTATTATTGAATCTAAAAACTTACCCTAACAATTTGAGAAACACTGAATGACTCAAAAATTTGCCCAATTTCTTAAGTAAGAACATTTTGAAAACAACTATTATGCAGTAAACTTTTCTTAGAAGCTGATTCACACATGTGGATAATACTAGAATATTCCATTTCATGATAAAATATTTCTTGAATAAACAGTATTTTTTCCTTCCAACTTCCATATGCCTAAGTAAGGAAATACACAGAATAAACACAGGAAACCTTTTATTTGAAAGTCCAGGAGAATTCTATTCTTTAACATAAGAAAAAATATAAACTGCTATACTATAATAGCCTTAGGGTATTTAAAATTTTTCCACCTTCATATTTCTCTGTCTTAGATCCTAACTATGTATAGAAGTAAGGTGTCAACTATCAGATAGGCTACTCTAACCAGTAAATCCAACCAGTAAACCTCTTAAACTTTTTTTCACACATTTCTGTCATGATTAGGATTATCACTACATTTTCCTTTGGTCTAACCCATACCTGCATTCTCAAGCATTTGGATAAGAAAAACTGGCTCAAGAAATCCATATCACATATTTCAGTTTTGTTATTTTGTGTGTTAGCCATGCTTTGTTTACTCCTGATTTCATTCCTGCATCATATGTTCTCAAACTTTAATAGGGATTTTAAAAAACAGTAGCTGTGAAAACCGTTTTTATGAACAATAAAATAAAAGTGATGTCAGAGTCCCTTACTGAGGGAGACCAGAGAGAAGTAGGTGACCTACAGGGATGTGTTATTACTTCTGAGGGGGCATCAGAGGATGCAAGTATGGAAGGAATGCTGAAAAGCACAGAAAGTTGAGAAACCTCTGTAAAAAAAACTATACAAAATTTTTGTTTCTTTGCCACAGTTCTGATCTTTCAGTCTTCCTAGGTGTTTAGCAACTTATCTCCAGGAGGAAAGAACTAAAAAGGCTTTCTAAGTGTGGCTGGAAGGTTTCCATGAGGGCAGTGAAGGGGTAGCCTTACTTGGCAGGTGTGAAGCTATACTCTTCTTCAGAAAGTTACTTCATGGTCAGTGGTGACCTGATGATCTTATTTTGGGGGCTATCAATACAAGCACATTTAGAGAGACCAAGAGCTGAAATGAACTTATTAAAGAAGCTAATTTATAGCATTACAGGTTAAACCAGGGATGATTTCCCCTGATAACCTAAATTACATTGCTAAAAAGTACAGGGTTTGTGAAAGTCTAATATGAGCAATGACAGTCCTTCCATCTCAGTGTAAACACTATGAATAAAAATAGAATGCCTTATGGCATGAAGAAATATTAACACACTGATTTGCCATCTATTATTGAGGCATAAATTAAAATGTATTATTTTACTTTAAAGTCATGCATTTTTAAGTTCCATTGATTTTTATTTTTGCTTTAAAGTAGCAATTACATTATTTATTTCTTACTACACTTTTAACTTTGTTGTTAGACTGGAGACTCACAATCCTTATAAATGGCAATGACAGGGACATTAAGTTCAGATGTACTTGGAGTAAACACTGTGCTAATTAGCTGAACTTTCCAAGGGATTAGGCTGTTGACTTTATGAAAATAGTTGATATTGTGAATTATTCTGCAAATCCCTAGAGGCATGATTTTCTAACTATGGAGGACCGAGAATGCTTGAATATGTATATAATTTGAACACTGTATGGGGGATAAAGTCAAATTCATCCATCTATCATCAGATTATTTAATTTAGCCAAGCAAAGCTCACAAACATACAAAAATCACAATCTTTGATGTCTCTAAGAGCAAATAGGTAACGTGACAACAACAGATGACTAGTAAAAGTAATAAGCATAATAATAATAACAGAACAAAACATTTGTCTTGAATAGGGAACTTCTAGGATGGGGAAATTTATCCATTTTTCTTCTGTTAGATAGAGAGATTCACAGTCCCATTAAGTGGTATTCAAAGACAGACGCCGTCAATACTGAAATATCTAAGACAGGTACATTTGGGCCATTGCAGATATAACATGTTAAATGGTTCCATAGAGCTTGATGACTAATGTATTTTTATCAAATGACTGAGTTACTATCAAGGAATGACTCAAAGTCTAATGCCAAGTCTTTTACACTTTTTCACTCTTTCCAAATAAAATAGTGAGGGCATGAAACCCCCCAATTTAAGTGCAAAAATCATTTATGGCATCCACCTTTGACCCCTTCAGAGATCTCTTCTCATAGGGAATTTTGGTATTTTTCACATTCCTAATTTTATCCAAGGCTACTGTTTGTGTTTGTCTAATGGTTAGCAAATAGAATTTCATGTTGTTTATAACAGTTTGGCATTATTTTAGTGAGGACATGTAAGTGTTCAAATAGAGGCTGAACACTGGATTTTCTACCATATTGCAATCCTTATTAAGAAACAAAGTGCATCAGATGTTACTTTTGTAAGATTAATTTAATTAAATTATTGCAAGGAGTCGCCAACTTTTAAAAATGAACTACAAATTAGCATTATTCATTTCTATGATGTGCTGCATTTTCCATAGAAATCCTGGCTAACGCTAAAGGTCAGAGTAAAAGCACACTTACCGTCATCATATTGGCCCAAGCAGACTGTGAAGAGACAACCAAGGATAATCCCTGAAACGAACCATTTCCAGAGAGAAAACTGTTGGAACATCTTCTGTCGAATTCCACACAAGGTTGATCTGAAATAGAAAGAGGGAAAAAGAAATATTTGACAAGTTCATTAATCTGTTATAGGTAAACACACCTGTCACAGCACAGAAAAGCCTTAATGACTTCATAGTTAATTACCTGTGCCACACTATCCATTATCAAAGTAGCATAATTGTTTAATGTACTAGAACTCATCTACATGAGTTTGCAGATGAGCAATCTCTAAGAAAAGACATCCATTCTGTTATTTACTTTGTAAGCAAGTAAGTTGAGATGTTAACATACTGATGACATTAGAGCATCTTTAAAATTGAGACCCTGTGAGTGATTCAAATGCCAATCAGTTTAAGTCACTGGATTTATCTTAGGTATAGAACAATTCAATTATAACATGTAAGTTTTTGCAATTACTTAAGATGTTAAGCTGTTGGTGTCCTACATAAAATTTCAATAGCCATTTGTCTTATGGAATTACGTAGAAAAACCCATCATCAAAACAGAAATTCGTTTTTAGTAGAGTGACAAGAGATTGACTTAACTATGTCATAAAGACTAAGAATAAGCCGTCAGTTTTTACCACATCTGTCTTTGGAAGCATTTGCATTAATTTCATTTTAATTCTTTTGTTTTTCTTTGCAATCTGCCAGTAAATAAAGAAATTGAATGAGGTGTTAGGGGCCTGTGAGCAGATGGGCCAGTTTTCTATCTCCATCAGAAAAGAAAAAATGAATTAGCCTAAAGGGGCAAGAGAGGCCATGAAGGCCGTGATAGATTGAAAAGTGCAGGGTTTTTCTGGAGAAATGTGGGAATGTAAACCAGCGTTACTGAGTCTTCTGATTTTCCAGAACATGATACATTTCTGTTTCCCATGGTAAATTTCAAATTTCCACATGAGACTGCTGAGTGTTTAGATGGTTGTCCAAAACTTTTTAATGACTAAAAGCTTCTGGCAGGTCATACTGTCTTCTAAGGTCCTTCAGTTTACAACTCCTGACAGGGATTCTCTCTATGAAACTACTTATGGGTAAGGTCCTTCAGAATGCACAAAGGAAATAATTTGAATTTTACTTTTGCATATATTTTGTTAAATTTATATTTCTGCTTTATTTTTGTGCATTTTATAAGGTTTATTTGCACAATAGCCTGCAAAATACGTAATTTATTTAAAATTATATTAAGATTACAAGCTCAAACAATTTTTATTCATGGAATGAAAGTGAAAGTGAAGTTGCTTAGTCATGTCCAACTCTTTGCAACCCCAAAGACTGTAGCCTACCAGGCTCCTGCATCCATGGGATTCTCCAGGCAAGAGTACTGGAGTGGGTTGCAATTTCCTTCTCCAGGGGTCTTCCCAACTCAGGGACCAAACCCAGGTCTCCCACATTGTGTTCAGATGCTTTACCATCTGAGCCACCAGGGAAGCCCATAATCACGGAATCCGTGGTCCATAGATTTCAAGTCACAGAACTAGATCATAGACCTTCTAAAATGGAATCTATTCTTCTGTGTTTCTTCATCTTAATAAAAAGAGTGTTCTTTTTATCTAACTCTCACATATTTTCCCCCTCTAACTGGTAAAGAACTCAGCTTCTACTTTTATAACTTCTAGACAAAGATAGAGCCCATCATTAAATATCAAGCAACTATAATGATGCATGTTTATTGCAGGAAAGGAAAAAATAAAATTGGCAAATGCTAGTCATTTTAAGAGCAGTTTATTAGAGTGGGGCTTCTTTTTAAATTCAAGTTCTTCAACTCCCATTATGACGGAGCAAATGCAATAGCATCTCTGTCTCACTTACCTCATTATTAACATGGAGATACGATAGTGCCTACCTCATACATTTATTTGGAGGATTAAATAAACGGCTATAAATACATGCTTAGAAGAATACCTCAGAGTGAGCACTCCACAAAGCTTAACATGAGTGTTTTTGATTCAGCATCTATGAAGTCTTCAAAGTGGTTAAACATAGATTTTCTCAACTCATCTTGAGTGAAACCTCTAAGGTAGGTATTATTGTCTCCACTCTGTGGAGGAAAGGATATGCTCACACACTCAAGGTTACAAACTCATGAGTGGCTGAAGTGGTGGTGAAGTTTGTAAGCTTGAAATTTCTGCTCATTCCATTACAAAAAAGGACAAAAAAATTTTCAAGAGAGAACATGGTTCTAGTTTCAAACTGCATGGAGGCCCAGAATAGCTTGCTGCATTTCTTTCCTGTATACTAAGGAGAAATAGTGCATGCTTCTTCCCAAACCTGAAGTACATATAAGATTTGTGCAAATACGGGCTTCAATTCCTCTTTTTCTAAAGAAATGTTACAACATTAAGAAACAAAAAATAGTTTTTAAATTTTAAAAATAAAGGGAAAACACTTAAATGATATTAGAAAAAAACTTAAAAAAAAAGCAATATCCATTTTCTTTACTAATTTTACACTCTCTAGAATTGCAGGCAAAGTTCTTACAGGTGCCTTCAAACAATACTCTAAAATAGTATTGTACTTTTATTATAAATTCTGTTTATTATAAATTCCATATTGAACACTGCCTTGTTCCTTGAGTGGAAAATTTCCCTCCAGATCTGCTTGGTCAGTAATACTAGGCCCTATAAACCTAGACCATGCTCGATTCTAAAAAGAAATGTAGCTGACCTATAAATAATGTCATTGTACTTGTTTTTTTCGAGATGATTGACTACCATATTCAACACTGTTATAGTTAATAAAGACATGGTGTTGCAATAGTGATTTGAAAACACGGTTGATCCTTGAACAACTTAAGGGTTAGGAGCACCAATCATCCCCCTTCCTCCAACCAAAAATCCAAATATCTCTGCATCAAATGACTTACCCAAAAGCAGTAAGCTAAAACAGTTTGGATAGAATCAAGACTCTAGGCTGCTCTCAGTCCATGTATTGTGATTCCTGGGCTTCCCAACTGGTGTTGGTGGTAAAGAACCCGCCTGCCAATGCAGGAGACATAAAAGACGTGGGTTCAATCCCTGGACTGGGAAGATACCCTTGAGGAGGTCATGGCAAAGCCCTCTAGTATTCTTGCCTGGAGAATCCCATGGACAGAAGAGCCTGGTGGGCTACAGTCCACAGGATCACAAAGAGTCGGACATGAGTGAAGCAACTTAGCACACTACACACATTGTGATTCCCTAATCAAACACAAATTTTTCCCCACACTTAAAGATTTGCAAAATAAAATTATAGATGCTAATTTTACTGAAAAAAAAACCACACAGATAAAAGTGAACCTGTGCTGTACAAACCCATGTTGTTCAAGGGTTATCTGTAGTATTCTACTGTCAATAATATTGGGGGGGAAAGCACAGTTTCCAATTATGTAATAATCTTACACATAAGTGGTTTCAGTTTCATGGTATTTACTATATATTTTCTGTAGTCTTTGGAATATTTTACTATTATTACTAAAGACACAATATATTGATTTTGAGTTTCACATTATTTGTATGATAAAGCTACCAGATACAATTCATATTCATTTCTCTGGCATTGAATATTCTCAGGAATTCAATTATTCAACAAGCATTTATGGAGGGTCTATGAGGTACCACTCACTCTAATTGACAGATGGAACTTATCAATTTAAAAAAATGCATATCCCTGCTTCTATGAGTCTTACATTCAGAAAATGGAGTAAGGTTATATGAAACAAATAATTGCATTCCATTAACACGCCTGCAGAAAAACTTGACAAGGAAAGCATAACTATTTCAATAATCCTACCTGAAAGCACCCTTGATGGTATCTAGTACCTTGAGGGTAGATTACTGTTCATCTCTTGGAGGGAGGTAAATAAAAGGCCTTTCACTTTAAAGTATAAATGCAAAGTCTGTCAGTATACAATGCTCTACTCTTTACCTGCTGATCCCTGCCTTCTGGAGTCTGGGTTGGTTGTGGTGACACATGGCAAAAGCAGCCAAGGTTAACAGCGGTTTTCCCTCTGGTATATTTTTGAAAATGCTAACTCCTTTTTTTAAGGCTCTGCCCTGACTGCTACATGAAAAACCACTAATTTCTTTGATGTATCAAAGTGTGGATACCAACACCATGATGAGAAATCCCACATTAGCATTGCGTCAGGAAGGAAGCTGGAATCTCCCAGGGAGCTGAGAGAGGAACATAAGCATTTCGCCCTTCAACAGTCTGTTCAGTCACACTTTGGTACTTTGCTATCACTGACAACATCTAGATAGAGTTATAATAACAAAACTTGTTACTTTTATACTGCTTATAGGAAATTTATACTATTTACTTCCTAGAATATGCAAACTCTCTTTCAAAGCACCCTTAACTATGAAATTTAAAATACAAGCCTTTCCAAAGTCACCACATCTGACCACACCATATGTGAATTTCCTTACTGCTTGGTGGAAAATCTTTCTTTTACTTCACTGTTGTGGGAATAAACAAGAAGGTTTTCATTGCTAGAGAAAACAGTTATCATTCATAAGCATGACCTGATGAATCAATCTTTATCTTTTTTCTTTGTAATATGCAATTTCAAAATATAACATTTCAGAGCCTTTATGATCTATTCTCTTTTTCTATATATCTCTTCCTATAATTTTAATATATTTTATTAAATATATATTAATATATTTATGTTTAGGACTACCCTGGTGGCTCAGACAGTAAAGAGTCTGCTTGCAATGCAAGAGACCTGGGTTCAATCTCTGGGTTGGGAAGATCCTCTGAGAAAGGGAATGGCTAACTACTCTTGTATTTTGCCTGGAGAATCCAATGGACAGAGGAGTCTGGTGCACTATATAGTCCATGGGGTCTCAAGAGTCAGACACAATTGAGCAAATAAGCATGCACACATGCATGTCACATTTATAAAATATACTATCCTTATAAAAGTATATATGCAAAGTAGAAAATATATTTTATTTTTTGAAGAATAAAATATATTGAAATATTTATATTCATATTACACTTTTATTCATAAAAACTATGTAAATAAATATTTATTTTAACTTTATACTATATTTATATGTATACTATATATAGATAAATATTGATCCTATATATATATCTTTTTATTCATTAGCTTAATTCTGTTGCAAGGACAGAAATGGCCAGATTGCCTCCGACAGAAAAGTCACCTGTGTTTTCATCAGGCACTGTGAGAGCTAAGGCACCTCTCCAACCTGGCCCAAACTAACCAGACTTGCCTAATCTTTGATGGAGCTTACA
Organism: Bison bison bison; assembly: GCF_000754665.1. Taxonomy (NCBI): domain Eukaryota; kingdom Metazoa; phylum Chordata; class Mammalia; order Artiodactyla; family Bovidae; genus Bison; species Bison bison. The sequence continues at coordinate 2,130,214 of NW_011494944.1, read as the reverse complement.
GTCTGACATGCCACAGTGCCTGAGTTTACCTTTATTGCTGTTCACTTTAAAGTGTATATTTGTTCGTGTTCACTATCTATGGTGCATTCATAATATATAAATATATGTGTATACATATCTACATATATATGCATTCATAATACATGTGGTGTGTGTGCACGCATGAGCATCTGAGCATATGCTGTCACTTCAGTCTGACTCTTTGTGACTCCATGGACTGTAGCCCATCAGCCTCCTCTGTCTGTGGGATTTTCCAGGCAAAAAGTACTGGAGTGGGTTGCCATTTCCTACCAGGGGATCTTCCTGACCCAGGGATCGACTTTGCATCTCCTTTGTCTCCTGCATTGCACTGGGGTTCTTTTTTCTACTTTATATATACATATATATATACACACACACACACACACATATATATATATATATAAAATGCTGTCTTCCGTTTTCACTTTTAAATGTATATTTGTGTGTACTCTTTCTGTGTGCATTGATAATATATATATGTGCATTTATTTCAAATATATATATATATACTCCTTCCCTACCTCCCTTCCTCCTCTCTTCACCCCATCTGACACAATTCAATATGCATACATACAATCTCAATCTAATGGAATCAAAGTTGATAAAAACAATAGTTTAAAAACTGAGGAGAAGAAATCCATAAGAACTTATTTCACTAACAGTGTAACTGTTCACAGGACATGTGTTGGATTAGAGTTTTAACATTTTAAATATTACTCAACATTTGTAAATATTAAATGAGAATAATTTCACTCAAAATACATTTCCTAGAACCATATGATACAAACAATAAAAATCTAAGTTAGATATTCTTCTTCTACAAACTTTGATGGATCTTAACAATAAAGAGGGCTTCTCTCATAGCTCAGCTGGTAAAGAATGGGCCTGAAATGCAGGAGACCTGAGTTGTTCCTGGGTTGGGAAAATGACATGGAGTAATGACCTAAATCAAATCCCTTATAATTACACAGTGGAAGTGATAGATCTACGGAATCGATCTGATAGACAGAGTGCCTGAAGGATTATGGACAAATATTCACAACATTGTATAGAAGGTGGTGATCGAAATCTTCCGCCAAAAAAAAGAAATTCAAAAAGGCAAAACGGTTGTCTGAAGAGGCCTTACAAATAGCAGAGAAAAAAAGAAAAGTGAAAGGCATAGGAAGAAAGGAAAAATATACCCATCTGAATGCAGGATTCCAAAGACTACCAAGGAGAGATAAGAAAGCCTTCCTCAGTGATCAATGCAAAGAAGTAGAGGAAGACAATAGAATGGGAAAGACTCGAGATCTCTCCAAGAAAATTGAAGATACCAGAGAATATTTCATGCAAATATGGGCACAATAAAGGACAGAAATGTATGGACCTAACAGATGAAGAAGATATTAATAAGAGGTGGCAAGAATACACAGAAGAGCTATACAAATAAGCCCTTCATGACCCAGATAACCACAATGGTGTGATCACTCACCTAGAGCCAGACATTCTAGACTATGAAGTCAAGTGGGCCTTAGGAAGCATCCCTACAAACAAAGCTAGTGGAGGTGATGGAATTCCAGTTGAGCTATTTCAAATCCTAAAAGATGACGTTGTGAAAGTATTGCACTCGATATGCCAGCAAATTTGGAAAACTCAGCAGTGGTCACAAGACTGGAAAAGGTCAGTTTTCATTACAATCCCAAAGAAAGCCAACACCAAAGAATGTTCAAACTACCACACAATTGCACTCATTTCACATGCTTAGCAAAGTAATGCTCAAAATTCTCCAAGTGAGGCTTCAACATTATGTGAACCCTGAACTTCCAGATGTTCAAGCTGGATTTAGAAAAGGCAAAGGAACCAGAGATCAAATTGCCAACATCCACTGTATCATAGTAAAAGCAAGAAATTCCAGAAAACAACATCTACTTCTGGTTCATTAATTACACTAAAGCCTTTGATGTGTGAATCAAAACAAACAGTGGAAAATTCTGAAAGAGATGAGAATACCAGACCACCTGACCTGCTTCCTGAGAAATCTGGTTGCTGGTCAAGAAGTAACAGTTAGAACCAGACATGGAACAATGGACTGGTTCCAAATTGGGAAAACTGTAAGTCAGTGTTATATATTATCACCCTGATTATTTAACATATATGCAGAGTACATCATGTGAAATGCTAGGCTGGATAAAGCACAAGCTGGGTATTAGGAAACATCCCATCTCATTAATGAAGATTGCTGAGGGAAATATCAATAACCTCAACCAATAGACATGAGTTTGAGCAAGCTCCGGGAAATTGTGAAGACAGGGAAACCTGGCATGCTGCAGTCCATGGGGTCGCAAAGAATCAGCCGTGACAGAGAAACTGAACAACAATAACAACAATCAAGAACTTAATATGTCCATAGGGGTTTTTCCTTTTCAAATGGTAGTTTTAATCATAAAACTCTAAATGATGGAAGAAATGACTCCAGGTTTTCTTTTTGGGTAATACTCCTCATCAAGGATACAAACTACTGATAAACATAGCTAGCTTATTCAATTTACATATAAAAATTATATCCTATTACAAAAAGCCAATATTCAATATAACCAACAAAAAGTATAAGATATATGTTATAATAATCTATTCATACTAGTTGGCTTAGTAAAATATGAATAAATTAAATATTAAAAAGGAAGTAGATTTCACTACCTATGTCCATTATAACTGGATATTCTTTTTAGTGTTTATACACGCATTTACTCAATAAGAATTTATTGCATATTTATTGCATGTCAGATACTCTGCTTCTACTGAAGAAATAAATCAATTTAGTTTCCTCACAATGATTTTGCTATTGACCAAGAAACATATTTCATATTTTTTGTTCAGTATGTAATTTCAAAGTGCATTAGTAGTGATTCTGCATTAAAGGAGTTTTAAATTTTAGTTTCCAAATTTAAGAGATTTGCTTTCAATCTATGCTTTCTGAATTAGCATCTAAATACTAGTCCTAGACATAAATATATTTACCATAATCTTATAAAAATAATAGGAAAAAATAAACTTAGCTTGACAAGATAGAACGCCAAGAAATGGAAAAAGCACAAGCATTATTTTATCTGTGGAATGTTTGACTTAAGAACATAACCAAATAAGTCTGAAACTGAATAAAGCTCAGGCAAGCGTATGCATGATTTTCAAAGGAAACTTGAAGGAGAGTTCTGTGTAATGTCATTCTCAGGCATAGAAAACAGATGATTTTAATATTGTTGTTTGATGAAAGTTAAACATCCCTAGAAATATGAATAAATTAATAAATAGATTATTTTTCTCTTAACATATGTCCATTCACAAAAATAAAGATATTAAGCCAGTGAAGAGAGATTACAGTTGAAACTGTAAAAATTGCAGTGCCTTTTCCTGAGACATTATAATGAAAGTCCTAGTTTGGGATGCGAGAGACTTATGATACATTCCTAGCTCTGTCACCTCTGTGTCATATGAATGGTTAACTTTGAGACTTGTGAGAGTCCACTTAAATTTAGGATAATAAAATTCATTTCATTCTGCTATAGTCAACAGATGACAGTTTTAACAACAACAACAAAAATAGGAGTACTAAAGAGTATTTACTTTTAAAATTCACTGCCTAAGTGGTTTATTGAGTGCTGATTCTGGAAAGTGTATTTTATAAGATATAGAAAATATGGTAGCATGAGAAAAAAATGAAGGGGAAAAAAAGAAGAAAGGTTGGAAGGAAGGGAGGGATGCAGAGAGAAAGGTTTATGTGAATTTTTAGTGTTTAACAGGATGTGTGAGTCACACCCTAAGGTGTCCCACAATAAACCATGCGCTTGTATGATCCCCCACTCACCCCACTGAGTGCAGATGAAGTCTATGGCTTTGCTTTTAGCTCATAGAATGTTGCAAAAATAATGTAAAACTATCCCCTTGGTTCAGTTAAATTATATAAGATGCACTATTAGCACAGTGGAGAGAGAATTTTCCATCTGAGATTTAAGAAGCAACTATTAACATTGTAAACTGCCTATGAAGAGGAACATATGCCAGGGATCTTGTACCTGAGGATGGCCTCCATACAACAGACTTCAGTTATACAACAAAAAGGAAAAGAATTCTGCCCATAAACTAAATGAGTCTAGGATTCTTTCCTAATCAGTCCTATAGATGAAAATGCAGTTGGCAGGCAATTGATTGCAGCCTTGTAGGACACTGAGCAGAGGACCCAGCTAACTGGTAGTGGGACCCCTGATCCAGGGAAACTGTGAGATAATCATTGTGGATTGTCTTAAGCCATCAAGTTTGTGGTAGTTTGGATGTAACAGTAGAAAATTAATGCATAGGAGGATCTGAGGTAAACATGGCATATGTAAAACACTGATCAGTTTAGTGTTTGTTCTGAATTTTAGATAACAGCTGCTTATGGGATTGAGGATGGAACCGTACATATTAAACAAAACTAAAGGGGAAAACACACATTCAACAAAGAAGAGAGCTGTCTTGCACAAACTAATGGCTACAGTTTCACTGAAATGAAGTGTATGGGAGCACAGTTTTCAGTGTTGTGGTGCAACACTTGAGCATTTCTATGAGTTGCCTGCCTTTTTTCATGGACGTCTTCTGTACAAACCTTATTTTCCTGGGGTCGCATACTATACCAGTGCATATACAGAAACCAAACACAAACCACTTTGTATTTCTTTGCAGGAATTTTCAAATAAGGTACTCAACAAACTGAACTAAAAATATGTCATCTTTTATAATTTAAAAAAAATAGAATATTTTGTTAAGGACTAAATCTGTAAGTTTAATGTTAATGAAAATGTTGGTAAAAATCAATATTTTTGGTATGATAGATACTACTGCTACTAAAAGCATTAAAATATGAT
>NW_011494944.1:2119173-2125216 GCF_000754665.1 Bison bison bison | reverse complement strand
AGGTAAATATAGGTAAACAAATAATAGACTGTTCTGTTTAATTTCACTTTGTGCTTTTCTTATTTTTCCTAAAAAAGTATAAGCAAAATTTGTAGTTTGGTGTATTTTCAGAAATATCGTCTCAAATATAATGTCAATTAATTGTTTAAATAGGAGAAGAAATACAGCTAAGAAAGTATTTTTAAATATCTCTGTTTTGATATAATTATTTTAAGCTTTTCCTATTTATGTTATAAATTTATATGATTAAAGAAGTGCTTGATGTTCTCAACTGGCATAAGTACCAAGATGAATGATTTGACTTAGAAAATTAACTGAATATACAAGAGTCATGTAAGCCCTTTATTTATGCTACAGAATCATCAAGGTCAATATGACCTTTCCTGAAGAGACAATATTTCAATGTAATGAAATTTGAATTTCAAATTGAATTTTATTTGATCCTACAGAACCTCTGGCAAATAGGAATTTCTCTAGAGACTAGAAAAATAGACATGTTACAATTTTATATCAAAATATAGTGAAATTCTATTCAGCTGAAATGATTTTAAAAAGATATAAGATTTAAAATATTTTGCACATTTGGATGCTTGAAAATCATAGATTTGAATTGAGTGTATTAAGTTTTGAATATTTAACTATTTTGTTGAAAACAAAATGCATAAAATTAAGTTATGGGTATAAAAAGACTTTACAAAGAGGAAATACTATTGTATTTCCAATCAATATACACTGTAAAGTCTAATGCTCATTAAGGCACCGTGGCATTTTTTTTTTTAATGATGGCCATTTCATAATGACTAGGTTGGAGAATAAAGTATATGCAAGACAAAACATAAAGAATAGTATGTAGTAGAGAAGAGGAGTAAAGATGGTTGTTCTACAGGAGAATGGGTGGAAATGTCACAAGTAAATTGTCAAATACTATTTCATGAATATAATGGAACATCCATAGGGCACTGAAGTCTGAATAAGAACTTGATGGGAAAAAGGAAGAGGAAAAAAATCACTCAGGTAGGAGAAATAAGATTCAAGACTAGAGGAAAAGAAATAAGATTTAAAATTAGAGGATTAAATGTAAATATTAACTAAAGATAAAATCTACATATGGAGTTTCAGGAGATACATTGAAAGTATACCTCACTAATCAAATCACATGATACTGAAAACCTAGCTAACAATTTTTCGTGTGTTTTTTGTTTTTTTAATAGTACTAGTGATGTACAGATATGTTTAAAAAGAAGGTGCGTGAAGAGGATAAGTAGATTCACCTGGTAGAAGTATATAGCACGGATTTGAGGGGAATAATGAATGACAGACTAAGTGCTTTTGAATACTTTAATTACTTCAGTTTTATTCTGTTTAAATACACCTAGCAAGTTGCTCAATATTTGCAGGACAGCTAAAATAAGAACAACATTAACTGGTTTTAGAGCATTCTTTATAAAAGATAGTATTATAATTGTAAAATTCTGTCCTATTTACCAAAGGTAACTCAATACAATTATTATTCTTTATGTTTGAGAGGAAAACACAATTTAAATAATTTTATTTTATTCATAGAGATTGTACTTTATGAGTAATGAAATGTCAATATACCCGATGTATAAGTACACTGATATGAGCAAAGCATTTAATAACCTATCATAATGTCTATTTTTTAATGAGTTTTCGTAGAAAAATCTCTAAAAGGATGTGAACATAAGCCGTATAACACTATTTCTTTTGAAATGGCAAAAGCAATGAAAAGTGATAAAGATTTCTTTAAGAGGAATTTTCAGAAAATAAAAACAAAGAAAAAGCATGCATAAACTATAGTTTTTTCTACTTAATTAGCATTCTTGTCCAATTAAACAATAATCATAAAGTAACTTTTTTGCCTTTAGAATTACTGCTGAAGTTCAAAGGTTCAAGTTTTTAATTGCTACTTATAAAGGATGCAGCGTAACTTTCAAAACTATGAAAAGTCTCCTATTTTACATGATTCAGCAAGATGTTTCTCTTAGAAAAAATATCATTAAAGAGCACTGATTTTTATGTAAATTAATGGCTAAAAACGTTTTTTGTTTCTACTTTCCAGTTTCAGACCTGGGTGAATAAATCAGAATCAGGCATCTTTTGTGGATAAAAGTAAGTAGAAATCTTAAGATTAGAAACTTATTAGTGTGATGCCCATGGGCAAAGATGAAATGAGATATTATAGATGATTTTGGAGCTGCAATTTTAATAATGATAAGGGTAGAGTGAAATGAATAGCTGAAGAAGAAACAAATTTCATCCCTCTGTCCAAACCCATTAATCTGTTAGCATGTCAAAAGTATATTTTACTAATAATTCATAATAGTGGGTATATGAAGACTAAAAGATAATCGGATATAACACTGGTGGGATGAAAATTAGTGTTAAGTTGTAGAAAAGAGAAATTGGAGAGAGATGATGTGTCTAGTGAGTTTTAGGCTGCACACATTAAGTGCAAGTAGCCACAGTTCTTTAGAGAAAAGTTTGCAAATGAGTAAGATTCAGCAGTACAGTTCAGTTCAGTTCAGTCGCTCAGTTGTGTCCACTCTGTGACCCCATGGACTGCAGCATGACAGGCCTCCCTGTCCATCACCAATAAATAGGCAGGATTTAATAAATAAGGACAATATACAACCTTGATGTAATCCTTTCCCGATTTGGAATCAGTCTGTTGCTCCATGTCCAGTTCTAACTCTTGCTTCCTGACCTGCATACAGATTTCTAAGGAGGCAGGTCAGGTGATCTGGTATTTCTGTCTCTTGAAGAATTTTCCACAGTTTTTTGTGATCCACACATCAAAGGCTTTGACGTAGTCAGTAAAGCAGAAGTAGATGATTTTCTGGAGCTCTCTTGCTTTTTTGTTGATCCAACAGATGTTGGCAATTTGATCTCTGGTTCCTCTGCCTGTTCTAAATCCAGATTGAATATCTGGAAATTCAAGGTTCACATACTGTTGAAGCCTGGCTTGGAGAAGGTTGAGCACCATTTTGCTAGCATCTGAGATGAGTGCAATTGTGTGGTAGCTAGAGGATTCTTTGGCATTGTCTTTCTTTGGGATTGGAGTGATAACTGACCTTTTCCTGTCCTGTGGCCACTGCTAAGTTTTCCAAATTTGCTGGCATATTGAGTGCAGTGCTTTTGTAGCATCATCTTTTAGGACTTGAAATAGCTCAACTGGAATTCCATCACCTCCACTAGCTTTGTTCGTAGTGATGATTCCTAAGGCCCACTTGACTTCACAATTCAGGATGTCTGGCTCTAGGTGAGTGATCACACCATCGTGATTATCTGGGTCGTGAAGATCTTTTTTGTGTAGTTCTTCTGTGTATTCTTGCCACCTCTTCTTAATATCTTCTGCTTCTGTTAGTTCCATACCATTTCTGTCCTTTATTGTGCCCATCTTATTCAGGTATGACCTAAATCAAATCCCTTATGATTATTCAGTGGAAGTGAGAAATAGATTCAAGGGGTTAGATCTGATAGATAGAGTGCCTGAAGATCTATGGATGGAAGTTTGTGAGATTGTACAGGAGGCAGTGATCAAGACCACCCCCAAGAAAAAGAAATGCAAAAAGGCAAAATAGTTATCTGAGGAAGCCATACAGACAGATGTGAAAAGGAGGGAAGTGAAAGGCAAAGGAGAAAAGGAAACATAAGCCCCTTTGAATGAACAGTTACAAAGAATAGCAAGGGGAGATAAGACAGCCTTCCTCAGTGATCAATACAAAGAAATAGAGGAAAGCAATAGAGTGGGAAATGCTAGAGATCTCTTCAAGAAAATTAGAGATAACAAGGGAATATTTCCTGCAAAGATGGGCACCATAAAGGAGAGAAATGGTATGGATTTGGAGATTATTTGTTAACATTTATTTCCCTTAACTCAGGTATGTGTATGTGTGCAATGTATACATATATACACAACACACATGATATATATGTTATATTATTATATGTATCTAGATAGATATAGTGGATGGATATATAAGTATATGTATGAGAAAATTGAGAAAAATACATAATATCAGGAATATCCTGTTTTTTCAGGAATCAGATTGCCATGGACAAAATTGGGTAATTTATGTTGGAGAAATTGTAAAGAAACAGGCACATTCTCAAACATTTCTGTGAACGTAAGTGCTACAAATTCTATTGGAAATGATTTTTTGGAATTTATTATTTGGAAACTAGCATATAATAAAATATATGTTTGATAGAAATTCTATATTAAAATTATCATACAGATATATTCACATATATTTCCAGATAACTTCGTTTGAGGTATATGGATATTTACTGAAGTATCATTTATAATACCAAGAGACTGGGAATAGTTAAAATGCACAATGATAATAGCTAGATAAATAGGTAAATAAATAAAATTCTATAATACGGATCAAGTATATGATATATACCTATTTTTTACAAGAATGAACTTTATACTCCAAATTAGAAAGATTTTCAAACACATATTGTTAGAGAGGTAAAGAATTTGCTTAGCTTAATAAAGCCTGGATGTTTATATTGAATTGACCAACTTTTACCCTTTCTTGATAGAAAGTTGGAGAAGGCAATGGCAGCCCACTCCAGTACTCTTCCCTGAAAAATCCCATGGACGGAAGGGCCTTGTGGGCTGCAGTCCATGGGGTGGCTAGTGGTCGGACACAACTGAGTGACTTCACTTCCACTTTTCACTTTCATGCATTGGAGAAGGAAATGGCAACCCACTCCAGTGTTCTTGCCTGGAGAATCCCAGGGAGAGGGGAGCCTGGTGGGCTGCTATCTATGGGGTCGCACAGAGTTGGACACGACTGAAGTGACTTAGCAGCAGCAGCAGCAGCAATAGAAAGTTTAATAAGAGTCATATGTTCCACTTGATAAAATATATATAAATATGTCTGTTCATAATTATTTTATATAAGCTCATGAGATATTCTACTTAAAATCACAAAAAAAAAAAACTGTATTTTTTCTTACTGGCATTGATTAGTTAAAACAAAAATGCTTTTATACTCCACTGGCTGATACATGTATATTCTCAGAAGAGAAGCCATTTAATATCTCAACATAAAGGAAATTAGTTTTCTTTCTTCCTTTAATCTGTGCAACATAGAATATATAAGAAGAAAAAGTAGCTTCTGAACATTTCAAACTTTTAAAAATGAATTTGTAATAAAGATGCTTCAAGTTTCATTTTCTACACTTAAGAGATACTCAGGATGTAAGGGAATTATTTAGGTCAATACCACCTGGATATTTAAATTAAATTTTCAAAATTTGCATTTTCTTTATAGAAAATCTAATAGTAACAATAATATGCACCCTATCCTGAAGTCAAATATTTATCACACTGCACTCCAAAGCTAGTGGAGGTGATAGAATTCCAGTTGAGCTATTCCAAATCCTGAAAGATGATGTTGTAAAAGTGCTGCACTCAATATGCCAGCAAATTTGGAAAACTCAGCAGTGGCCACAGGACTGGAAAAGGTCAGTTTTCATTCCTATCGCAAAGAAAGGCAATGCCAAAGAACGCTCAAACTACTGCACAATTGCACTCATCTCACACGCTAGTAAAGTAATGCTCAAAATTCTCTAAGCCAGGCTTCAGCAATATGTGAACCATGAACTTCCTGATGTTCAAGCTGGTTTTAGAAAAGGCAAAGGAACCAGAGATCACATTGCCAACATCTGCTGGATCATGGAAAAAGCAAGAGAGTTCCAGAAAAGCATCTATTTCTGCTTTATTGATTATGCCAAAGCCTTTGACTGTGTGGATCACAATCAACTGTGGAAAATTCTGAAAGAGATGGAAATACCAGACCACCTGATCTGCCTCTTGAGAAATTTGTATGCAGGTCAGGAAGCAACAGTTAGAACTGGACATGGAACAATAGACTGGTTCCAAATAGGAAAAGGAGTTCGTCAAGGCTGTATATTGTCACCCTGTTTATTTAACTTATATGCAGAGTACATCATGAGAAACACTGGACTGGAAGAAACATAAGCTGGAATCAAGATTGCCGGGAGA
>NW_011494944.1:2106018-2118753 GCF_000754665.1 Bison bison bison | reverse complement strand
AGAGTCCCTTGGACTGCACGGAGATCCAACCAGTCCATTCTGAAGGAGATCAGCCCTGGGATTTCTTTGGAAGGAATGATGCTGAAGGTGAAACTCCAGTACTTTGGCCACCTCATGCGAAGAGTTGACTTATTGGAAAAGACTTATTCTGGGAGGGATTGGGGGCAGGAGAAGGGGACGACAGAGGATGAGATGGTTGGATGGTGTCTCTGACTTAATGGACATGAGTTTGAGTAAACTCTGGGAGTTGGTGATGGACAGGGAGGCCTGGCGTGCTGTGATTCATGGGGTCGCCAAGAGTCGGACACGACTGAGCGACTGATCTGATCTGACTCCCTCAGAGAACAGAAGTTTGTATGGGGCTTCCTAGATGGCGCCAGTAGTAAAGAGCCCACCTGCCAATGCAGGAGACCTTAGAGACAAGAGTTTGATCCTTGGATCTGGAAGATTCCCTGGAGGAGAACATGGCAACCCACCTCAGCGTTCTTGCCTGGAGAATCCCATGGACTGAGAAGCCTGGTGGATTACAGTCCATAGAGTTACAAAGAGTTGGACAAGACTGAACCAACTTAGTAGGAGCATGAGCATGAGAATAATATCTCAAGACACGTTTACAGAGAAATAGAAAAAAAAAATCATATCTCTATAAGAAGTAGCAGCATAAATAATTCAGCAATTCCCTTATTGTGTTCCTATGCTTAAAATCATAAAGCACTTTTTAATTGAAAAATGTTTATGTTAATTGTTCAACGTGAAACAATAGAACTGACAGGAAAACTAATTAAATTTCTGTTATTCAAAATTTAGTTGCATTGATACAGTGCCAGGATATAAATTCATGTCTCACTATTTGGTGCTCTTTTCTCCCTATATCCTTGCATCCATCTTTCCATCTTTTCACTCTATTTTTGTAATCCTGTGGTTTCTACATCAGAAGTATATCTTGGTCTCTTCTATTTCAATCTACTTTACTCCATTTCCAAACAAGTCACCATGAATATGTGTGTGTGTATGTGTACATATATTTCATATACAAAAGCTATATTGTCCTTCCTTATTAGATTCTTGTATGAAAATCCAAATCTGAGAGATGTAACCCAATCTTAATCATGCGCCAGGTTGATGTATTTTAGAAAACTAAAATTATCTACTACTATTAGTAATTTGACTATTATATCACATTATTTATTGTTGTTATAAACCTCTGCCTCTATGTTGGGCTTCTGCAGTTCTGTGGGGTTTTCCATTTTTGTTGTTGTTGTTCTCTTTTTTTATTTTAATTTTTAATTTTCCAAACCTATTATTATTTTTTCTACATGTATTCTTTGTTTGCTTATCCTACTGTTCTTTTCCCCTTGCAGTTAATCTTTAATATATATAAATCTTCTTTATCTACCTCTAATTTTGCATAACTATTCTTTCTTTCTTTTCTTTCATTTCTTTCCTCTCAACATACTTGTTAGTTTTATTTTCATTGCTTTATTACCCAACTGGCACCTTGCTTTAGTTTTGTTTTCCTGTTTGTGCTTTAGTTAGTTTTGTTCTTAACTGGTAGATATAATTTTGGTTTCCTTTGTTCACCTGGTCAATCTATTGTACTTTATTTTTGTTGGACTGTTTTCATTTTGCTTATGGGTGTATACATACATGTGTATATTCATTCACACTTTTTATTGTTGTTCTAAACCTCTGCCTCTAAGTTGGGCTTTTGCAGTTCTGTGGAGTTTTCCTTTTTTTTTTTTTTTTTCTTTTTTCTTTCTCTGTCCACTTTTTCTTCTTATTTTTTATTTCTCTATTTTATAATTTTAATTTTTAAACCTATTATATTTTTTCTACATTTTTTCCTGTGTTTGACCCTTGCTTCTCTGCAGGAAAGCTATGACAAACCTAGACAGTATATTAAAAATCAAAGTCATTACTTTGCTAACAAAGGTCCATATAGTTAAGGCGATGGTCTCTCCAGTATTCACGTATGGTTGTGAGAGTTGAACTATCAAGAAGGCTGGCCGCCAAAGAATTGATGCCTTCAAACTGTGGTGCTGGAGAAGACCTTTGAGAGTTCCTTGTACAGTAAAGGAGATCAAACCAGTCAATCCTAAAGGAAATCAACCTTGAATATTCATTGGAAGGACTGTTGCTAAAGTTGAAGCTCCAATACTTTGGTCACCTGATGCGAACAGCTGACTCATTGGAAAAGACCTTGATCCTGGGAAAGATTGTAAGAGGGAGGACAAGGGAACAACAGAGGATGAGATGGTTGGATGGCATCACTGACTTAATGGACATGAGTTTGAGTAAACTCTGGGAGTTGGTGATGGACAGGGAGGCCTGGCGTGCTGTGGTTCACGGGGTCTTGAAGAGCCAGACACCACAAGGCAACTAAACAGCAAGAACAATCAAATCTTTATGATGTGCACATGAGACAAAAATGATACTGTATGTCAATTTCAATAAAATAACACTTTAGCAGGTTTTTTGAATGAATATTTTAATGTAATGTTTTGCTTTAGATTGTTATTTTTAAAAATAATAGGGACTGGTTTACTAGGTTACTTTAAATCTTTTTTTTTCTTAGCAAAAAAAACTCTTTATTGAATTAAAAATAACTAACTTGAACTATTTCTGAGGTTTCTAATTAAACCAAAAAAGAAAATTATCAGTGTAGTGAAAACGTAGCTTAAAAAATGAGGATAAGTGTGGAAGAGTGAAATAATGGAAGTGTTAGAACTTATAATTATAAAACATATGTTTGAGCCTGACAACTGCATTTTTCACTTAGGTAGCCTCTCCCTTCTCCAGGGGATCTTCTCAACCCAGGGATCAAACCCAGGTCTGCATTGCAGGCAGATTCTTTACCAGCTGAACACAAGGGAAGCCCTTCAGTTAGGTAGGATTAAATAAACTGCTTATTCCTTTAATCCTCAATTTTATTCCTTCAGAGTTGGACTAATCATGTTAAACCAAGAGGACTGTGACAATGTTAAAACATAGTTACTAACAAGTAGAAGTTCAATGTAATTCTGGCTAAACATTGAATAAATATTTAATACAGTTTCATCATTTTCACACAAGTGAAATTATAGCACAAACTTAACATTTCAGAATTCAAAGCTTGATAAATCCAGATGTTAAAGATATAATATTGTAAGAAGAATATATGCTTATGAAAAGCACACAGAGATCCCACACATTAAATGTGTCAGAATGTCCTTAGATAAGCATGCTTACATTGTTTTCTCCTTCCATCTTAGTTTTGAAAAGCTAGCTAAGCCTGTGGAATTAGAGTTGCTATTTAGTGATAATGCAGAGATAAACTAACTCTTATTAAAATTAAAACGCTCAAGAACTTCACAGAAGTTAACTTCAAAAGCAACATCTGTATATCAACAAAGCAATTATCTTTTCGATAAGAAAAATTCATAAGAAAATTTCAACAAAGCAGTAGCAAGTTGTCTTTCTATAGAAAAAATAACCAAGACTTGCATTTATATTTAGCCATTGTGAATGAAAAAATATACACCAATTCATTCAATACTTATACAAAGAACATTTCTAAAGTCACAGTAAAGTTAACGATTTTTTAAACGATTAGATGATTGATAGATCTTAGACTGCTTAAAAATTCCACTGCTCAAAAAGTAATTTAATATTTTTTATATTTACCATCTTGAGTTCCTTCTTTCTCAAATAATATTTTTAAAATATTTTCCTAAAAACATTTAATATTTTTAGATACAATTCTGTAGTCAGTTACCAAAACCTTAATAGAAGAATTCCTGCTAAGATTAGTGTTTATGTTACTTTACCTACATGAATAATAGATTTGCATAGGTATGAAATAGGTCACATTTAAGTAGGAGTAAAATGATGGTAATATAAGCAATTCTACAAATACATATGGGAAATGCATTATTCATTTAAAACATTCAAATACAAAATGCTGTCTTTTGGAAATTGTAATTACAAAATTCTCAGAAGCAAGGGGTTTATGTATTATGTAATATGTTCATAGAAATTGTTGGTCTCTCAACCAATAATTCATCATCAATTCATGAGTGTTCATATACAATAGGAGAAAAATTCTATTCAAATTTACATGTTGCTGTTAACCCCTTTCCTTGTTAACTTATTAGATATAGAAAATACTTTACATAAGCTAGCAATTAGGGAATGAAGAGTGCATTGGGGAAATAAATATATTTGTGATATCTCTGATACTTTCATCATCATTCACTCATTCACTAAATAATGACATTAAATAATTATGTCAATCCTAAAAAGCAAATATCATATGGTAGTTGCATGACTATGGTAGGTACAAAGCAGAGAGAATGAAGATATATTTGTGGCTTTGAGTTGTTCTTCATTTCTATAGAGACAAACATGTAAATATTAATATATAGATGGACCTTAAACAACATGGGTTTGAATTGCACAAGTTCACTTATGTGTGGATTTTTTTCAATAAATATGGCATACCTATATTTTCATTTTACAGATCTTTAAGTGTGGTGAACAGTTTGTGTTTGTTAAAGATCACAATATGTGGAATGAAAAGAACTAGAATCTGAACCTGATTCTATCTATCCAAACTGCTTCAGCTTCTTATCTTCAGGTTTGTTATTCATCAATTCCTTTCTTTTTTGAGGCAGAGACAGCAGTATGCAGATTTTAACTGCATGCAGGTAGGAACCCTAAATCCCATAATGTTCAAGGGTCAACTGTGATGGAGTGTCTATAACAATAAAAACAAAATCTCTTGGGTACTACTAATAGGAAAAAAAAAAAAGTAAACAATTATTCTGGATTGGGGGAAGGCAGTAGGTGATATTGGAGCATATTTTTGAAGAATGATTGAGAGGTTATCATATAAAGAACATTCCTAGCACAGGTCGAAGACATGCAGAAACACAGAAATATGAAGAACACAGTGTGATCACAAAATATTGAGTTTCAATGGACTTTAGTATATTTGGGTGTGACAAGGTTGGAGAAACAGGTCATAATATGTGGAAATGAGAATATAGTTACTGAAAAATTTCTCAGAACACAAAATACACTTTTAAAACTATGTTCTAGCCAGCTGCCATGTCACAGGCAGCCTTGTGGAAAAGCCCACATAGCAATGAACTAAGGCATTCCATAAACTCGTGAAGGAGTCCACTAGCAGATTTCTGAGGCAGGCCAACAGTCACCTGAGTGAACATGGAAACAGATTTTATCCCAATGACACAACTAAGAGATTGATTGCAACATTATCAGAAACCTTGAGCCAGAACTAGCTAATTAGGCCACTCCCAGAATTCCTGCCCATGGCATGTTTGAGGGAATATGGGTTTGCTTTTTAGGCTGCTATTTTGGTGTAACTTACAATAGCCAATATACAGTTAAAGTGAAATGAACTGTTAAAAACAGTCATAAAACAGCTTGTTCATCCATGGCACAGAAAGCTGTGTGTGTTTGTGTGTGTGTGTGTGTGCATGGCTGGAGCTGTCGGGGGATAATTTGGGGAGACAGTGGTAGAGTCTAATGTCTAGTATCAGGTCCTAAGCCAGAGTATCAGAATTTTGTATTTTAAGCTATGAGAAGTTTCTAAACCACTAATAATAATAATAGAATAATACTTACAATGATAGAAAAACTGCAGTTCTTCAGGTCTGTTAACATCATTCACTAACTTTTAAAATCACCTATTATGTTTGAAGCTCTGCTCAATACCTCAGTTTCCCTAGAAAAGCAAATTCTATAATAGGTATATAAGATA
The DNA here is from genome assembly GCF_000754665.1 of Bison bison bison. Lineage (NCBI taxonomy): Eukaryota > Metazoa > Chordata > Mammalia > Artiodactyla > Bovidae > Bison > Bison bison. The sequence goes on along the minus strand of NW_011494944.1, from coordinate 2,112,989 downwards.
TTACTCTTTATAGAATCTTCTAATAGCTTTAAGAGATGAAGGTCAGTGAGAAAATGGCATGGTTTGACCTCAAGATCCTATCCTGAGACAAAGTTCTGCTAAGGTGGAGTGGAGTATCTACTCGTGGCTTTCAATGGTCCCAAGAGAAATGGTATACGGAATGGTGAAAATGAAAGAACAAAATAATTCATGACTGTGTCCAACAGATTCAAAAAAGTGCATAGAAGAGAAGGAAGTCTGTTTTTCTAATCAATTTTTACTAACAACATAATCCTAGGAGAAGGCAATGGCACCCCACACCAGTACTCTTGCCTGGAAAATCCCATGGACGGAGGAGCCTAGTGGGCTGCAATCCATGGGGTCGCGAAGAGTCGGACACGACTGAGCGACTTCACTTTCACTTTTCACTTTCATGCATTGGAGAAGGAAATGGCAACCCACTCCAGTGTTCTTGCCTGGAGAATCCCAGGGATGGTGGAGCCTGATAGGCTGCTGTCTATGGGGTCGCACAGAGTCGGACAGGACTGAAGCCACTTAGCAGCAGCAGCAGCAGAAATTTCAGACATAAGAATGCACAAAGAAATTACCTCTTTGTTGAAAAGCAGTCACTTCAGCATTTAGATTTTTAGATATGTCTCTGAAAACACTAAATTCCATGTTTTTATGTTTTATTTTACCTGTATTTAGGAGCTGCCTACAGGATATTATGTTCAATAAAAACAGTTACTTAAAACAGTAACCTGAGTGGTGATCCACTATGCAATCCCTTGCTATATGATGTTTCAGATGGGGTTGGTTTAGCCCACAGGCACTGGAAGCTTTCAGACCATGAAATTCTCCTGGTGCAACTTTTTCCACCATAACATCCCTTAACTGGGAACCCATTGTGTTCCCACAATTCTCTTCAATACACAGCCTCAGTTTAAATTATTATGAACTCCATGACTCAAAAATTTTGAGTTAAGAATGATCTTTTGAAACAGTCTGTTGATTGTGATAGCTCTTTGTTGCAGGAGTTGGGAAAGTACTCTTTTGGGCTTGGTGGTGACAAGCACTGAAATAACAACTCTAATGACAACACACAGCTTTTCAACCACACTGTCGTCTAAATTTTTGTATTTTACAACCACTGTAACTATATCATTCTTCAAGGAAACTGGATTCCTGAATAAGAACTGTCTTTATACCTTGTCTGTGATTCTTACATATGACTTAGAGAAACACTTTGACAGCTTTGGAGAGAGTATCTTATGCCTTCTATAGGTTTTCTACTTAAGTCATACAGAATTTAGCTTTACTGACTTTATAATCTCTCTCTCTCCCTTTTTTTTTTTGGCGGGGGGTGGTTGGAAGGCGTGGAGAGAAGGTAGGGAACAAAGATACCACCAAATTTTAGAAATAGACATCACAGGTTCTTTCACATAATTAGAGCACAATAGCAATGCTTCAAGCATTTTTTAAAAAAAAGAGGGATCTATTTTAAAATTCTTGACAGTCAAGGCAATATTTAATTATAGCTATATTTCAGATCTGATCATTTAAAATGTATCCAATAATTTTCATTTGTTCTCAAATTATCTGCCTCTGTGAGAAAAATAATATATATTATAAAACATGGTTCATTATGATTTAGGCTTATTTATTATATTTATTTGCTTACACTGGACAGAACTTACAGAATAATTTTTTCATTTAGATAAAGCTCATACGATATGCCACTTTTAAATAGATATATTTCCAATTCTTACTTGTACATCCTCTTATAAAGCTAAGTACATGCACTGTATATTTACTATTCAAACACTTCAAAGGCAAGATAATGTCTATGCTGGTATCTTCTCTGTGTCTATATAGTCATATCATATATGTATTATATATGGTAAAAAGTAATCATGCATTCAATCAATCTATAGAACTTGTCAATGTTTTTTAACTCTTAAACTAGCATATATTTGAAACCAGCAGAGTTTTAATTCAGAGATTTAAATGATCTCTTATTGTTTAAACACTCAAAAGCAAAATAATTTCTCATGCATTTATGTTTTTATTTCCTCTCAAGTCAGATGCTTTGTAGATGAAATCTAATTGGGTTAAACATTCTTATTCTCTGATTTAGCCTTCATGCATAGAAAATGGCCCAAATTTTTTAAAAAAATGTTTAAAGCTTGTGATTTCAGGTATGTAAGATTTAGAAATGTTAATTCCATAGTTTTCTGAACTAATTCATATGCTCTTAAACCTAAAACAAAATAATTCCAAACATCTCTGATGAAGCAGTCAGAATCATAAGCTTATCAGTCAGCTGAGAACTCCAATCTTCAGGTACTGCACCACCAAAAAAGAAAACGTTTATGGTAGAGATGACATGAGATAATTAAGCCACATTCTCACCATAAATACAGGTATGGACTAAGTACCCAGATAAATGACAGTCATTCTAATCATGACATTTCTTGGAGAATGATAATGAGACTCTGTTTATATTTTTTTCCTTACATGTAGCAAGCAAACAGTCAGACACGACCAAGTGACTTTACACACGAACACAGTTACACTTTACTTTATATAAGTAAATGATCTTTTCATATGAAGCATGCAATTGAAATTCTAAAAGATTACTGGTATGTAATACCACTCTATGTTAGTTAATTCTATTTTAAGAAGCAATGATCAATCCTAAATTGGCAGCATTTTCTGAGATCTGGATTTCTTAATCTTTTGAGTAAAACAAACAAATACTTTTCCCCTGCCCCTATCATATTAAAAGAGTAGTGAAAACTTCAGAGCTGTTTTGGGTTGCATGCTTGTGTGTGTACTCAGTCGTGTCATACTCTTTGCGACCTCTGTCCATGGAATTTTCCTGGCAAGCATATTGAAGTGTGTTGCCATTTCCTTCTCCAGGGGACCTTCCCAACTCAGGGATCGAGCCTGCAGTTCCAGAGACTCCTGCATTGGCAGATGGGTCTTTATCACTGTGGTATCTGGGAAGCCCCTCTGTTGGGTTACTAGGTCTCTAATTTGATTTCTGAAGGAAAAATTGGTTGCAAAAGTGGATTGCTTTTCCAGTAACTTAACTCTTGGTAAAATATATGATTTTATATCACTCACCTTTTCCTAAAGAAGTATTTTCAAATGGATAGAGAAAGACTGTGCACATTTTAAATCTAGAATTGACCGGATTAGAGAGTCTTAGATTGAAGAGGGTCCAGGTTCATGAGATTAGAAGTTGACGCTAAAATAATTACAAGGGGTGAAGATCTACCACTTCAATGATTATCAGTCAGCTTATACCATTTATGTAATGAAATATCTATGATTATCAGAGATTGACAAAAGACACAAGAAAGAAAAAAAGAGGTGTTTTTTTTTTTTCCTTCTTCAAGAAACAAGTTTAAGAGCTTCAGGCTAGGGCTTTCCATTGTGAATAACATAATCACTCCTATTCTCAGCTGTTTCACCTATAAAGTCATGAATAACTCTAATAGTTAAAAGATTTAAACAAAATGATGTACATAAATCCTTTAGCACATAAGTTATCAATAAGTGTTAACTTCTGTGTTATTATCATTATTATGAAAGGCTTTAAGACTACAACTAAAAATGATTTGAATAGAAATAAATACAGTGTGGTAGATTTTGGAAGGAATTAGACTGTTTCGAATAAGGTATAGACACAGTCAAATGTCAAGATGCTTTATAAGGCTGTCAAATAATAACTTCAAATTATAAAATGTAACATGATTAATGTCAAGAGTGAATGGGACAAGATAATACTCAACATTTCACTCAGGTTCTAAATACAATTCTTTCATTTATAAAATCTGAGATATCAACAAGCCAAAACTTTAAATGAATTGTCAAAATAAATTAGTATACTGGTGTGTTATATGTGGTAAACATTATAAGAGGGCACGATTTCTGTCCCAAAGTGAGGAAAATGACCTAAAGAGAAATGTGTCAAAGTCTAGGTAACTAAAAATAAGTGAATAAAACAGTTCAAAATAATAAACTGTCATTAAGAAAAACATGTTAATATTAACAACAAATACTATAAGTTATTTTTAAGATTAAGTTATAGGAACATATAATTTTTATTAATTAGCTATAAAATACTACATATTTGCAATAATTTTATTTTAAATCTGGTATGGGTGTCATGAAAAAGAAAAAACAAGAAATAACATTGGCAGCTGAAAGCTAAAACCTTCCCATTATTCATTTATAACATATAATTTCTCATAAATAACGACTAAGTATCTTAATTTCAACACTAAATTTCTACTTTAAATTCTATTTCAGCACAATGACTCCTTATATTTTTATTTTGTTGATTTTTCCTTCTATAACTATTCCATAATTGCAATTTTCAACCCTTTTAGAAATGTTTCTGTTTAATTTTGTTCATTCCTTTTATAACCTCTAAGATATATCAAAAAAGGAAAGAAGGGAGGCAGAGAGAGAGAAAAGTTTTTTTACATAAAATTCTCTTTAACTTATTGGTCATTTTTTACTCTGTAAGACATTGAGATATACTTTAGACACTTGCCTATTTCTCTATTGAGTGGCATTCTGCACCTGTCATTACAATTGGCGGAGAGACTCTTAAATCAATACTTACCTGGAGAGAAAGCCTTAATATATGGGATGGGTGATGCTTATAAGTGATGAAGCAATCAGGAGGAAAAACAGATCCATGTTTATATGAGACAATCATCCTATAATTCAACCTAGTCACAGTCATCTAAAGAAAGGGTTCAGTTCAGTTCAGTCACTCAGTCGTGTCCGACTCTTTGCGACCCCATGAATCACAGCACACCAGGCCTCCCTGTCCATCACCAACTCCACGAGTTCACCCAGACTCACGTCCATCAAGTCAGTGATGCCATCCAGCCATTTCATCCTCTGTCATCCCCTTCTCCTCCTGCCCCCAATCCCTCCCAGCATCAGAGTCTTTTCCAATGAGTCAACCCTTTGCATGAGGTGGCCAAAGCACTGGAGTTTCAGCTTTAGCATCATTCCTTCCAAAGAATATTCAGGGTTGATTTCCTTTAGGATGGACTGTATTGATCTCCTTGCAGTCCAAGGGACTCTCAAGAGTCTTCTCCAACACCACAGTTCAAAAGCATCAATTCTTCAGCGCTCAGCCTTCTTCACAGTCCAATTCTAAGTCCACCAAACAGAAATGTAAGAAAACCAAGTTTGCATTCTTTTGGCTAGAAATCACTCCCAGATAGATTGATTTCATGGGCTAGAAGAAAATTTAACAAATTTGGAAAGTAGGACGGGATAGAAAAAATAATATGTAAATGAGTTGCTTGAAACACGTACAAGATCACTCATAGGTACAGTAATGTGGGGCCACCCAAGGAAACTCAGAAAAGACTACTTGGTGCATTTTTAACACAATGTTTCCTTTGGCTTTATTTTGGTGTCAAATCTCCTCAATAGGTAAGTACTACATAGATTCTGTGTTCAGAAGGATTTTAAGGGTGTTCATTGTTGAGAAGAAATAAAAGTTACGAACCTGTTGCTACATCTGCCAGGGAAAAGTGAGGGAAATGAGATATTTCTCATCCAAGCCATCTTTGTCACCCAAAGGTCCTCAACTGTGATGCCTGCCAGAACCTGGTTCAAATGCCTCTAAGTCATTTAAACATAGCAAACACCCTCTGGTTATAAAAAACACCCTTTTCCAACAGCACAAGAGAAGACTCTACACATGGACATCATCATATGGTCAATACTGAAATCAGTTGGATTATATTCTTTGTAGCTACAGGTGAAGAAGCTCTATACAGTCAGCAAAACAAGACTGGGAGCTGACTGTGGCTCAGATCATGAACTCCTTATTGCCAAATTCAGACTTAAATTGAAGAAAGTAGGGAAAATCACTAGACCGTTCAGGTATGACCTAAAACAAATCACTTATGATTATACAGTGGAAGTGAGAAATAGATTTAAGGGATTAGATCTGATAGACAGAGTGCCTGATGAACTATGGCCAGAGGTTTATGACACTGTGCAGGAGACAGGGATCAATATCATCCCCAAGAGAAAGAAAAGCAAAAAAGCAAAATGGCTGTCTGGGGAGGCCTTACAATTAGCTGTGAAAAGAAGAGAAGCAAAAAGGAAGGAGAAAAGGAAAGATATACTCATCTGAATAGAGTTCCAAAGAATAACAAGGAGAGACAAGAAAGCCTTCCTCAGTGATCAGTGCAAAGAAATAGAGGAAAGCAGTAGAGTGAGAAAGACTAGAGATCTCTTCAGAAACTTAGAGATACTAAGGGAACATTTCATGCAAAGATGGGCTCAATAAAGGACACAAGTGGTATGGACCCAAAAGAAGCAGAAGATACTAAGAAGAGGCGGCAAGAATACACAAAACTGTACAAAAAAAGAACTTCATTACCCAGATAATCACGATTGTGTGATCACTCACCTAGAGGCAGACATCCTGGAATGTGAAGTTAAGTGGGCCTTAGGAAGCATCACTACAAACAAAGCTAGTGGAGGTGAATGAATTCCAGTTAAGCTATTTCAAATCCTAAAAGATGATACTGTGAAAGTGCTGCACTCAATATGCCAGCAAATTTGGAAAACTCAGCAGTGGCCACAGGACTGGAAAAGCTCAGTTTTCATTCCAATCCCAAAGAAAGACAGTGCCAAAGAATGTTCAAACTACTGCACAATTGCACTCATCTCACACACTAGTAAAATAATGTTCAAAATTCTCCAATACAGGCTTCAACAATACATGAACTGTGAACTTCCATATATTCAAGATGGCTTTAGAAAAGGCAGAGGAACCAGAGATCAAATTGACCACATCGTTGGATTATCAAAAAAGCAAGAGAGTTCCAGAAAAATATATATTTCTGCTTAATTGACTATGCCAAAGCCTTGACTGTGTGGATCACAACAAACTGTGGAAAATTCTGAAAGAGATGGGAATACCAGACCACCTGACCTGC
>NW_011494944.1:2093151-2105918 GCF_000754665.1 Bison bison bison | reverse complement strand
ACTATGCCAAAGCCTTGACTGTGTGGATCACAACAAACTGTGGAAAATTCTGAAAGAGATGGGAATACCAGACCCCCTGACCTGCCTCTTGAGAAATCTGTATGCAGGTCAGGAAGCAACAGTTAGAACTGGACATGGAAAAAACAGACTGTTTCCAAATAGGGAAAGCAGTATGTCAAGGCTGTATACTGTCATCTTGCTTATTTAGCTTATATGCAGAGTACATCATGATAAATGCTGGACTGGTGAAGCACAAACTGGTATCAAGATTACTGGGAGAAGTATCAATAACCTCAGATATGCAGATGACACCACCCTTATGGCAGAAAGCAAAGAACTAAAAAGCCTCTTGATAAAAGTGAAAGAAGAAAAAATAAAGTGAAAGAAGAGAGTGAAAATGTTGGCTTAAAGCTCAACATTTAGAAAACTAAGATCATGGCATCTGGTCCCATCATTTCATGGCAAATAAATGGGGAAACAGTGGGAACAGAGACAGACTTTATTTTCCTTTGCTCCAAAATCACTGCAGATGGTGACTGCAGCCATGAAATTAAAAGACACTTGCTCCTTGGAAGAAAAGTTATGACCAGCCTAGACAGCATATTAAAAAGCAGAGACATTACTTTGCCAAAAGAGGTCTGTCTAGTTAAGGATATGGTTTTGCCAATAGTCATGTCTGGATGTGAGAACTGGACTATAAAAAAAGCTGAGTGCTGAAGAATTGATGCTTTTGAACTGTGGTGTTGGAGAAGACTGTTGAGAGTCCCTTGGACTGCAAGGAGATCCAACCAGTCCATTCTAAAGGAAATCAGTCCTGAGTGTTCATTGTAAGGACTAATGTTGAAGCTAAAACTTCAATACTTTGGCCACCTGAAGCGAAGAACTGAATACTTTGAAAAGACCCTGATGCTGGGAAAAATTGAATGTGGGAGGAGAAAGGAATGACAGAGGTAGAGATGGTTGGATGGCATCACTGACTCAATGAACATGAGTTTGAGTAAACTCCAGGAGTTGGTGATGGACAGGGAGGCCTGTGATGCTGCAGTCCGTGGGGTCACAAAGAGTCAGACACGGCTGATTGACTGAACTGACTGACGGAGGTCATAAATAATAAAATGAAATAAAATAAAATGAAATGAAATGAAATAAAATTAAAAAATGAAGTTATAAATAAGTTTTATAACCCTGTGATCAATTATCTAAGCTCTCTAATTCTTTACTTTCAATTTTATCACTTGAAAAATGAAGATAATAATAGCTACTCTGATTAGATACAGTGAATTCAGAACTCACAGATAAACAAACAGGCTAACATAATGCCTGACACATGGCCAACATTTACAGAGTATCTTCTCTTATTTTTCCACAACATTTGAGCCATCTTGTCTTTTGTTTACAGAGAGCAGTCATTCTTTAACTGTTGCTACTGTCATTTAGGTACAGATTTTTTATTGAAGCCACCTTTGGTAATTACGGTGATTTGTCCACATTCTCAAGAAAGGACTCTTGAATGTTCCTTGACTAAAGAACTAAACAGAAAAATCCCTCTCCTTCTTTCATATTTACAAAGGAAAGTCAATGTTAATCAAGTGAGTATGTTTATGAAAGTCATATCTTCCTCCTTAGAAAGGAAAAAAAAAATGCCTAAGTTTGCCCAACTTTGGTTTCTCTTCAGAGGATAAAGATCTGATACCTGAAGTGGTAACTGCATCTTGACAAATGATTTACAAAATATGTTTCAGACAATATATAACATGGATATATTTCAAAGTCTTTATCCATGATGCTATCATCTTTAAAAGGTGAGGGTTTTGTAGCAGATTTGAAAATTTTGAAATATAAAATATACATGTAAAAGAAAAATTAGTACAATGTATTCCATCAAATTATGTCACCAAAGAAAGCATTTGTCATGTTTTGAAATAAAAATCTGTATGTTGTAAACATAATGACATGTAAACATCTTTATTAAGGCCCTATCTTAAGTGAATATATATAGCAGTAACAAAGAGTTCTGAAGAAAAGGATTTCTGCAAGATTTCCATGTGGTTAGCAAAAAATTTACTGAGTTATGATGATAATGAAATTTTGCAATCCTATCTCACCTTTGAAGTTACAAGCCCAGAGATCTCTGCATCCTCTAAAGTGTAACCAACAACAAGAATGTTAGTCTTAGAAATAAAAGCAGTAGGCTTTAATTCTCAGTATACCATAATTTTATCTGGCATTTCATGTATTGAAAATTAGGGGGAAAATACATATATATGTATATTTTAATACAGTCTAATGATATACTTGGAATGTTATACAATTTAACATCTTCATGGAGATAAATGTGCCTTAATTTCTTTGTGTTTTTTTTTTCAATATTTCATAAAAGTATTTTACTGGTAAATTAGTCATATAGCTAAAAACAAATGGACATCATGAATGTATAAAAATCTTCTCTGCCTTAATAATTATTTTGTATAATTTTTACTTTTAAGGTTACTTCTACAAACATTCTTTCAACTGTTGCTCAGTAAATGCCTTAAATAATTAAATTTTCATCTTGTTTTACAGAGGTAAATAAGACTGAATCATTTTCTAAGAAGAAATGTTAATCTTTAATATTTTAATGGTTCTATAATACTTTAAACACACTATACTTGGAAATTCAGATTTGTTCAATAGTCACTATAATCTTTTCCCTCTATTACACTAATATTATTCTCTTCTCATGGAGCCTCTGTTCTCTTGCAGACATAGAAAATAAAAATCTAGATATAAATAATTCCTATACAAGAAATAAGGACATTATGATTGAGGGTGTCTAGAAGATTATTTTATATTGTTGCCCCCTCCTTTTGCTCAAAGGAATATATGCAGAAAAGTGATATAAACTAATGAATCTTTTTGAAGACCATTCTTTTGAAGAATAGATGTTAAGTTGAGTGGAAGCAGAGAAGTTTGAATAAGAGATTGGAGTAGCGAACTAGTAGTAGTAGTAGTACAATAAAAAATGATTAACTCTTAGATTGAATCAGATATGAGATTAATAGAAGGAAGGAGGTATAGAAAAAGTCATATATAGAGAGCTTGAATAGTTTCCACGTAACTTAGTAGCAAAGAAAGCCTTCCAACATAAGAGATGGAGGAGAGCCAGGTTCGATCCCTGGGTCAGAAAGATCCCCTGGAGGAGGTAATGACAATCCACTCCAGTGTTCTTTGCCTAAACCATCCTATGGACAGAGGAAACTAGTAAGTTACAGTCCATGAGACTGCAAAGTGTTAGACATGACTGAGCACAAGCACATAGAGCTTGAAATTCAGGTGGATAATGGTGTCATTTTTAAAGATGGGAATGATGATCTCTAACAACTAATACTGTGATGTACATTCTTAGTCATAATTAGTGTAGCAATAATCATTTACTAGAAGTAGAATTCATTTACTATTTATATACTCACTATACATAGTTTCCTTTCATAAATATTTTTTACCAATCTAAATTCATAATGACTACATGTAATAATATTGGTTTTACTTGACCCTAACGTATTTGAAATATTATATATTTGAAGTATGGTACATGTGATGGTTAATTTTATGTTAACTTGAATAGAGTAAAGGATGCTCATAAAGTTAGTTGGTAAAACATTTTTTCTGGGTATGTCTGTGAGAGTGTTTCTAGACGAGATTAGTATTTGAGTCAGTAGACTAAGTAAAGTCTATGATGGAAATGTAGTGAGCATCATCCAACCCTTTGAAGGCCCAAATAAAAGAAAAAGATGGAGTAAGGGCCAGTCATCTCATTTCACATGCTAGCAAAGTAATGCTCAAAATTCTCTAAGCCAGGCTTCAACAGTACCTGAACCTTGAATTTCCAGATGTTCAAGATGGATTTAGAAAAGGCAGAGGAACCAGAGATCAAGTTGCCAACATCCACTGGATCATCAAAGAAGCAAGAGAATTCCAGAAAAACACCTACTTCTGCTTTATTGACTACACCAAAGCCTTTGACTGTGTGGGTCACAACAAACTGTGGAAAATTCTTTAAGAGACTGGAATACCAGACCACCTTACCTGCCTCCTAAGGAATCTATAAGCAGGTCAAGAAGCAACAGTTACAACTCGACATTTAACAACTGGTCCCAAGTTGGGAAAGGAGTATGTCAAGGCTGTATATTATCACCTTACTTATTTAACTTATATGCAGAGTACATCATGAGAAATGCTGGGCTGGACGGAGCACAAGCTGGAATCAAGATTGCCGGGAGAAATAACAATAACCTCAGATATGCAGATGACACCACGCTTATGGCAGAAAGTGAAGAACTAAAGAGACTCTTGATGAAAGTGAAAGAGGAGAGTGAAAAAGTTGGCTTAAAGCTCAACATTCAGAAAACTGAATAAGATCATAGCATACAGTCCCATCACTTCATGGCAAATAGATGGGGAAACAGTGGAAACAATGACAGACTTTATTTTCTTGGGCTCCAAAATCACTGCAGATGGTGATTGCAGACATGAAATCAAAAGAAGCTTGCTCCTTGGAAGAAAAACTATGACCAACCTAGACCGGATATTAAAAATCAGTAAGACACTACTTTGCTAACAATAGTCTGTCTCATCAAAACTATGGTTTTTGCATTAGTCACGTATGGATGTGAGAGCTGGACTATAAAGAAAGCTGATCGCAGAAGAATTGATGCTTGTGCACTGTGGTGTTGGTGAACTCTTGAGAGTCCCTTGGACTAGGAGATCCCATAAGTCCATCCTACAGGAGATCAGTCATGAATGTTCATTGGAAGGACTGATGTTAAAGCTGAAACTCCAATACTTTGGCCACCTGATGCAAAGAACTGACTCATTAGAAAATACCCTAATGTTGGGAAAGATTGAAGGTGGGAGGAGAAGGGGATGACAGAAAATGAGGTTGTTGGATTGCATCACCGACTGCAGGGACATGAGTTTGAGTAAGCTCCAGGAGTTGGTGATGGACAGAGAAGCCTGGTGTGTTGCAGTTCTTGGGATCACAATGAGTCAGACACGGCTGAGCAACTGAACTGAACTGAAGGGCCAGTTTACTTTTTGCTTGGGCTGGAACATCCAACTTCTCCTGCCTTTGGTCACTGTCACTCCTGGTTCTTGGGCCTTTAGATTCAGACTGGAACTTATACATTTGCCTCATCAATTCTTAGATCTCTGGACTCTTACTGAATTATACCACTGACTTTCCTGTTTGCCAGTTTGCAGACAGTAGATTATTGGATTTCTTAACCTCCATATCCTTATCAGTAAATCCTTATAATAAATCTCTTATATCATTACAGAGAGGGAAAATTTTTATTAAATCTAAAAATCAGATTGATTTTTTTGTGTGTGTAGTGTGAGGAGGCCAAGAAATTTGGCTGAAGTCAAGAAATTTCTGAAGTCAAGGAATACTGTATACTGGTTTGTGACAAAATTCTGATTCTGATGTCGTTAAAAATGTTGACTACTTCATTTCAATGGGCTTCCCTAGTGGCTCAAACAGTAGGAAATCTGCTTTCAATGCAGAAGACACAGATTCAACCCCTAGGTCTGGAAAATTCACTGGAGAAGGGAATGGCAACCCACTCTAGTATTCTTGCCTGGAGAATTCCATGGACAGAGGAGCCTGATGGGCTATAGTCCATGGAGTCACAGAGTGTGACAGGACTTTTCACTTTCACTTTTCATTTCAGTAACTATGACTTACCCCCAAGTCTGCCAGAAACAATGCTCAGTAACGAGCATGCAAAGATGAAAAGCAAATGTGCTCTACCATCAGGAAATTTACTATCTAATTGAATAAAGAAACACATAAACAAATAATTTTGAGAAAAGTAAGGACTAACAGTGGAGAAGGAAATGGCAAGCCACTCCAGTATTCTTGCCTGGAGAATCCCATGGACAGAGGAGCCTGGTGGGCTACAGTCCAGGGAGTCGTAGAGTCAGAAATCACTGAACAAAACGCACACACCAAGCACTAACAGGATACAAACTCAGAGCAAGGGCACTTATCCTAGTCCAGCAGATCAAGAATATCTTTATGGAGAACACACTGTCTAATATAAATCTTAAATGTAGGTAATGAGTTAGATAAGTAAATATTAGGAGCTAACATGTTTTAGGCAACAGAAAAGTATGAGCAAATGTAGGCAATTGTAAAAGACATAGGTGTATTTGAGGAACCAATGACATATGTACAGTACTGTGACTTGAATATCAGATTGGAACAGGCTGGAATATAAGGCCAGGGAAGCAAGCCGGGACTGCGATTTAAGTGACAGGTTGTATGCCACGTAGATGATCACAATAGAGCCATAGCCTTGCTAAAATAGAAAGGTCAGTTTCATGTTGCAGATAAATCACTATGGCAACAATGCAGACTGGATTTTAGGGATGCAAGCCAAGGGACATGGCTTTTCTTTGCATCCAATAAAGGAAATAAGCCCAGGTTAAAATGTGACAAATATGCTGAATCTTATATAGTTGAATAGTTTTCATTGAGATGCTATGATATATAACTTATTACATATCATAAATATCTATATAAATATATACAAATACAGAAAAGTTTCAGTTCTGATGGTATAAAAGATCTTACAAGGAGTTTACACAGAAAAAAAGGATTGGTGAAATCATGACTATTTTCAACCAAATTTCTAGTTGTCTCTTTTCCACTTAATTTCATAGGATAGAGTACATGTGTGTGTGTTTCTTTGATGAGTCCTGTTCATTCTCAGAGCAGAATTTCCTTGGACAAGGAAAGAATTTTGTATGCATCTAAGAGAACTTCTTATTATGTACTAAACACCTAAAAATTTCAGTGAGAATTAATCAAAACTGTAAAAATTAACTTTTCTCTGCAAGTAAATTAAAACATGATAAACCAAGGTAATAAGATACGAATGTAGAAATGTCAGTAGCTTTGGAATAAAGTAAGTTTGGTAATATTTCTGAATAATGACTGTCTACTTAATTAATTTTATTAGTATAATAAAATAATGGTGATCATATATTGTTTTAATTTAACTAGAGTCGGGGGCATCTGCATTTAAAACATTCAGATGTAAAATATTTTGAAGGAGGCTTCAGATGTAAAACTAATTTTCCTTCTCACAATTAATCCATTTGCTGCTGTTTCTTACTGCCTCTGCTTTCTGATATTCTGCCAAGCCTGTGAATTTTGCTGCTATTGGTTTACTCTTCTTTTTCTTTTTTCATCATCAATATTTTACTACAGTATCTAGATTGTTTCTCAGCTCTAATTTTGCTAATTCTTATAGTTTTGACTTCCTCTTGGATACTAAACTGGACTACTTCAAATATTTAACCCCTGATTACATCCTTTTTCAAGATAGCCAGGATCACCTGTATAGAGGCCAGAATAAGGCATTAGTATGAGAGTTTGTGTTTGTGTGTGAGTGTGTGTGAAGTTACCCTCATTCTTAGAGTGCTTGAATGGAAATTCTTAAGTGTTCTCTCAGATAATGAACTGTAAGAATTCAAAAGATCACTGAAAAAATAACAAAATCTCTGAAATAAACACCTGTTTTTACAATTTTCTGAGTTTTAAAATTTCACCTCTTGAGCTAGACATCCTGCTGTGAAGTGGCCTAGTTTTGGGGAAAAATAACTCAGCGTTGACTGTGGAGACATGCTGTAGATTTTTGTCTTAAATCTTCACAGTCACTAAGTATTCTTTTTTTACTCCAGAGAAGAAAGACAGACAATTCACTAAGTGGAAGTTATCTTTTTCTCCAGTTAGAAACCAATGCTTAACCAGTGAAACAAAAGCTTTGCAAATATACTCCTCATAGTGCCAGAAATTTAATAACATATTATAGAAACAGCTTACTGTTTTTTTTTTATTTATAGTAAATAATGTTATGTTTTATTCCAATATTTTGCACTTATTCTTGAATCGATTGAGAAGAGCTGGAAATAAGCCTACTCCACACACTATTATTAACTAGGAAATAAATATTTATTTCCTTTAAAAGGTCCATTGCTTAATCTCTTTCAGTCTCAGTTTTATTTTCTATAAAATGGATATAAGGATAATTATAATAATTATGATAAAAAATAATAGTATCTACCTTCTATTGTTATGAGGAATAAGTAAGAAAGTACTCTTAGTGATATATCTTTCACAAGGAAACATTTAAGAAGCTTTAGCAGTTACTAACTGGAGAAGGCAATGGCAACCCACTCCAGTACTCTTGCCTGGAAAATCCCATGGATGGAGGAGCCTGGTAGGCTGCAGTCCATGGAGTCGCTAAGAGACATGACTGGGTGACTTCACTTTCACTTTTCACTTTCATGCATTGGAGAAGGAAATGGCAACCCACTCCAGTGTTCTTGCCTGGAGAATCCCAGGGACGGGGGAGCCTTGTGGGCTGCTGTCTATGGGGTTGCACAGAGTCGGACACGACTGAAGTGACTTAGCAGCAGCAGCAGCAGCAGCAACAACCCTAAATGAATACTACATCTTGTGTAAGATAGCAGTTCACAAAGACATTAAAGTGATCTGACCAGCAAAAGGCTGAGTAATCCTTCTTCCTCTGACTGCACTAATTTCAATCAATGTTGTCAGTCCCACCTCTGGAGAAGGATCAAGAGATGATTCTTTCTAAAACCAGTAAGCCAAACATCAGTTATCTTGTGACAGGAGCTTGCCTCTGAGGGTTACACTGAGAAATCAATAAATAGCACTGGAAAAGTATTGTGATGGATACTGCTAGTTTCAAAATTAATCGTGTTTAATGTTATTTAATAACACTGATCATCTGATTCTCACTGTGGGCTAAATTTCTGAGTAAAACAGTCCTTTTGCAAGACTATATTACCTACCACTGAAAGATTTGAAATAGCAATATATTATGTTATTATTAAAGCTTCCCTGGTGGTTCAGATGGTAAAGCGTCTGCCTGCAATATGGGAGACCGGATTTGATCCCTGGGTTGGGAAGATCTCCTTGAGAAGGAAATGGCAACCCACTCCAGTATTCTTGCCTTGAGAATCCCACAGTTGGAGGAGCATGGTAGGCA
This sequence comes from Bison bison bison, assembly GCF_000754665.1. NCBI lineage: Eukaryota > Metazoa > Chordata > Mammalia > Artiodactyla > Bovidae > Bison > Bison bison. The sequence continues at coordinate 2,096,859 of NW_011494944.1, read as the reverse complement.
ACAGTCCATGGGGTCGCAAAGAGGCAGACTCGACTGAGCGACTTCACTTCAGTTCAGTTCAGTTCAGTCACTCCATTGTGTCCAACTCTGCAACCCAATGAACAGCAGCACGCCAGGCCTCCCTGTCCATCACCCACTCCCAGAGTCCACCCAAACCCATGTGGATTGAGTCAGTGATGCCATCTTATCGTCTGTCATCCCCTTCACCTCCTGCCCTCGATCTTTCCCAGTATCAGGGTCTTTTCAAATGAGTCAGTTCTTCGCATCAGGTGGCCAAAGTATTGGAGTTTCAGCTTCAACATAGTCCTTCCAATGAACACCCAGGACTGATCTCCTTTAGGATGGACTGGTTGGATCTTCTTGCAATCCAAGGGACTCTCAAGAGTCTTCTCCAACACCACAGTTCAAAAGCATCAATTCTTCGGCACTCAGCTCTATAGTCCAACTCTCACATCCATATATGACCACTGGAAAAACCATAGCCTTGATTAGACGGACCTTTGTTGACAAAGTAATGTCTCTGTTTTTTAATAGGCTATTTAGGTTGGTCATAACTTTCCTTCCAAGGAGTAAGCGTTTTTTAATTTCATGGCTGTAGTCACCATCTGCAGTGATTTTGGAGCCCAGAAAAATAAAGTCAGTCACTGTTTCCACTGTTTCCCCATCTATTTGCCATAAAGTGACGGGACTGAATGCCGTGATCTTTAAGCCATGATCTAAAAGTTGAGCTTTAAGCCAACTTTTTCACTCTCCTGTTTCACTTTCATGAAGAGTCTCTTTAGTTCTTCTTCACTTTCTCCCATAAGGGTGGTATCATCTGCATATCTGAAGTTATTGATATTTCTCCCAGTAATCTTGATTTCAGCTTGTGCTTCCTCCAGCCCAGCGATTCTCATGATGTACTTCTGCATGTTATTATTAGCCTATTCATTATCTATTGGCTGCTATAGAAAATAACAACCTCCATAATGGCCACAGACTAAGTTCAGCATGTTTGTGTCAAAAAAGTCTTGAATTACACCTCCCCTCTAGCTTTTGTTCCCACCCTGTCATAACTTGCTGCCACAGAGTGGAAGAGGCAGAGACATATTTTTTCTAACTGCTGTTGAAAGATATACTTAGTCTAGAACAAAATGAAATTTTGATAATGTGAGCTAAAAAAATAAGCAGTAAAAAACGCAAAGCAAAAAGTTTCAATCTTATTTCTTTCACTTCTTTATTTAATGACCTGGTTTTTCCATTTTCTTTTAATCAACTACTTAATTATTTTCATTTCAGATTTTATGATTAGTAGTAGGAGGAAAGTGGAAGTATTAGCGTAGTCATGTCCTACTTTTGCCAACTCCTGTGACCCCATGGACTGTAGCCCATCAGGCTCCTCTGTCCATAGAATTTTCCAGGCAGAAATACTGGAGTGGGTAGCCATTTCCTTTTCCAGGGCATCTTCTTCACTCAGGGACTAAACCCAGATCTTCTGCATTGCAGGCAGATTCTTTACTGCCTGAACCACCAGAACTGTTCAATTTTGTTTTTTTCCAAATGAGAATACTTTTGAGAGTGAAATGGGGTGCTGTGAATAAGTGTAGAACAGGTATAACTGTCTGATATGGGGAAACCGGGACACTGGACCATCTGTACCTAAGGAGCTACGTTCCAGTATTTGACATTGTGCACCTACTATATTCAGAAGAGCCTTTGGATTATTTTGAAGTCCACTTTCTTGACTCATCTACTTATTGTATCTGCTAAACAGGTAAGAGTCTGCCTGTTATTACAACTCAGGCTGAAACTGAAAAACTAGTCAAGAGGAGTTCAATATCATTGATTAACCTACTTATTACTCAAAGGAAAAAAGCACTTTTCCTTTTATAATTCATTGCAATATGTTATCATAGCAGCATTAAGAGCGACCTACTACCATTTCTTTCCAATAGTGAAAGTAAGACCACATTTAGTGACATTCCCTTTCAGACATTTAATCTGATAAATATACACCTTTAAAACTTGAAAACAAGTTACATTACTGAAATAGAATAAACTATAACTATGAATTACTTGAACTTATGTAGCCTTCTACAAGCCAAAGATACCTATTTCCAGGGCAGTACAATACAGAAAACACAGAACCAACACTTCTCAGCTATTATACGTATGAAAACTAAAGGACCAAATAATGGTGGCTAGGTATAAACCTAAACATCTAATATACAGTCAACATTACAATAAATAAATAATCACCTCTACAATATCAATGATTTCTAGTAATCTTTTCTCTAAATGTCCATAAATATTAGATAATTTCCACAAAAATCCCAATTAGAATATACACATTTATTAATTATGCAGTTTAATCTTCAGTTCAGTTCAGTCACTCAGTCGTATCCAACTCTTTGCAACCCCATGGAATGCAGCACTCCAGGCCTCCCTGTCTATCACCAACTCTTGGAGTTTACTCACACTCATGTCCATTGACTTGGTGATGCCATCCAACCATCTCATCCTCTGTTGTCCCCTTCTCCTCCTGCCATCAATCTTTCCTAACATCAGAGTCTTTTCAAATGACTCAGTTCTTTGCATCAGGTGGCCAAAGTATTGGAGTTTCAGCTTCAGAATCTGTCCTTCAAATGAATATTCAGGACTTATTTCCCTTAGGATAGACTGGTTGGAAATCCTTGCAGTCCAAGGGATTCTCAAGAGTCTACTCCAACAACACAGTTCAAAATCATCAATACTTAACTGCTCAGCTTTCTTTACAGTCCAAATTTCACATCCATATATGACTACTAGAAAACCAATATCCTTGACTAGACGGACTTTTGTTGGCAAAGTAATGTCTCTGCTTTTTAATATGCTGTCTAGATTGGTCATAACTTTCTTACCAAGGAGTAAGAGTCTTTTAATTTCATGACTACATCACCATCTGCTGTGATTTTGGAGTCCCCCAAAATAAAGCCTGTCACTGTTTCCATTATTTCCCCATCTATTTGCCATGAAGTAATGGGACCAGTGAGAAATAGATTTAAGGGCCTAGATCTGACAGATAGAATGCCTGATGAACTATGGAAGAGGTTCGTGACATTGTACAGGAGACAGGGATCAAGACGATCCACATGTAAAAGAAATGCAAAAAAGCAAAATGGCTGTTTGGGGAGGTCTTACAAATAGCTGTGAAAAGAAGAGAAGCGAAAAGCAAAGGAGAAAAGGAAAGATATAAACATTTGAATGGAGAGTTCCAAAGAATGGCAGGAAGAGATAAGAAAGCCTTCCTCAGCAAACAATGTAAAGAAATAGAGGAAAACAACAGAATGGCAAAGACTAGGGATCTCTTCAAGAAAATCAGAGATATCAAAGGAACATTTCATGCAAAGATGGGTTCGATAAAGGACAGAAATGGTATGGACCTAACAGAAGCAGAAGATATTAAGAAGAGGTGGCAAGAATACACAGAACAACTATACAAAAAAGATCTTCACGACCCAGATAATCACGATGGTGTGATCACTGACCTAGAGCCAGACATCCTGGAATGTGAGGTCAAGTGGGCCTTAGAAAGCATCACTACGAACAAATCTAGTGGAGGTGATGGAATTCCAGTTGAGCTATTCCAAATCCTGAAAGATGGTGCTGTGAAAGTGCTGCACTCAATATGCCAGCAAATTTGGAAAATTCAGCAGTGGCCACAGGACTGGAAAAGGCCAGTTTTCATTC
>NW_011494944.1:2092314-2093051 GCF_000754665.1 Bison bison bison | reverse complement strand
TTTTCATTCCAATCCCAAACAAAGGCAATGCCAAAGAATGCTCAAACTACCACACAATTGCACTCATCTCACATGCTAGTAAAGTAATGCTCAAAATTCTCCAAGCCAGGCTTCAGCAATATGTGAACCATGAACTTCCTGATGTTCAAGCTGGTTTTAGAAAAGGCAGAGGAACTAGAGATCAAATTGCCAACATCCGTGGATCATGGAAAAAGCAAGAGAGTTCCAGAAACGCATCTATTTCTGCTTTATTGACCATACCAAAGCCTTTGACTGTGTGGATCACAATAAACTGTGGAAAATTCTGAAAGGGATGGGAATACCAGACGACCTGTCTGCCTCTTGAAAAATTTGTATGCAGGGCAGGACGCAACAGTTAGAACTGGACATGGAACATCAGACTGGTTCCAAATAGGAAAAGGAGTTCAAGGCTGTATATTGTCACCCTGTTTATTTAACTTCTATGCAGAGTACATCATGAAAAACACTGGGCTGGAAGAAACACAAGCTGGAATCAAGATTGCCGGGAGAAATATCAATAACCTCAGATATGCAGATGACACCACCCTTATGGCAGAAAGTGAAGAGGAACTCAAAAGCCTCTTGATGAAAGTGAAAGTGGAGAGTGAAAAAGTTGGCTTAAAGCTCAACATTCAGAAAACGAAGATCATGGCATCCGGTCCCATCACTTCATGGGAAATAGATGGGGAAACAGTGGAAACAGTGTCAGACTTTAT
>NW_011494944.1:2068216-2092214 GCF_000754665.1 Bison bison bison | reverse complement strand
GGGAGAAATATCAATAACCTCGGATATGCAGATGACACCACCCTTATGGCAGAAAGTGAAGAGGAACTCAAAAGCCTCTTGATGAAAGTGAAAGTGGAGAGTGAAAAAGTTGGCTTAAAGCTCAACATTCAGAAAACGAAGATCATGGCATCCGGTCCCATCACTTCATGGGAAATAGATGGGGAAACAGTGGAAACAGTGTCAGACTTTATTTTTCTGAGCTCCAATATCACTATAGATGGTGACTGCAGCCATGAAATTAAAAGACGCTTACTCCTTGGAAGGAAAGTTATGACCAACCTAGAAGGCATATTCAAAAGCGGAGACATTACTTTGCCAACAAAGGTTCATCTAGTCAAGGCTATGGTTTTTCCAGTGGTCATGTATGGATGTGAGAGTTGGACTGTGAAGAAGCCTGAGCGCCAAAGAATTGATGCTTTTGAACTGTGGTATTGGAGAAGACTCTTGAGAGTCCCTTGGACTGCAAGGAGATCCAACCAGTCCATTCTGAAGGAGATCAGCCCTGGGATTTCTTTGGAAGGAATGATGCTAAAGCTGAAACTCTAGTACTTTGGCCACCTCATGCGAAGAGTTGACTCACTGGAAAAGACTCTGATGCTGGGAGGGATTGGGGGCAAGAGAAAAAGGGGACGACAGAGGATGAGATGGCTGGATAGCATCACTGACTCGATGGACGTGAGTCTGATTGAACTCCGGGAGTTGGTGATGGACAGGCAGGCCTGGCGTGCTGCTATTCATGGGGTTGCAAGGAGTTGGACACGACTGAGCAACTGTTCTGATCTGATGGGACCAGATGCCATGATCTTAGTTTTCTGAATGTTGAGCTTTAAGCCAACTTTTTCACTCTCCTCTTTCACTTTCAAGAGGATCTTTAATTCTTCTTCACTTTCTGCCATAAGGGTGGTGTCATCTGCATATCTGAGGTTATCAATATTTCTCCCATCAATCTTGATTCCAGCTTGTGTGTCATCCAGCCCAGCATTTCTCATGATGTACTCTGCGTATAAGTTAAATAAGCAGGGTGACAACATACAGCCTTGATGTACTCTTTTCCTTATTTGGAACCAGTCTTTTGTTCCATGTCCAGTTCTAACTGTCACTTCTTCACTTGCATACAGATTTCTCAAGAGGCAGGTAAGGTGGTTGGTTTTCCCATCTCTTTCAGAATTTTCCACAGTTTGTGGTGATCCACCCAGTCAAAGGCTTTGGCATAGACAATAAAGCAGAAATAGATATTTTTCTGGAGCTCTTTTGCTTTTTCAATAATCCAAGGGATAGTGGCAATTTGATCTCTCATTCCTCTGCCTTTTCTAAAACCATCTTGAATATCTGGAAGTTCATGGTTCACCTACTGTTGAAGCCTGGGTTGGGGAATTTTGAGCATCACTTACTAGCATGTGAGATGAGTGCAATTGTGTGGTAGTTTGCACATTCTTTGGCATTGCCTTCATTGGGATTGGAATGAAAACTGACCTTTTCCTGTCCTGTGGGGACTACTGCGTTTTCCAAATTTGCTGGCATATTGAGGGCAGCACTTTCACACAATTGTCATTTAGGATTTGAACTAGCTCAACTGTAATTCCATCAGCTCCACTAGCTTTGTTCATAGTGATGCTTTCTAAGGCCCACTTGACTTCACATTTCAGGAATCTGGCTTAGGTGAGTGATCATACCATCATGATTATCTGGGTCATGAAAATCTTTTTTATATAGTTCTTCTGTGTATTTTTGCCACCGCATCTTAATATCTTCTGCTTTTGTTAGGTCCATACTATTTCTGTCCTTTATTGAGACCATCTTTGCATGAATTATTCCCTCGGTATCTCTAATTTTCTTGAAGAGATCTCTAGTCTTTCTGATTCTATTGCTTTCCTCTACTTCTTTACCTTGATCACTAAAGAAGGCTTTCTTATCTCTCCTTGCTATTCTTTGGAAATCTGCATTCAAATGGGTATGTTTTTCCTTTTCTCCTTTGCTTTTTCCTTCCCTTCTTTTCATAGCTATTTGTAAGGCCTCCTTGGACAGCCATTTTGATTTTTGCATTTCTTTTTCTTAGGGATGATCTTGATTCCTGTCTCTCGTACAATGTCACGAACCTCAGTCCATAGTTCATTAGGCACTCTATCTATCAGATCTAGTCCTTTAAATCTATTTTTCACTTCCACTGAATAGTCATAAGGGATTTGATTTAGGTCATACCTGAATGGTCTAGTGGTTTTCTCCACTTTCTTCAACTTAAGTCTGAATTTGGCAATAAATTGTTCATGATCTGAGCCACAGTCAGCTCCCAGTCTTGTTTTTGCTGTCTCTATAGAGCTTCTCCATCTTTGGCTGAAGAGAACATAATTAATCTGATTTCAGTATTGACCATCTTGTGATGTCCATGTGTAGAGTCTTCTGTAGTGTTATTATAAGAGGGTGTTTTCTATGACCAGTGTGTCCTCTTGGAAAAACTCCATTACCCTTTGCCTTGCTTCATTCTGTACTCCAAGGCCAAATTTTCTGTTACTTCTGGTATTTCTTGACTTCCTACTTTTGCATTCCCATCCCCTATAATGAAAAAGATATCTTTTGGGGGTGTTAGTTCTAGAAGGCTTTATAGGTCTTCATAGAATCATTCAACTTCAGCTTTTTCAGCATTACTGGTCGGGGCATAGATTTGGATTACCATGATATTGAATGGTTTGCTTTGGAAACAAACAGAGATCATTCTGCCATTTTTGAGATTGCATCCAAGTAATGCATTTTGGACTCTTTCGTTGACTATGATGGCTACTCCATTTTTTCTAAGGGATTCTTGCCCACAGTAGTAGATATAATGGTCATCTGAATTAAATTCACTCATTCTAGTCCATTTTAGTTTGATGATTCCTAAAATTTTGATGTTCAGTCTTGTCATCTCCTGTTTGAGCACTTCCAATTTGCCTTGGGTCATGAACCTAACATTCCAGGTTCCTATGCAATATTGCTCTTTACAGCATCAGACTTTGCTTCTTTCTCCTGTCACATCCACAACTGGGTGTTGTTTTTGCTTTGTCTCTGTCTCTTTATTCTTTCTTGGAGTTATTTCTCCACTGATCTCCAGTAGCATATTGGGCACATACTGACCTGGGATTCATCTTTCAGTATCCTTTCTTTCTATAGCTACGTTTGCCTGGAGTGGCGGCTGCATGGTGCTGGAGTCGCTGTGAGGACATATCCCACGTCCAAGGTCAGAGAAACCTCAGCAAGACAATAGACGCTGGAGCAGTGGCTGTATGATGCTAGAGTGGCTGTAAGGTGATACTCCACACCCAAGGGCAAAGAAGGAGCCCCAGCAAGATGATAGCAGGGACGAATTAAAGTTTAAAATCAAATCCCATTCCCACCAGAGACGCTCAGATGCTCAAACAAACCTTGTGTGCACCAGGACCCAGGGACCCTACAGAGATTCAGACAGAACTGTTTGAGCATCTCCTATGGAGGTACTGGTCAGCAGGGTCACAGGGACAGGGGCTCTGGGTTCAGCAGACTTGGGTATGGCATAAGCACTCCTGGAGGAGGTCACCATTAACCCCACCATAGAGTCAGAACTTACACAGAACTGGGAAATACACTCTTGGAGGGCACAAACAAAACATTTTGTGCACCAGAGCCCAGGAGAAAGGAGCAGTAACCCCACAAGAGACTGACCCAGATTTGCCCAGGAGTCTCCAGCAGAGGTGTGGGTCAGTGGTGCCTGCTGCTGGGTTGAGGGCAGTAAGTGTAGCAGTTCATTCATGAGATCTTTTGAAGGAGGTCACCATTATCTTCATTACCTTCACCATAGTTTGGCCCCAGGTACATAGCAGGGAGAGAACATAGCTCCACCCATGAACAGAAAATTGGATTAAAGATTTACTGAACATGGCCCTGCCCATCAGAACAAGACCCAGTTTCCCCCTCAATCAGTCTCTCCCATCAGGATGCTTCCACAGGCCTCTTATCCTTCTCCATCAGAGGGCAGACAGACTGAAAACCAGGATCACAGAAAACTAACCAATCTGATCACATGGACCACAGCCTTGTCTAGCTCAATGAAACTATGAGCCATGCCATGTAGGGCCACCTAAGATGGACGGGTCATGGTGGAGAGTTCTGACAAAATGTGGTCCACTGGGGAAGGGAATGGCAAACCACTTCAGTATTCTTGCCTTGAGAACCCCATGAACACAATGAAAAGTTTAACCTTATTGAAACCCAAATATATGCTGTTTTTTTTCAACATCAGTGTCAGCAGTTCTGTAGTTATTCTGTAAAAGCCAATTTAAAAAAATTAACCTTCAAGAATTGGAAACAACTAAATTTTCAGTAAAGTATCTTTCTTCATGTACAATATCCTTTTTCTATAATTCTTTTGCATAGTTTAATTTCCAGATCTTTTATCATTAATGCTATTTAGATTTATATGATGTTTAATTGGTTCTGGTTTTTCTGCCTTTGACTACGAAAGAATGTGTCAAACATTGTTGAATTTTGAAATTCCTGCAGAAATATCCTTTGTGTACTGTCAGGATAATTAGGTCTTCTGAGGCATTCCTAAATTTGAATGCTGAGAGAATAGAAATTAGGTGTTTTTCTTTATATGATATTATTAAATCATCTGATATATTTTTCACTCATTCTTAAATTTGTTACACAGGTTTTACAAGAGATAATGAAAATAAGAAAATATTGTGTCTGCATAATTCAGAACCTACCAGTAAGGAAAATGGAAAAAGAGCTAAAATTTTTGTCAAACATTCAGGCTTAGGTAAAAAAATAAAATAAAATCTGTCCTCCAGGTTCAAACAAAATATATTCAAATTATTATTCTAACCAGCAATTCAGGACTGTTAAAGAAAATTATAATAAAAAATTGTAACAACTGAGACACAACAGACAGTGGAGGGATTGAGAATGACATATACACACTGCTATATATAAAATCCTGGAGTACGAAATGGCAACCCCCTCCAGTATTCTTGTCTGGAGAATCCCAGGAACAGAGGAGCCTGGCGAGCTACAGTCCAAGGGGCTGCAAAGAGTCAGACACAATTGAGCAGGCACACATGTATAAAACAGGTAACTAATAAGAACCTACTACATACACAGGCAACTCTACTAAATACTGTGTAATGGCCTATGTGGAAAATGAGTTTAACAAAGAGTGGACATATGTGTAACTGATTCACTTTGCTGGATAGCAGAAACTAACACAAGAACGTAAATCAACTGTACTCCAATAATTTTGTTTTTAATAAAAGAAATATACTGATGGAAAAGACACTGATGGGGAAAAGATGCATTTTAAGAAGTCTTGTAATAAAAAAGCAGAGATGTTTTGAAAAACTTCAAGTAATGTAGACAATCTCATGGAGTTTGTTTAAATTCATGTCCATTGAGTCAGTGATGCTATCTATTTCATCTAGACTCTGGGAGATAGTGAAGGACAGGGAATCCTGGTATGCTGAAGTCCATGGGATCACAAAGAGTCAGAAACAACTTAGCCACTGAACAACAACAACAACTATAGACAGTATCCCCCAAAATACCTCATATTTACAGTAGAGGAGAGAAGGACTTCATTATGTCAGTGCAAATAAGGAAGAATAAGATTAATGGGTGGCACCTGTTCTGTGACTGGGATAGCTTTCACTGGGGGTACAAAACCGAGGGAGCAGATTTAGTAAATAAATTAGTAAGTTATTTCTAATCAATAAAATGGTGAGAATAGAGATAGCTAACCAAGTGGGTTGGGGATAAATAAAGGTCTGAACTGAAACACTACACAGTATTAATCATTTTCTGAGTCATAATGTATTATAATACACATCTTTAAATTTACTTATCATGATAATTATAAACGAGAAGTTTAGATGAACTTGAAATTCACTATAGTAAAACAGATTTTAGCATTCTATGCTTAAAATATATAATGGGTGTATGATAGAAGAAGTTAACATGGATAAGCTGTATAAAGATAATTTTCAGTCCCTACCTCTTTATGTCCCTAAGTTAGCAGGTAATATAAACCACTGACAGTAAAACAAATATGCTTGAACATTCCCTCAATGCACTGAAGTACCTTTAGAACACTTGTTTGTTTAGATTTTATGAATTTATTCAATCTGACATGTGTGCTTGGACATAGCCATTTGTGACTGAATAAAGTTTCAAAACAACAAAGGGAATAAAGTTGCTTGCATTTAATAGTCCACATCAAACAAAAAATTTCAACGTGCTTAAATTTTAAAATTAGTCACATGTCATTCTGCAGCTTAACACTATGGGCAGAAGCAGAAGACTAGGTAAATAAGACTGGATTTGGTGGAAAACTGTTTCTTTTTCTCTACCAGCACATTAAATGTTGCTCAAATTCCTACTGTATACAAATTCTTTCTATCTGCTTTATTGTGGCCTTCCTAAAATTGAGGAAGCCCAATTTAAATAAATATACTCTGGATTGATTAACTTCAGAATTCTACTGACAAGGGAGATTTAAAAATCCCAGTATATATTTTAGTTCATGGATACAATCAGTCTCTGTGCAAAGTATCAACATGCCTAAAGACTATATTATGAAACACTGATAAAGCTCTAAGAACATTTGACTTTATCTGGCCATATATCTATTAAGTTGTATTCTATTCTATTCTACTGTCTTCTTTAGATTAAGAAATTAACTTAAAAATTGTCAAATAAATGTATCTCCCTAGACTAAGAGAAGCAAAACTAAATTTATCAAAAATATTAAACTCATTTCCAATCAACTCTAATTTGACTTTTGATTTGATGAACATTGGAACAATATTTTAAGCTTCTGTTCCCCAGAAGAGCCAAGCAGTCATCTTAATTCTGTGTCTGATTCTTGTCAAGAAATTAACATAGTGTGGGGAACAGAATAGAGGCTCTGGCTGGAGTTACTTAATCCCTCTGAGTTTCAATGTTTGCATCAGATACTGACCACTTAGCAGTCCTTTCATTCTTTGCTTATACTTCTTTTGCACCTGCGCAGCCATATACTGTTTAGAAAGAATAATGTCAGACAGTAAAGTGGGACACAGCACCGTAATCAGAGAAGAAGATCTCTTTTTGAGAAAGGTGTCAGGTATCCTGTGAGGTGAACTGTCTATCGCAAACATCACCAGTGTCTGTAAATAGCTTCTCGAGTCATAACCAAAAGGCAGCCTTTTTCAGTAGTGGAGAGCAAGCAGAGAGACAGGTACAGGAAATAGCAGAATTTTATAGCGTACACTCAGGCTGCGTTTGCATTCAATGTGCTATGTATAGGTTCAGCTGTGTATACACTGTATGCATCCTGTAAAATACTAAACTTTGTCCTCAGGAAGATTCAACAAATTATTTCTTAAGAGCCTTCACTACTGAGCTTAATAACATCGTGATTTAACTCCAGTATAGAAACCATAACTTTTAAAAAAGTGAATTTGACTAAGAAGTTTTTTTCCCAAGCAAAAAAAAGATCTTAGGGGTTTTTCAAATGACAAGAAACTCATCATTACATTTCATGCCTTGGCTTAATTAACCAGGCAGGAATTGCGAAGTTTAATATTTTAAGTCCATGTCAAAGAGGGTTAATTTTCAAGGAAATCATTTGACACCCCTTCAAACTTCTTAGGAGTCCTCCTATCATTTGCAAACCATAAGCTTTCTAGGTCACACACATAACTTTTTATGCATGTTCATATTTTCTGTGCACTTAATGTTACATTTTTGTAACTTCTACATTTGTGATGTCAACAAACACACTCAAGTCTAAAAAATGTTAAAATCATTTGTGTAGTGCATTATTTTATGTTCAATTTTTAGGAAGAAGACATTTTCTTAAAATGTTAAAACCCCAATATTTTCATGATTAAGTTAATAGAAATTATTAAGCACATTTTTTAAATGTTGCAATTAGTAATTCCCATCATTTTTTTCTAAGTCTGTCCCCAAACTAAAAATATATAGGGAAACTATAATGAATCTCTCAAGATTAGGGCATGTATATATTTTAAATTTGAATCCTAATTAAAATAATTATCTTTTCAAATGGTGACTATATAAATTATTTGAATAGATTTGACTTTTGACTTTTCTGTACATTAATAAATTACTATTGGCTGTAGATAGTGGTATACCTTCACTGAAAGGTAATAGGTAAAATTTAAATGACCTAGAAACTATAAAAGAAAAAAAAGGAAGAATGGAGATGCAGAAAAAAAAAGTCTCTCCCTCTGTCTCTCTCCCCCTAGTAACTGTAAACACAAAAATAAATTTTGTATGTATTTACTGTCAAAATAAGACACATCACATGAACTGAAGAACATTCCAACTCTCAGGCTTCATTTTGAAAGAAGATTATAACAATAATGGATATGACTACTTTTATTGTTATTAATAAAATTCTCTGTAAATGAGAATTACTTATTTACAAAATGTTTACAGAAGTGCAAAAAGATACTTCTAAGATGAAAAATGTTGAAGAGAACATGTATATTCTGAGATAATGAGTAAAAGTTTAAATTATAAATTGACAAGCTAGACGAACTATGACAAAACAGTGATTGAAGTTTGATTGATTCAAAGTTATAATTTAGCAGCTTATATCTGTGATATAAGTAGAAATGTAATTAAGGCAATGGAGCAGTATTGTTCATAAAGAAATAGTCTAAAGTCTGTACTTTAAGTCAGTTAAGGTATTTACAAACTTGAAAATTGTATTTGCATAGTTTTTACTTTTTGTAAGCCCAAAAGAGCAGCCTTAAGATAAAGCTGAGAAGAGTAAGAGAGAAAATAGCATTCATGTGAAAGGCTGAGATTAATAATAATTTGCAGTAAATAAAAACACAAAGGTTTGGCCTAGAACACTAGGGCTGATGTTATACCTCCTATTTGGTTTTTCACAATGAACATTTATTGCAGTCTAGTTGCTTTACATTGCTGTGTTAGTTTCTGCCTGCCGTACAGCAAAATGAATCAGTTATCCGTTCAGTTCAGTGGCTCATTTGTTCCCCACTCTTTGTGACCCCATGGATTGCAGCATGCCAGGCTTCCCTGTCCATCACCAACTCCCAGAGCCTACTCAAACTCATGTCCATTGTGTTGGTGATGCCATCCAACCATCTCATCCTCTGTGGTCCCCTTCTCCTCCCACCTTCAATCTTTCCCAGCATCAGGGTCTTTTCCAAGGAGTCAGTTCTTCACATCAGGTGGCCGAAGTACTGGAGCTTCAGCTTCAGCATCAGTCCTCCCAATGAATATTCAGGACTGATCTCCTTTAGGATGGATTGGTTGGATCCCCTTGCAGCTGTGCACATACGTATGTGTATTTTGGCTTTCCTTCCCATTTGGTCATCGTAGAGTACTGAGTAAACTTCCCTGTGCACAGAGCAGGTTCTCACTAGTTATCTATTTTATACAAAGTAATGTATATATATGTCAATCTCAATCTTTCACTTGATTTTATAAGGCCAGTGTTGTCCTTGTACCAAAGTCCAACAAATCCTCTGGGAAGAAAGAAAGTATCTAATCAAAACTCCTTGTGAACATAGATGCAAAACTTCTTAACAAAATATTAGCCAATTGAGCTCAGCAACATATATAAAGCTTGATAAATCACAGCCAGGTGAAGTTCATTCCAGCAATGTAAGCTTGCTTTAACATTATAGATTCAGTCTACCTAATTATTGATATTATCAGAACAAGAATAATTAATAGATCTACACAAGCACATTGGATAAAATTCAACATTAATTTACAAGGAAAACTTTCACCAAAAAAGGATACTGCCTTAACCTGATAAAAAGTCACCTATTAAAAACTCAGAGCTAATATCATAATGGTATTCATAAAGACTGAAAAACTATGAATGTATTTGCTTACTCATACTACCTAACTTTGTACTGGAAGTCCTAACAAGTAAAATAAGGCAAGAGAAATCAATAAAATACTCCCAGGTCAGAAAGAAAGAAATCTCTACTCAAAAAGTACACAGCTGTCCATAAAGAAAACCACATGGAATCTACAAAAATAAATAAATTAGAAAAATTAGAATAATAAAAAAGTATAGCAAGTCACAGGATATAAGAAGAATATATAAAATTCAAACTTCCAATGAATTCTATAAATTAAATATTTTAAATGATTTCATGTAGAATAGCAAAAATGAATTATTTAGATTTAAATCTAACAAAATATGTACATGGTAAGTATGCTGGAAAGAAACACACAAAAAAGAAAAGAATTCTAAGTAATGGGTATATATATTGTGTTCCTGGTCTGGAAGACTCCTATTTATTAACATCAGTTCGTCCTAAATTAATCTATACATTCTACACATTCCTAATTGAACCCATAGGAATGAAAAAAGAATAACGAACATGTCTTGAAATGGTTATGTTTCAAGGCCTCGTGATACCTGATTTTAGGTCAGTATAAAGTTATAATAATCAGAAAAATGTTTTGTTGCTAAAGGATAGGTACCCAAAAGATTAGATAGCACAGAACAACAACAACAAAATTTTATTTTTAAGATAATTTAAAGGGAATTGATAGCAAAATAATTGATTTTCAATAAATGATGCCAGAAATATTGAACACCCTTATGAAAAAAAAATCCTTGATCTGTTCTTCTCATTTATACAAAATTTAACTTTAAATGAATGCTAGGCCTAAATATTGGAGAAGGCAATGGCACCCCACTCCAGTACTCTTGGCCTGAAAAATCCCATGGATGGAGGAGCCTGGTAGGCTGCAGTCCATGGGGTCGCTAGGAGTCGGGCACGACTGAGCGACTTCACTTTCACTTTTCACTTTCATGCATTGGAGAAGGAAATGGCAACCCACTTCAGTGTTCTTGCCTGGAGAGTCCCAGGGACAGAGGAGCCTACTGGGCTGCTGTCTGTGGGGTCGCACAGAGTCGGACACGACAGAAGCAACTTAGTAGTAGTAGTAGTAGGCCTAAATATAAAATTATACTGTGTATTTAGAAGAAATAATCAAAGAAAACCTTTTTTTTTTTTTATGAATGAGAAAAGATTTCATAGATATACACTAAAAGAAAAATAAAATATACTTAATGTTAAAAATGCCATCAACATTCTCCTATCCACAGTCTTATGGAATCATTGGTAGGCTGAGAAAAAAATTAAATAGTTTGACTGATTTAAATCCCAGGAATATGAAATACATATGTTGGATGGGTTGGAAACATGGATAGAAGGTAGAGATTTGGGATAAATAAAATAAACTAATAATATTCTATTATTCTTATCTTGTTCTCAAAGCTATAATGTGAAATTGAATTTGCCCATGACAACATTCAAGAAGCCTATAAAGTTAACGCTTTCTCATCCATCAGCAGTTCTCTAATCTTAATACTCTCAATTAGTAGAGAGAGACTTTGGCAAGGAGAATGTTAAGAGGGTCATGTTGTAAGACATGTAATTTAAAAATCCTGGATTTGATTTTGAAAAAATGTATGAACTTCAAGATAATTTTAAACATGGTTAATAGATATATGTAACTAATTGTAGCATTTTAAAACCTTACTTTGGGCAACCATTCTGATTCTTGCCTGTTTTTATTAGAATATTCAAATAGATTAAATAACATAGATTGAAATTTCTCCTGAGATTTTTATCCACAAATTATTAATTCTTCCAATTTAGATTCAAACTTTAAAATTCAAGGTGAAATTTTAGAAAGTCTATGAGGTAATATTCACTTAAATAAAAATGTGACATAGTTACTTTAACATTAAATAAAGTAAGACATTGATGAAACAAAATATAAAATTAGAAAGTAATCTTAATTTGCAGTGATCTACAAAAACAATGTAAATCAGAAGTGAGAATCAAGACAGCAATGTAGTTGTCACTTAAGAAAATAGCTATAGGTTTTACCAAGCGTATTTGATTAAGAAAATCTAGTTCCATCTCTAAGCAGAGTGATTAATTCATCAGACATCAGGGTCATTAAAATCAATTTGGTTTTGTCAACTACTAAAAAATATGAGAGTGGCAATCAGCCCAATTTGATTGGAGTTCATTAAAGGGCTTTTCTGACTCATTAGCTGTGGTTTGCTTATTTTTGCTTTTCTGTTTAAAAAATTCTACTTGAAGTACTGGATATACAATTGAATATTGTAACAGAAATAAATAGAACCATGCTTTCTGAATGTCAGGATCTTGACTGTCCAAGTCAAGCTTCAATTTAAGATTATCTCCTTTGAGTCTATAGAATTCACAAACAGTCCTGGATATTGGCACCCTGATGACTGGTTGTAGCTCTGTAGTGTGTAAACGTATGCAGTGGTATCACTGAATTATTTCTCTAAAGTGTGGCCACTGTCTTCTTGATAAAAGCTGTAATGCTTAGTTTAGTAGAGGATAAAATGCACATTTCAAGAGTCAGGATTGTAACTTTGTATTATCAGTATAAAATTTTAACTGATTGATATTCATTAGAATTTTCTCTAGATAGCAAATTTTGGAAGATGATTTCAACATATTTCACACATGCATATACACACAACAATTTCACACATGCACACATACACATACATACATGATCACACAAGCACAGCTTTCTGTATTTAGAAATGTAATCAGAATTAACTCCTTTTAACCTGTGCACTCACATCTCACATGCTGGATATGCTATGACCATCACCAGCATTATATATTGTGTTACACTCATCATTCTCTTTCTAGCAAAAGTCATTTATAGTTTAATACCTAATGGATTTTACTTTATTAACAAACATCCTTCTACATGAAAAAAGAGCTCCTATTTCTCTGAACTTGCATACTCTTTAATGTGTTTAGTAAGATATATCAGGAATGGTAACGGTCAGTTTTCATTCCAATACCAAAGAAATGCAATGCCAAAGAATGGTCAAATCACCGTACAATTGCACTCATTTCAGATGCCACCACGATTATGCTTAAAATCCTTCAAGCTGGGTTTCAACAGTACACGAATTGAAAAATTCCAGATGTACAAGCTGAATTTAGAAAAGGCAGAGGAACCAGAGATCAAATTGCCAACATAGGCTGGATCATAGAGAAAGCAAGGCAATTGCAAAAAAGCATCTACTGCTTTGCTGACTATGCTAAAAGCCTTCGACTGCGTGGATCACAGAGAATTGTGGAATATTCTTAAGAAGATAGGAATACCAGACCACACCACCTGCCTTCTGAGAAGCCTGTATGAAGGAAAAGAAGCAACAGTTAGAATTGGATAAGGAGCAATGGACGAACTTAAATTTGGGAAAGGAGTACGTTAAGGCTGCATATTATTACCTTGCCTATTTAACTGATATGCACAGCGCATCATGTGAAATGCCAGGCTGGATGAATCACAAGCTGGAATCAAAATTTCCAAGAGAAATATCAACAACCACAAATGCAGATGATATCAGTTTAATGGCAGAAAGTGAAGAAGAACTATAGAGCCTCTTGATTAAGTTGAAAGAGGAGAGTGACAAATCTGTCTTAAGACTCAACATTCAAAAAACTAAGATCATGGCATCTTGTCCCATCACTTCATGGCAAATTGATTGGGATAATGTGGAAACAATGTTAGATTTCATTTTCTTGGGCTCCAAAATCAATGTGGATGGTGACTGCCCTGGGAAATTAGAAGATGCTTGCTCCTTGGAAGAAAAGCTATGACAAAGCAAGACAGTATATTAAAAAGCAGAGACATGGCTTTGCTGACAAATATCTATATAGTCAAAGCTATGCTTTTACCAGTAGTCATGTATGGATGGTTTTACCAGTAGTCAAGCCAGTCCATTGTTCCATGTATCATGTGAGAGTTGGACAATAAAGAAGGCTGAGCATGAAAGAATTGATACTTTTGAACTGTGGTGTTGAAGAAGACTCTTGAGAGTCCCTTGGACAGCAAGGAGATTAAACCATTCCATCCCAAAGGAAATCAACCCTGAATATTATTGGAAGGGCTGGTGCTGAAGCTGAAGCTCCAATACTTTAGCCATCTGATACAAAGAGCTGACTCATTGGAAAATACCCTGATGATGGGAAAGATTGAAGGCAAGAGGAGAATGGGGTGACAGAGGATAAGAGGGTTGGATGGTATCACTGATTCAATGGACTTGGAATTTGAACAAACTCCAGGAGATAGTGAAGGACAGGGAAGCCTGGTGTGCTGTAGTTCATGGGTTCCCAAAGAGTCGGACACAACTGAGTGACTGGACAACAGCAGCAGCAACAACAACAAAGATATATCTCATTGTCCTTTATAGTAGTGATGTAGGTCTGAATATACCTTCTCTTTCTAGGTTACAGTATGCTTAAAGGCAGTGTCTGAGCCTTTCACAAAAAGAGGAGCCTGAACTGAATTAGTATGTCACAGCTTTGTTAGGAGTGCAGCCCCAGAAAGTCAGGAGTGAGGGAAACGGGGAGTGAAGCAGAGAAGAGCAGAGCCAATATTACAGCCTGTTACTGAGCTAATCACTGCTGGTAACACAGGTGATATAACACTGAAGAACTGTCTTCCAGGAGGTCAAAAAACTTTCTAGGAGAACAAAAATCACAGGCTAGCTACTGTTTCCCACTGATCAAATGTTTATCCCATGGAGCATCTATACCCTATGCAAATAATATATGTATATTATTGGATATATATGGGTGCTAAGAGGATCCCAAAGCATCACATGCTTCAGTGGTAACACTGAAGCCCTTGAAGGGGAGGTGAGGAAAGCACAGAAAGGACACGAGGTGTCCTTTTGGAGACTGTACCCAAGCACTGCATTCCAGGCTCTTTTGCTGACTATGATGACTACTCCATTTCTTCTAAGGGATTCTTGGCCACAGTAGTAGATATAATGGTCATCTGAATCAAATTCTCCCATTCTGGTCCATTTAGTTTACTGATTGCTAAAATGTCAATGTTCACTCTTGCCATCTCCTATTTGACTACTTCCAATTTACCTTGATTCATTACAGAATCAGACTTTATTTCCATCACCAGTCATATCCACAACTGGATGTTGTTTTGCTTTTGGCCCAGCCTCTTCATTCTTTCCTGAGTTATTTCTATACTCTTCTCCAGTAGCATATTGGGCACCTACCAACCTGAGGAGTTCATTTTTCAGTGTAATAACTTTTGACTTTTCATACTGTTTATGGGGTTCTCAAGGCAAGAATGCCAAAGTGGTCTGCCATTCCCTTCTCCAGTGGACCACGTTTTGTCAGAACTCTCCACCATGACACATCCATCTTGGGTGGCCCTAAATGGCATGGCTCATAGTTTCATTGAGTTAGACAAGTTGTGGTCCACGTGATCAGTTTGCTTAGTTTTCTGTGATTTTTGTTTTTCATCCTGTCTTCTCTCTGATAGATAAGAGGCTTGTGGAAGGCTTCCTGATGGGAGGGACTGGCTGTGGAGGAATCTGGGTCTTTTTTTGATGGGCAGGGCCATGCTCAGTAAATCTTAACCCAATTGTCTATTGATGGGTGGGGCTGTGTTCCCTCCTAGTAGTTTGGCCTGAGGCCAGCTATGGTAGGGGTAATGGTGGTAATTACCCCTTCAAAAGGTCCTATGCCAGCACCATCTCTCTCAGGACTGTTGCATTCAGGGCCCCTGACCCCACAGCAGGCATCTATCGACCCACATCTCCACCAGAGACTCCTGGACACTTACAGGCAAGTCTGGCTCAGTCTCTTGTGGGGTCACAGTTCCTTTCTCCTCGCTCCTGTTGTGCACAAGGTTTTGTTTGTACCCTCTAAGACTCTGTTCCCCAGTCTTGTGGAAGTTCTGTAGTAAAATCCCACTGGCCTTCAAAGTCAAATCCTTGGGGCTTCCTAGGCCCTTTGCCAGATCCCCAGGCTGGGGAATCTGCTGTGGGCCCTAGAACTTTTGCAACAGTGCAAGAACTTCTTTGATATAATTGTTCTCCAATTTGTGGGTCATCTGCTTGGTGGCTCTATGGTGGGGCTAATGGCAACCTCCTCCAAGAAGATTTTTGCCACATGCATCAACTCCAAGGTCTGTTGGAGCTAGAGTCCCTGTCCCCATGGCAGCCACTGCTGATCTGTGCCTCCACAGGAGACACTCAAACACTTAAAATACTTACTGAATAAATAATACTGTTAACAAAGTCTATTGAAAGATGAGAGTGAATGTCATATTTGAAGTGAATACTTCCATTAAGAATAAAATAAAATACAATGAACACAATAGGTTGGTCTTTTCTAAATGTTTAAGATTGGAAGGAGTTATAGGTTGCTACTATAAGTACAAAGTTATGTAAATGACTTGTGATCAGTTTTGTTAAGTAGTTAAGAAAATCAGGGCAGCTTTCTAATTCTATTTTTGGTGAAAATAGCTGTGTGATCTCTCTGGGCTCATTTATTCCATCTGAGAAGTCAAATGAATGAATTTGATGACAGCTAAGTTTTTTTTTTTTTTTCCCCAAAACTTTGAAGGTGATATGCTTAAGATCTTGAATCTATGGCAAATAATAATTAAAAGTTAATTTAATAAAGATTACTAAGCATGAGCTAGGCATGTTTCTCATTGCTAACAAGCACTCGGTAATGAGAAAAAGAATTCTAACTGCCACACTAGTGTTTAAATCCTAGTATAAGGGATCACAAAGCAAAATAAATAAGTGGATAGTGTGATAGCAGGTAATCAGTTACAGAGAAAAAGAAATAACAGTGTCTAATGAGGCCAGAGCATTGGGTTAAAATATTAAACAGGGTGTCCAGAGTGGGCCCCTCTGAAAAGCTGAGGTGAGAGGTCCACCCACATGGATAATGAAAGAGGGGCATCCAAGGTAGAAAGAACAGTGCAAGTGTCCTGAGAAGGGAGAGCTAATAACAGGCTCTGCGATGGGAGTAGAGACAATTATGGGGACAGCAGACATGTAGCACCCGTAGAACATTTAAGGATTTGGGCTTTTATTCAGAATGAGATGGAATCATTGAGGATTTTTGAGCAGAGAAATGATGTGGCTTGACATAGGCTTTTAAAGGATCACTTTGGCTGCTGTGTTAGAATAGACTATCACTGGGCAAAGAGGTAAACAAGAATATGGAAATAAGAGTTTCTAAAAGATACATCTGAAAATAATATCTGTAAAATTAATAACCTGGCTGAAATGAATGGAAATGATACCACATATTTTAATTTAGTTTTTTTTTTTTTTTTAATGCTGTGAATATCAGACTGAGTGAAAAAGTTCTACCCACCTAACATTGACTAGATTCCTGTATCACTTTTGTGCAAGAGATCCGGAATTAAAATGCCACTTACCATAGACAAGTGATATTTTCCTCTAAGTAATATGATGAAAAAAAAGAAAGAAAGAGAGAGAGATGAACAGGTCTATATGTATTTTTGTATTATTTACTAAAAAATGTCCTCCAAATATTTTACATTCTTCACAATGTCATGAGATCATTCATGTCTCCATTAACAGAGGAGTTACCTCATCAAAGTCATAGAAATTGAAAGTGGAGACTTACATACTGGAGGAAGTATAATCATTGGTAGCAGGGAAATTTGAAGGATAGTATATTAGTTGCCTGTTGCTACTTCTGTTATAAGTTGCAACAAAACCAAGTGTGTAAAACAGCACACATTGCAAGGAGATCAAACCAGTCCATTCTGAAGGAGATCAATCCTGGGTGTTCATTGGAAGGACTGATGCTGAAGCTGAAACTCCAGTACTTTGGCCACCTCATGCAAAGAGTTGACTCATTGGAAAAGACTCTGATGCTGGAAGGGATTGGTGGCAGGAGGAGAAGGGGATGACAGAGGATGAAATGGTTGGATGGCATCACCAACTTGATGGACATGAGTTTGAGTGAACTCCGGGAGTTGGTGATGGACAGGGAGACCTGGCGTGCTGTGATTCATGGGGTTGCAAAGAGTCGGACATGACTGAGTGACTGAACTGAACTGAACTGAAGAAATGAAAAACATTAATATGTTTCTCTGAGCTAAAATAAAAATGTTGGCAGAGCTGTATTCCTTCTGTAGACACAAAGGGAGAAACTATTCCCTTATTCTTTTTTTTACCTTATAGAAGCTGGCAATCTTCCTTGGCTTTTGGTGCCTCTCTATTGTGAAAACCAGTTTAGTCTTTTTCAGATGTACTTCTCTGGCACTGAATCCTGCCTCTTTTTTTCCGCTTTAAAGGACACTTGTGATTACATTGGGCCTGCCTTGACAATCCAGGATAATTTCCTCATTTCAGAGTCATCTTATTAATAACCTCAATTTCCAGTCATCATATACCTTAACATATTCACAGATTTGGGTGATAAGGACATTAACATCTTTGCTGCTGCTACTGCTAAGTCGATTCAGTCGTGTCCGACTCTGTGCAACCCCATAGATGACAGCCCACCAGGCTCCCCTGTCCCTGGGATTCTCCAGGCAAAAACACTGGAGTGGGTTGCCATTTCTGTCTCCAATGCATGAAAGTGAAAAGTGAAAGTGAAGTCGCTCCGTCGTGTCCGACTCTTCTCGACCCCATGGACTGCAGCCCACCAGGCTCCTCCGTCCATGGGATTTTCCAGGCAAGAGTACTGGAGTGAGGTGCCATTGCCTTCTTTGGGGGCCCATTAATGTGTCTAACACAGAGGGTGAGATAGATTTAAGGTGATGGATTCTAAATAAATCTTTCCTTTTCATCATAACTTGTAAGAATAAATCTGAATGTGTAATCAGGATATCTGTGACCATTTAAAATTATTGCAAATAATCATTTTAAATTTTTAAAATTATGTTTTGTAAAGTCATTGTATGTTTATAGAAAACAATTAAGGTTCTAACAGTTTACCTTTATCACTGTATTTCTCTTTATGATCATGAAAGAAGTTGCCTATGCAGGAGACTTTCCAGATGATAAACCTAGAATATTGAATACTTGTTTAATATTGTTTATCCTTAGACTATGTGAATGTGTGTGTTACTTTTCAGAAGGTGACTATATTCTTGAAATCAAGATCATAAAGATAGGATGCATACAAGCCTAGTTGTTGCCACTCATTAGATGATAAACTGGAAGTGTCTATTTAAATGGAATGATGGTGCTACTCAAGATAGACTTGAAAAATATTCTAATATACTAAGCCCTTGCCATGTTGAGGGTCACAGGAACAGGATATTCACCCATGGTCTTGGAACAAGGTTTTTCTCCTGGAGAGATTATAAATGTCTGCTGTAGATTTCTCTATTAGTCTATGGAGGCTGGCCTTAAGCTCAGGTGATGTCTAAACACTTTCTTTCCTCAAAGCCCTCTATTTAAGGCCTGCATTCAATATAGGGGATAAATGTCCAAGGGCATTTTCAAAGTAGAGTGTTACACTAGTTCCTGTTTTAGGGTGCAGCCTGGGCTTAGGTAAGAAGTCTACTACTTTCACAGATTATACATTACCTAGTTTTTTTTGTTTGTTTGTTTTTGTTTTTAATTTTATTTTTAAACTTTACAAATTGTATTAGTTTTGCCAAATATCAAAATGAATCTGCCACAGGTATACATGTGTTCCCCATCCTGAACCCTCCTCTCTCCTCCCTCCCCATACCATCCCTCTGGGTCGTCCCAGTGCACCAGCCCCAAGCATTCAGTATCGTGCATCGAACCTGGACCGGCAACTCGTTTCATACATGATATTATACGTTTCAATGCCATTCTCCCAAATCTTCCCACCCTCTCCATCTCCCACAGAGTCCAAAAGACTGTTCTATACTTCTGTGTCTTTTTTGCTGTCTTGCATACAGGGTTATCTTTACCATCTTTCTAAATTCCATATATATGCGTTAGTATACTGTATTGGTGTTTTTCTTTCTGGCTTACTTCACTCTGTATAATAGGCTCCAGTTTCATCCACCTCATTAGAACTGATTCAACTGTATTCTTTTTAATGGCTGAGTAATACTCCATTGTGTATATGTACCACAGCTTTCTTATCCATTCATCTGCTGATGGACATCTAAGTTGCTTCCATGTCCTGGCTATTATAAACAGTGCTGCGATGAACATACAACTATAGAAATTATGGATTTATACTCTTTTTGACAACAGCCATATTGCATACTAAATTTTAGATCTCTTTGTGTCTTAATTTTCATCACTATCATATATCTTCAGCATCATTTTGTTAAAAGGTACAAACTCATCTTACCTCTCATGCTTTTTGCAGAAAGGATGGATAGGTGTCCACAATTCAGTTAAGTGTTTAGAAAAGAG
The DNA here is from genome assembly GCF_000754665.1 of Bison bison bison. Taxonomy (NCBI): domain Eukaryota; kingdom Metazoa; phylum Chordata; class Mammalia; order Artiodactyla; family Bovidae; genus Bison; species Bison bison. Next base: position 2,071,960 of record NW_011494944.1, on the reverse strand, counting down.
CTACTTGGATGTGACAAAACTCATAAATGGGTAACTTGCAGAAAAGTGGTTACATCTTGAACCAGATGGTAAATAGAAGAGGAAAGTTAAAGCAAGAAAAGATTTTGGAACAGATACATGTCCCTGGAAATCTCTAGATACTTGGTAAATGGCTAAATTCCTACATAAAGTGAAGTAATATTGGGATCAGGCTATTTATTCAGGCATTGGAGGAAAACATGATTTCAGGTACTAAAACCTGAGACATATGTGCTAGATATATGAGGAAAAGGTATACTACCTTCGAAAGACTTAAATCTATTTAGGGCTTGTCTTGCAATCAAACCCTATTCCCTACATGTTGCTATATGACTTTTTTATACTGGCAAGCTACTATTGATTTGTATTTTATCCAAAAGATTCTATTTCAAAAGCCATATTTGGTTCACACAAATACAAAAAGATAACACAATAGGGAAAAAAAAGATTAAAGATTATGAAAATGCACACAGGACCACTTAGTCACACTTTAATAAGCTTATACAAATACCACAAAGAATAATCCTTAATTTGGCTTCTAAGTATCCTTTAATTTAGTCATAAATCACTAGCACTTCAGAGAAAAAGGAGAGAGAGATGAATATATCCTTTCCAAGATAATATATGGGTAAAAGGAGCATATTTATAATGCTGTACTCCTAAATATCGCTCCTAAATATTACAAGTGACAAAGTATATACTAAAATTTGTCTTTATCCTTATGTGTTGGGTTCTAAAATATTTGATGTATAGGAGAAGTAAAGGAAGTAAAGTCAAATTGCTTTAAGAGAAAAAATTTTCATTTCCTAAAACACACATACATGGTAGTAGGCAGTCTCTGAAATCCCCTTCAATGACCTCTTCTTCCTAATTTCATGGCCTATCTCTTGTCTTGATAGTTGGTTTGAGATTAATCATACTGGAGATTAATAGCTTCCCTTAGGAAGCATCACTATGAACAAAGCTAGTGGAGGTGATGGAATTCCAGCTGAGCTATTTCTAATCCTCAAAGACAATGCTGTTCAAAATCCTTCAAGCTAGGCTGGTTAAAAATTTGGAAAGGAGTATGTGAGGGCTGTATATTGTGACCCTGCTTATTTACTTATATGCAGGGTACATCATGCAAAATGCTGGGCTGGATGAAGCACAAGCTGGAATCAAGATTGCTGGGAGCAATATCAATAATCTCAGATATGCAGATGACACCACTCTTATGGCAGAAAGCAAAGAGGAACTAAAGAGCCTCTTGATGAAAGTGAAACAAGAGAGTAAAAAAGCTGGCTTCAAACTCAATATTCAAGAAACTAAGATCATGCCATCTTGTCCTATCACTTCATGGCAAAGAGCTGGGGAAACAATGGAAACAGTGACAGACTTTATTTTCTTGGGCTCCAAAATCACTGTGGATGGTGACAGCAGCCATAAAATTAAGAAACTTGCTCCTGGGAAGAAAAGATATGACAAACCTAGATAGTGTATTAAAAAGAAGAGACATCACTTTGCTGACAAAGATCCATATAGTTAAAGTGATTTTTTTTTTTTCAGTAGTAATGTACAGATGTGAGTGTTGGACGTCAAGATGGCCGAGTGCCATGTAATTGACACTTTTGAACTGTTGTGTTGGAAAAACTCTTGAGAGTCCTTTGGACAGCAAGGAGATCATACCAGTCAATCCTAAAGGAAACAACCCTGAATATTCATTGGAAGGACTGATACTGAAATTCTAATATTTGGTCACCTGATACCAACAGCCTACTCATTGGATATGACCCTGATGCTGGGTAAGATTGAGAGCAAGAGGAGAAGAGGGGTACCAACAATGAGATGGTCGGATGGCATCACTGACTCAAAGGACATGAGTCTGAATTTTAGCAAACTCTGGCAGATAGTGAAGGACAGGGAAGCCTGGCCTGTTGCAGTCCATGAGATAGCACAGAGTCAGACAGGACTGAAGGACTCAACAACAACAACAAAGATTAGATAATAGAAGACTGTGACTCCTTTCTTGCTCATCCTTTCTTTCTCTCTTACTTGTTTCCTCTGTTGAAGCCAATTTTCATGTTGTAGTTGGCTAAATAAAGAAGATTCATGTGACAGGATAGTGGGGGAAGCTTCTGGCCAATAGCCGTAAAGGAATTGAGCTCCTCCTTCCAATAAGCTTGGACGAGTTGAGTTGTGCCAAGAATTACTTGAGTGACTGTGGAAGGGGATCAACTCACTGTGTCATGGACCTTGGGATGACTAAAGCCTCAGTGAGACCCTGAGAGTAGCTTTGTGAGGTATTTACAGCCAGAGGTCTTAGTTTAAGCATTTCCTGGATTTCTGATCTACAGAACTATGAGATAATAAATGGTTATTGTTTAGTAACTAAGATTTGGGATAATGTGTTAAACAGAAATACATAACTAGTGCACAAGAACATATACATAAGAAAAAAAACACAATTTTTGAGGGAAAATCATAGATGCAGTGAACATAAACTATTAAAGTTCAACAAATTATAGGATTACAGTGTGCAAAAATCATAAATTATTTGGTAAACACTTAAATAGGAAACTAGAATGTTCCAGAAATCTGTATATTATGAGATTAAAAAAAAGAAAAAGAAAAAGATAATAGGTGATGAAAGGTAATTATAAAAATTTAAAAAATTTTTAAATTCAGTCAGACTTTATGTCTTAAATAAAATATAAACATTCCAAAAATATCTATCTCCTAGCTCAGTAATGATTGTTCTAATGATACATTATAACAAATAATGTTCTGGGCAGCAAACTAGTGGCAAGTAAGCAACACTGGAGGTAAACAGACACTGACTTCTAATGAGGGACAGGAAATGAATAATCCCATACTTTACTAAAAACATTTGTGTTTGCTTACAAATGTTTGTTCTGTGAATATTTCCAACAAATTGCAAAGATCCCTATTCCTAATAAAGTTGTTTTTAATTTAATCACTAATTTCTATAAGTAAAATTTCCATTGTGACATGAAATTATGTTAATTTTTTAATAAACTTTTGTTTTCACTTTGTTAATAGATACTTCAGGAGAAGGGGGGAAATCAAAAGTCTTTCAAAAGCAATCATGTCTCAATGATTTAATCAACTCACCGGGCTTATGAATGTGGCAGATAATAAAAAGTCAAATTGTCCTTTCAAAAGTAAGTTGATTACTACTTAGTACCTGCCTGTGTTCTTTTAAGATTTTTATAAATTGCATGTGATTGGAGCTTAGATGAAATTGAGATTGCTGATTGCTTTTAACCATAGGAAATTCTATTCAAACAATGACGAAACAAAAACCATATCCTTTTATATATGCATTGTGAAAAAAGAATAAAAAAGAAAGTGATCTGATCAGAAGCATTGCACAAAGTAAACAACAAGAATCAACAAGTATGTAAAATACCTCATAAGGGTAAACAAGTTCTCTAAGTAGATAAGTGTCTATTGACGCAAGCTGGATGAATGCTTTGCTTTCACAACTGAGTGAATCTGGCATTCAACTTGAAATCAGTAAGATTCACAAGATGTTTCTGGCTGGATTCTACTTGATGCTATTACTTCATGGGATTTCCATGCTCTTGGCAGGTTTAGAAACTTATTTTTTTATCAGTTAATACAGGACTGTTTGTGTTTAAAAAAAAATGGGGGTTGTGAGCAGAACTCACTGATTTAAAAACTAGTTAAAATATAAAACAGAATATAAAAATAAAATGTAAAATT
>NW_011494944.1:2063305-2066745 GCF_000754665.1 Bison bison bison | reverse complement strand
CCCATGGATTGCAGCCTACCAGGCTTCTCCATCCATGGGATTCTCCAGGCAAGAACACTGGAGTGGGTTGCCATTTCCTTCTCCGATGCATGAAAGTGAAAAGTGAAAGTGAAGTCGCCCAGTCAGGTCCGACTCTTAGCGACCCCATGGACTGCAGCCTACCAGGCTCCTCCGCCCAGGGGATTTTCCAGGCAAGAGTACTGGAGTGGGGTGCCATTGCCTTCTCCCAATTTACTGTGGATTAGCACCAAATGTACATAATGTTGCTCTCCCATGCCCTGGATGGATCCCAAGGTTAATTGAGTCCAATTTCATTTTGCTCATAGGGTGGAGATACGTAATTACCTAAATGCTCATATATATTATATATGAACAGTTAATTGAGAATACACATGGCTGACCTTTGGCTTTCTATTCCCTATTTACTTAAGATTTACCTGTCATCCGTCTATTTAGCTTAACAATGAAGATCAAGTTCTTAACTGAACTGGAAGTACCGAAAGCCTTACCTTACTTTCTTATTTCTCTAAACTAACCAAATTGATATACTGAGAATAATCTCAGTTTGTGGGCACATGTGAAGTTTAAATGACTCTATTTATTCATTTATTTACCCCAAAGGGCTGCCGTTATCACTTGCATTGTTATTTCTACAGAATGTAAGATTTATTTTAAGAAAGACCAATATAATCTTTTTATTGCCCATTTCATGTTAATACTAGGAGTATAATTTATAGAACCACTGCCAGAATCCCAGCAGAGACAATAGATATCTGAAATTCTCTGTTCCAAATCCATTTCCTGGTAGTAATAATAGAATATATGCATAATATTTACATATTATACATTTAAAGTACTGGAGTTGCACACATCTTGCAAGAAAGGAATTCTGATGCTGTTCTTACTGAAAACAATATTCGGTATTACAATCTGTTCATTCAACTCTGGGGATAATGTAGTTATACAAACTATTGGAGAGATATATGAGTCTTAAAGTTTCCATGAGTTTCATAAGCATTCTAAAGAGTTCACTCTTAGTAGCAACTTCAATTCAGATTAAATCATTTCTCCTTTGGGACAGTCTGCCTTAATATTTATTCTCTATATTCTTTGTTTTGATATTATATTTCATTTAATATAATCTTTTACCCTTGAATAGGATTTCTTAAACATAGAACTCTTGACCTTTGGGGCCAGATAATTCACTATAGTGTGGAATGTCCTATGCATTATAGAATGTTCAACAGCATTCCTGACCTCTCTCTACCCACTGGATGACTCCTCTTGCCCTCTGACAACCAAAACTGTCTCTGGACATTGCTAGAGAGTCCCCTTTGGGCAAAATCACCATTGGTTGAAAACCACTGATCTAATAGTCTTTCATGTACAAATTTATCTCATATACAAACAAGATGATAATCTTAGATCCCAATGTGTATACACACACACACGTGTGTGTGTGTGTGTGTGTGTGTGTATTCCTCTCCCTGAGTAGAGTCAGGGGTCCCCAAGATTACTCTTAGGTTTAATGATTCACTAGAAGTACTCACAGAATTCAGCATATAGACATATGCACAGCTATGATTTATTACAGTAGAAGGATACAAAACAAAATCAGTAAAGAATAAAAGTCACATGGGACAGAGTCCAGAGGAAACTAGGTGCCAGCTTCCAGAGGCCCTTTCCCACTAGAATCACAAAGATACAAGCAATTCCTCCAGCAATGAGGTATGAAACAGGTATAAAGTGCTGTGCATCAGAGAAGCTCCTTAGAAACTTAATGCCTAGCATGTGTGAAAATCCCAGATTCTGAGAAAGGAAGCCGGTACTTAGCCAAATTCATGATTTTTGTACAAATAATTTATGTAGCAGGAGCCATACACAGTAATGATAGAAAACCTCGGGAAATCCACGTTTCCAAATGTCAGTCAGAGGTCAACCTTGAAAGGAGGTATTTCCAAGCAGAGTTGTTTCAGACCTACAAGGCTAACACTTTCTGGATACTTGCCTATACAAGGTTTTGTGAAGGGGTCAATCACATTTTAGGCACCTAAAGAATTATAGAATGAATAAGTGAGTGAAGTAAGCAATCAATCTTGTTTTCCATACAAATAGATTAAACGGTCCTATTTAGATTATTGTTCCTAGAGGTTCTTAGCCCTAAATGGACTGAAATGTTTCTGGCAATGAAGCATAATCACAAGTTTTAAAATTAAAAGGTTCTAGTTAATTATGTCAGACTTGAGATTCTTTCCCAGAAAAATCTTCAAACAATTCAATATGGCACAGAGCCCACTGACAGTCAAAAGGAAATGGCATATGGTAATATTCTGGTCATACAATTTCCAAATGCAACCACTAAGAGAATGAGGAATTTACATTGACTCTAAGACTACAGGATCAACTGTTTTCTACTAAGAAACCTACGTCATTTTAAAAAATAAAATTCCTCAACAGTTAAACTCTTTTGGAAATAATTGAATTGTCTACTGTTCTTCAGTTCAAATAAACCATTCTAGATTAATAGGACAGTTTAAGAAATTACCTTTATCTAATTAATAAAATAGAATGCACTGTTCTTTTCACGATAATGAATGGCAAAACACTTCCTACCCATCATATAACTCTTGTCCAAACGGTTAGCTTTTATTTTTTGGATTACTGCTTGCTCATCACCCTCCTCCACTGTGAATGCAATATTTAGTAAAAGCAAGGTTCTGTTGTTGTTGTTGTTTTCCCTCAGTGTCTTCCCAACACGTTGCACATGTGGCAAATAGTGTGTAAGAGATACTTGATGAAAGAAATTTTTAAAATAAAAATACATAAGGATCATGATCCAAAGTCCATGTGCTCCTAGGGTGTTTTTGGTATTTAGCTTCAAGGCAAACAGAATTTTAAAAAAATAAAAAACAATGGCAAAAAACAAAATGTATAGTAAAGACAAAACAGAATAATTTGTTTCCTTGATTATAAGGTGTGCTATTAATGGGTTTCAGGTGGATCTTGATAACATTCAGAAGATGCTAAATAGGATTTGGTAAGGCCTTGAAATAGATTTAAGGGCCTAGATCTGATAGATAGGGTACCTGATAAACTATGGAATGAGGTTCGTGACATTGTACAGGAGACAGGGATCAAGACCATCCCCATGGAAAAGAAATGCAAAAAAGCAAAATGGATGTCTGGGGAGGCCTTACAAATAGCTGTGAAAAGAGAAGCAAAAAGCAAAGGAGAAAAGGAAAGATATAAGCATCTGAATGCAGAGCTCCAAAGAATAGCAAGAAGAGATAAGAAAGCCTTCCTCAGAGATCAATGCAAAGAAATAGAGGAAAACAACAGAATGGGAAAGACTAGAGATCTCTTCAAGAAAATCAGAGATACCAAAGGAACATTTCATGCAAAGATGGGCTAGATAAAGGACAGAAATGGTATGGACCTAA
>NW_011494944.1:2048482-2062769 GCF_000754665.1 Bison bison bison | reverse complement strand
TATGCCACAGCCTTTGACTGTGTGGATCACAATCAACTGTGGAAAATTCTGAAAGAGATGGGAATACCAGACCACCTGACTTGCCTCTTGAGAAATCTGTATGCAGGGCAGGAAGCAACAGTTAGAAGTGGACATGGAACAACAGACTGGTTCCAAATAGGAAAAGGAGTATGTCAAGGCTGTATATTGTCACCCTGCTTATTTAACTTCTATGCAGAGTACATCATGAGAAATGCTGGACTGGAAGAAACACAAGCTGGAATCAAGATTGCTAGGAGAAATATCAATAACCTCAGATATGCAGATGACACCACCCTTATGGCAGAAAGTGAAGAGGAACTAAAAAGCCTCTTGATGAAGGTGAAAGTGGAGAGTGAAAAAGTTGGCTTAAAGCTCAACATTCAGAAAATGAAGATCATGGCATCCAGTCCCATCACTTCATGGGAAATAGATGGGGAAACAGTGGAAACAGTGTTAGACTTTATTGTTTTGGGCTCCAAAATCACTACAGATGGTGACTGCAGCCATGAAATTAAAAGATGCTTACTCCTTGGAAGGAAAGTTATGTCCAACCTAGATAGCATATTCAAAAGCAGAGACATTACTTTGCCAACAAAGGTCCGTCTAGTCAGGGCTACGGTTTTTCCTGTGGTCATGTATGGATGTGAGAGTTGGACTGTGAAGAAGGCTGAGCACCGAAGAACTGATGCTTTTGAAGTGTGTGTTGTAGAAGATGCTTGAGAGTCCCTTGGACTGCAATGAGATCCAACCAGTCCATTCTGAAGGAGATCAGCCCTGGGATTTCTTTGGAAGGAATGATGCTAAAGCGGAAACTCCAGTACTTTGGCCACCTCATGCGAAAAGTTGACTCATTTGAAAGACTCTGATGCTGGGAGGGATTGGGGGCAGGAGGAGAAGGGGGCGACAGAGGATGAGATGGCTGGATGGCATCACTGAGTCGATGGACGTGAGTCTTAGTGAACTCCTGGAGTTGGTGATGGACAGGGAGGCCTGGAGTGCTGCGATTCATGGGGTCGCAAAGAGTCGGACACAACTGAGCGACTGAACTGAACTGAAGGCCTTGAAACATTCTACAACACACATCTGGCATGAACATATTTCGCCACGTGCTATAAAAATACTATAATTTTTTGTGTTTTTAAATTTTTGAGAACAGAGTTGAAAAACATTAATTACATGGAGTATTTTGCTTATATCTGGAAGAAAACCTGGACTGAGATCATAAGGACTGGTTAGTTTTGCCAATAAGAACCACCTTCTAATTACCAAAGTTTTCTTCCATATTCAAATATGCTTCAGTAACAATGTTTTATATAAGACATTTAAAATAAAAGTATTATATTTGTGGCAATATAAACACATATTTAATAATGATGACAATTTTTAGAAACTGTTACTTTCAGAACTAAGAAGTAATACATTATAAAGTAGTTGGTTTTAAATAAACTGTTTTATAGATCCCGAATGATGATAAGCATTCAGCCCATTAGCATTGAAGAACATGTTAGAAGAATCCAAAATTCTAGCTAATCTTTGGCCTGATTACAAGTAGATAATTTATATTTGAAATATTTTAATATTACAGCATCTCAGTTCCTTTTATAAAACCTAGAGGTCCATTTACTCACTTTTATGGTGCACTTTATTGGAAGCTCTTCAACTTAACTTCATACAGTCTTCTTAGATATAAATAGAAATCAGCCAGTTCCTTCCTTCCAAGTGCTTTTGCTCATTATTCAATTTTATTGTACCTTTAAGCAAAGGTCACAAAGGTCAATGTAATTGAAAAGTCAAATGTTTGGTAGCAGAGTTTGAAGTCAAAATGTAGACATTAACTTGGGATTTTGTTTTTCTTGAGTAAATGACTACTACCCAGCTGCAGTGTACAGATGAGAATGGCGCTGGGATAACAGACCTGGATTCACCACCATCCTTACATAAGACTAATGACTTTGAACATCTTCTTAAAATTTCACTGACCTCAGTTTCCTCATACGTTAGAGAGAGCTTGTGTGTGTGTGTTGGAAAGCGGGGAATGTTAGCTGCTTTCAGTAGCAAATATTAATATTATTACCTCAATGTCAAGGATTCTATTACCCAGATAGATGTAATGACCTCTATACATCCCTTTATACCATCCTTTCTTTTTTTGATCATCTTTATTTGAGAGTAATTTAAAATAGAGTTGGAAAAATTAAGGTTACTATTCTCCCCAGTCAATTTAATCATAGTTCTTTTCACAATTATTCATTTTCACTTTTTAAAAAAATGATTTTATTCAAAATGAGATTTGAGTAAACTGGGAGACACTGCTAAATGTGGTAAATTTTGAGAGATGGGTCAGTTAACGAATTTGAGAGATAGTTTATATTGTTAATGTGAAATTCTTAACTCATCCACAGGATTTAAAAAAAAGTGAAAGGTAGGGCAAATAAATAATCACTATAGCTATAGTTTCTTCTTTTAAACATTTTAGTAAAGGAATAAAAGGAAACAGTCTCCTCAATTAATACATGTCAATTAGGGCAAAGATTTAATAGTAAGAGTGCTAACAGTCAATTTCTACTGTGATGAAGCAAATAAAAATTTACTTCACTGTGTCATGTAATCCACCTTCAAATTTTTAATGTTTTTATATTATAAGTTAAATTTCTTTCAAAACACTTTTATCAGACAAGCAAACAATATTTTATATGAATTATCATATTTCTAATGATATTTAATGGTATGATCACTCACCTAGAGCCAGACTCACCTATGGTGAGTCACCTATGATGATAAAACTCAACTTTGGTGTTATTAATGGTGGGGTCACTCAACTAGAGCTACACATCCTAGAGTGTGAAGACAAGTTGGCCTTAGGAAGCATCATTATGAACAAAACTAGTGGAGGTAATGGAATTCCAGCTGAGCTATTTCAAATCCTAAAAGACAATGCTGTTAAAGTGCTGCATTCAATAAATCAGCAAATTTGGAAAAATTGGCAGTGGCCACAGGACTGAAAAACATGTTTTCATTCCAATTCCAAAGCAGGCAATGCCAAAAAAATATTCAACTGCTGCACAATTGCATGCATTTCAGATGCTAGCAAAGTAATGTGTAAAATTCATCAAGCTAGGCTTCAATAGTACATGAACTGAGAACTTCCAAATGTACAAGCTGGATTTAGAAAAGGCAGAGGAACCAGAAATCAAATTGCTAACATACATTGGATCATAGAAAAAGCAAGAGAATTCCAGAAAAACATCTACTTCAATGATTATGCTAAAGCCTTTGACTGTGTGAATCACAACAAACTGTGGAAAACTTTTAAAGAGATGGGAATATCTGACCACCTTATCTGTCTCCTACAAAACCCATACGCAGGTCAAGAAGCAACAGTTAGAAATGGACATGAAACAATGGACCAGTTTCAAATTAAGAAAGGAGTGTGTCAAGACTGTATATTATCACCCTACTTATCTAACTCATATGAACAGTACCTCAAGTGAATTGCCCAGCTAGATGAAAACAAGTTGGAATCAAAATTGCTCAGAGAATTATCAATAAGCTCAGATATGCAGATGACACCACACTACTGGCAGAAAGCCAAGAGGAATTAAGGAGCCTCTTGATGAAAGTAAAAGAGGAGAGTGAAAAAGCTGGCTTAAAACTCAGCATTCAAAAAACGAAGATCATGTCATTTGGTTCCATCACTTCAAGGCAAATAGACAGGGAAACAATGAAAACAGGGACCTATATTATTTTCAAGGGCTCCAAAATCACTGAAAATGGTGGCTAAAGCCATGAAATTAAAAGATGCCTGCTCCTTGGAAGAAAAGTTATGGTAAATCTAGATAGTGTATTAAAAAGCAGAGACATTACTTTGTTGACCAAGGTCTATCTAGTCAAAGCTTTGATTTTTCCAATAGTCATATATGGATGCGAGAGCTGGACAATTAAAAAGGCTGAGGGCCAAATAATTGATGCATTTGAATCATGGTGTTGGAGAAGACTCTAGAGAGTCCCTTGGACACCAAGGAGATCAAATCAGTCAATCTTAAAGAAAGTCAACCCTAAATACCCATTGGAAGGACTGATGTTGAAGCTGAAGCTCCAATACTTTGGCTATCTGATGTGATGAGCAGACTCGTTGAAAAAGACCCTGTGTCTGGGAAAGATTGAAGTCAGGAGAAGGGGACGACAGAGGATGAGATGGTTGGATGGAATCACCAACTCAATGGACATGATCAAACTCTGGGAAAGGGTGAAGCACAGGGAAACCTGGCATTCTGCAGTACATGGGGTTGCAAATAGACATGACTAAGAGACTGAACAACTATGTTATTTTAAATAAATGATACGCATTTTTCTACACTTAATGTAGATTGCATATTTTTGTATTCAGAATAAGGTGCAAGGGGATCCAACCAGTCCATTCTAAAGGAGATCAGCCCTGGGTGTTCCTTGGAAGGAATGATGCTAAAGCTGAAACTCCAGTACTTTGGCCACCTCATGCGAAGAGCTGACTCATTGGAAAGGACTCTGATGCTGGGAGGGATTGGGGGCAGGAGGAAAAGGGGACGACAGAGGATGAGATGGCTGGATGGCATCACCGACTAGATGGACGTGAGTATGAGTGAACTCCGGGAGATGGTGATGGACAGGAGGCCTGGCGTGCTGCAATTCATGGGGTCGCAAAGAGTCGGACATGACTGAGTGACTGAACTGAACTGAAGGTGCAAACAGACAATGCAATTTTTTGGTAAAAATCTTCAGAGATATTTGTTCCACAGATAAAAATGTATATGTAAATTTTGTCAGTTTACAGAACAAAAGACTTTTTAAGAATTGTCAGCTGCAAATTCATTGATACCTAAAATTCAAAATGTTCTTCCTAACTCTGACATCATCACCAGCAATAAAATTTTAGTAATTTCTCAATTTTATTGATTGTAGTTATATCCAGCTCATATTTGTTAAGTAATATCAGTTATAAACATGATGACAATAGTGGGAAAAATATGTCTCCGTAATAAACAAATATGAGTTTAAAGCACATTGAAGAGAAAGACCAAGAGAGTTAATAAGGTTTAGTGGACACACTTTCTCTATACACTAATTACTTTTGAAAGTCATAAATATTAATAGCATTAAAATACATTAAATTTATATTAGACATTTGGTTTTCAAAGTATCATTCAGAATTAGTAGCAAGTATTACAGGTATAAGTACTAAATACAGTAGCTCATTAATTCCTTACAACTTTGCCAGATGAGAATTATTATTTCCATCATGCTGAAGAATTAAAACAGGCTAAAGGTTTTTAAAATTTGCCTGGTCTATTCAACTACTTGGTAGGAGGGCCAGGATTCATAATTAGTTTTGTGTTATTCTAAGTTCATGATTTTCCCAGCATATCTTGCTGTTGTTCAAACAGGTGTGCTTTTAAAATTGCTTATAAAATATGCAGAAACAGATGGCACCTGCTAAACATATAACTGACAATAATATCCTGATATTTTCAAATACACAAGGGTATCCAAAACAAAGAGCCTGGAAATGTGTAACATAATATATCACATCTAGTATAAAACTTAAAAATAAGTCTAGTCCAACATTCTATGTTATAAAAAAACTTGGGCAAAATGTGTTAAATGATTTAGGCCAATTGCTATCCAGAAATTTTCAAAGTCTAAACTTGACTCATAAATTCGTTTCTAGGGTTTTCCGTATTATCTCAAGAAGGTAGTTTTAGTTACAATATTTCCTTTTTTTTTTTCCCAATCTAAAAGTTGAAACAGGCTAATTCTCAATTAAAAAAAGAAAAAGATATTCAAAACTATTCAATACTATTCACTTCAGTTCAGTTCAGTTGCTCAGTCATGTCTGACTCTTTGAGAACAAATGAATGGCAGCACGCCAGGCCTCCCTGTCCATCACCAACTCCCGGAGTTCACTCAGACTCACGTCCATCAAGTCGGTGATGCCATCCAGCCATCTCATCCTCTGTCATCCTCTTCTCCTCCTGCCCCCAATCCCTCCCAGCATCAGAGTCTTTTCCAATGAATCAACTCTTCGCATGAGGTAGCCAAAATACTGCAGTTTCAGCTTTAGCATCATTCCTTCCAAAGAAATCCCAGGGCTGATCTCCTTCAGAATGGACTGGTTGGATCTCCTTGCAGTCCAAGTGACTCTCAAGAGTCTTCTCCAACACCACAGTTCAAAAGCATCAATCCTTCAGCGCTCAGCTTTCTTCACAGTCCAACTCTCACATCCATACATGACTCCTGGAAAAACAATAGCCTTGACTAGATGGACTTTGTTGGCAAAGTAATGTCTCTCCTTTTGAATATGCTATCTAGGTTGGTCATAACTTTCCTTCCAAGGAGTAACCATCTTATAATTTTGTGGCTGCAATCACCATCTGTAGTGATTTTGGAGCCCCCCAAAATAAAGTCTGACACTGTTTCCACTGTTTCCCCATCTATTTCCCATGAAGTGATGGGACCAGATGCCATGATCTTAGTTTTCTGAATGTTGAGTTTTAACCCAACTTTTTCATTCTCCTCTTTCACTTTCATCAAGGTGGAAATTAAATAACTTTTCTATTACTTCTAACTTGCTTTGCAAGCTACATCTGTATTGCCAGGAGTATATATAAGCACTAGCAAAAATTGCAGAAGCTGAATATAGCTAAGGCCATTTTAAAAACTTCAAAGAATAAAACAGTCTTTTTTATGTGTCATGAAAATTTGTTTTGCATTTCTTTATGGGGTATATAAATTCCTGAATGAATACATTGAACTGGCCAATTCTACTATATTCTTTGGTGTTTTCTATGCTTCTAAAAATTAATGCCAATGTATCTTTAGGTTTTGTAGACAATGAAATGTTATGTAGCTAACTGACAGGAAAGTGTGGTCCTGCTTACTTATCAGCAGTCAGGAAGGATTTGCATTCATTCAGATTCTCCTGGCTATCATCCCTTGTAATCAGTGGTGGACACAGTTGAAACACATAAAGGAGGGTACATAGTCTGAACATGAGGAACAGAGTGAAACTCAGTGATTTCTATCAAAATAAGCCCACCGTTTGTGTTCAAATAAATTAGCAACAGAGATACCTGAATAGAGAAAAAAAGAAGAATCTTTAAAAATCCATCATATAAATACACTTATAATTCCTTGTTTTTAATTCAGCAGCCATATGCTGACTAATATTAACAGTAGAGAGACTGATACATAAGGGGATGGTCACTCACATATAAATATTGTATCCATGTCTATTAAAAATACAGATTATACATTACACAGATACATCTAACACCAGAGGATGTTTGTTGATGTAAATTAAAAACACGGCGCCATGGATTCAAGTATTATTCGAGTTGCATTATTATTCTAGCTACCTATCTGATTTTAGCCAGTCACTTAATCTCTGTGCCTTCAGATTACTTTTTTAACCACGATTTAAGAACAGTGTTTCTCTTTCTTTCCTACTGAGCTATTTTAAGGATTAAATGTTGTAAAGTATGTAAAAGCTCTCTGATAAGCAAGAAACAATAAACTAATACTCTCCAGACTCAGAAGATAAAATGCTCTCTCTTTTTCTCTAAGCAGAGAAAGGTGACCTCAGCACTATGAAGTATTGGCTCACTTCCCTAAATTGTTGTACTTGAACTTTATTATGTGGATCTTCACAGACAATTGAAGTGGCAGATAGAGTAATTTATAGTGGTTTTAGACAAGACTGGTCATCAAACTTCATTAAGATAGACTCTTTGGATTAAATTCTTTAGGTTAAAATTACCATAAATTGCTAGTTCTTTATAAACTTTTAAAAATCTGGTTTAAGAGTGATATTCTAGTGAATTGAGATAGTACAATCAACAAACGATGAACCAAGGATGCATTATTGTAATTCTTAGTAAATATTCCTTGGCAAATAATGGATATACTTTATTCTCATGGCTTACAGTTTAAATTAAATATATACAACATCACATCAAACTAAATATAATCTGAGCCAAGGATGCTCAAATTTAAATCAGTCTTAAATGCCAGTTAATGATTTAATAAAAATTAAATTATTATTAAATATTGATAGACTAAAATAATATTCCCCATTAATATGTAAACATCAAATTATTAAAATTTAGAATCAGATCAGATCAGTCGCTCAGTCATGTCCGACTCTTTGTGACCCCATGAATCGCAGCACACCAGGCCTCTCTGTCCATCACCAACTCCAGGAGTTCACCCAAACTCATGTCCATCGAGTCAGTGATGCCATCCAGCCATCTCATCCTCTGTCGCCCCCTTCTTCTCCTGCACCCAGTCCCTCCCAGCATCAGAGTCTTTTCCAATGAGTCAAGTCTTCACATGAGGTGGCCAAAGGACTGGAGTTTCAGCTTTAGCATCATTCCTTCCAAAGAAATCCCAGGGCTGATCTCCTTCAGAATGGACTGGTTGGATCTCCTTGCAGTCCAAGGGACTCTCAAGAGTCTTCTCCAACACCACAGTTCAAAAGCATCAATTCTTCAGCACTCAGCCTTCTTCACAGTCCAACTCTCACATCCATACATGACCACGGGAGAAACCATAGCCTTGACTAGATGAACCTTTTTTGGCAAAGTAATGTCTCTGCTTTTGAATATGCTATCTAGGTTGGTCATAACTTTCCTTCCAAGGAGTAAGCGTCTTTTAATTTCATGGCTGCAGTCACCATCTGCAGTGATTTTGGAGCCCCGCAAAATAAATTCTGACACTGTTTCCACTGTTTCCCCATCTATTTCCCATGAAGTGATGGGACCGGATGCCATGATCTTCGTTTTCTGAATGTTGAGCTTTAAGCCAACTTTTTCACTCTCCTCTTTCACTTTCATCAAGAGGCTTTTTAGTTCCTCTTCACTTTCTGCCATAAGGGTGGTGTCATCTGCATATCTGAGGTTATTGATATTTCTCCTAGCAATCTTGATTCCAGCTTGTGTTTCTTCCAGTCCAGCATTTCTCATGATGTACTCTGCATAGAAGTTAAATAAGCAGGGTGACATTATATAGCCTTGACATACTCCTTTTCCTATTTGGAACCAGTCTGTTGTTCCATGTCCAGTTCTAACTGTTGCTTCCTGACCTGCATACAAATTTCTCAAGAGGCAGATCAGGTGATCTGATATTCCCATCTCTTTCAGAATTTTCCACAGTTGATTGTGATCCACACAGTCAAAGGCTTTGGCATAGTCAATAAAGCAGAAATATATGTTTTTCTGGAGCTCTGTATTTTCCATGATCCACGGATGTTGGCAATTTGATCTCTGGTTCCTCTGCCTTTTCTAAAACCAGCTTGAACATCAGGAAGTTCACAGTTCACATATTGCTGAAGCCTGGCTTGGAGAATTTTGAGCATTACTTTACTAGCGTGTGAGATGAGTGCAATTGTGCGGTAGTTTGAGCATTCTTTGGCATTGCCAGCTGTATTTTAATTTTTGCTTGATAATACAGAGATAGATATACACTATAAAAACTAAAGAGCCTCTTGATGAATGTGTAAGAGGAAAGTGAAAAATCTGGCTTAAAACTCAACATTCAAAAAGCTAAGATCACGGCATCTGGTCTCATAACTTCATGGCAAATAGATGGGGAATAGTCCCTTGGACTGCAAGAAGATCCAACCAGTCCATCCTAAAGGAGATCAGTCCTGAGTGTTCATTGGAAGGCCTGGTGCTGAAGCTGAAACTCCAATTGAAGCTGGGAAAGATTGAAGGCAGGAGGAGAAGGGGAAACAGAGGATGAGATGGTTGGATGGCATCATGGACTCAATGGACATGAGTTTGAGTAAACTCCAGGAGTTGGTGATGGACAGGCAGGCCTGGAGTGCTGCAATCCATTGGGTCACAAAGAGTCAGACACAACTGAGTGACTGAACTGAACTGAACTGAAATGGAAACAGTGGCAGATTTTATTTTCTTGGTCTCCAAAATAACTGTGGACAGTGACTACAGCCATGAAATTAAAAGATGCTTGTTCCTTGGAAGAAAAGCTATGACAAATCTAGACAATGTATTAAAAAGCAGAGACATGACTTTGCTGACAATGGTCAGTATAGTCAAAGATATGGTTTTTCCAATATTCATGTATGGATGTGAGAGTTGGACCATAAAGAAGGATGAGCACCAAAGAATTAGTTTTTTTGAACTACGGTACTGGAGAGGACTCTTGAAAGTTCTCGGACTGCAAGGAGATCCAACCAGTCCATCCTAAAGGAAATCAATGAACTAAACTGATTCATTGGAAGGACTGATGCTGAAGCTGAATTACTAATACTTTGGCCACCTGATGGGAAGAGACAACTCATTGGAAAAGATCCCAATGCTGGGAAAGATTTAGTGCAGGAAGAGAAGCGGGAGACAGAGGATGAGATGGCTGGATGGTTTCACTAACTCAATGAACATGAGTTTGACAAACTCTGGGAGATAGTGAAGGACAGGGAAGCCTAGCATGCTCTGGGTCATGGAGTTGCAAAGAGTTGGACACAACTTAGTGACTGAACAACAAAACATCAATTTTTCCTCATTTCTCTTCTTATTCTTCATAAATTTCATTCAATAGGATGACTTTAAATCTCAATCAACATAATGGCAAATATCTTTTAGGTAGCATGAGAGAGAAATGAGAAGTACAAACCACAAATTTGAATGTTCCCCTCCTGGCAAAGATAATTTTAGTTATAGCTTGGAGAATTTTATTATATTAGGTCTGGGTAGGGGGGAGGCAATTTGAAATTGTGTCTGTTAGAATTGAGAGAGTAGTACTGACATACTTACACTCAATTCAGTTGCTCAGTCCTGTCCGACTGCAGCATACCAGGCTACCGTCCATCACCAACTCACGGAGCCTACTCAAACTCATGTCCGTCGTGTCAGTGATGCCACTCAACCATCTCATCCTCTGTCATTCCCTTCTCCTCCTGCCTTCAATCTTTATATACATATAGATACACTACAATGTGTAAAATATATAACTAGTGGGAAGCTTCTCTCTAACACAGGGAGCTCAGCTCAGTGCTTTGTGATTACCTAGTGGGCTAGAATGGGGAGAAGAGAAGGCTCAAGAGGGATGTGGTATTTGTATATTTATAGCTGATTCATATTGTTGTACAAAAGAAAGTACACAACATTGTAAAGCAATTATCCTCCAATTAAAAATAAATTAAAAAAAGAAATATATATATATATGTAGCTAGGCTGTCAAGAATTTAGATATATGTATTTGTTGTTTTTTCCTTGTCTTGCATCTGTTCTTCTCTTAGTTGATTTTTGGGGGGCAGCCACTTTCTCGTCTTCTTTGTGGCAGTCACTACCATGCCTATTACCAATGACAACAAAAGACCTAAACAGGATGAATTAGAATACCCCCTGAAGCTTTATTTATGCATGAGTCATGGGACACCTGAAAAACATACATTAAAGAAAGACTCTATTTGAGTACCTAGATGTAGCCATGGATGAAGAGCTCCTTCTTTATTGCTTAAGCTTATTTGAGCTGGTTTTCATTCTCTTAAAAACCAAAGGAGCTCTAATGAATACTAGTTGAATAGAATATTGGTGAGGCTATATATGAAAAATAAAAACATGAATATGCTTTTTATATAAATGTACTGAATTGAAATATTTAAATTATAACATATAATATAAGGTCCATTGAATGTAATTAATAGTTCCTCACAAATTTCTTAGTGTATATCAAATTGTTCAGTTTTGAATATCTGCATATAAATATGCGAACCTTTCTTTTATATTTAATGGTGGGTGCGTTTATCCTTTATAAAGGAAACAGAATCAGTAGATTCAAATTGTAGTGAATCTTGGATAACATCATTACAAAGGAAATTCAAATAAAAACCTAACTTTTGGCTTGAGTTTTGAACTTTTCTTTTCAATCAAGTAATGCATTTGTGTATATATGTACATATGTATATACACATATGTATATATCTATATATTTTAATATGGTAAATATTAGCTTATATTCTTTAAGTCTTTTCTTCAGCTGAGGATTTCCTAGTTATGTTATTTCTCTGTGTGATTTTATCCTCCCAAGTTTCCTGACTTGTGCCTGAATTTTCTTTCATCCTTGCCTCCTCTAGGTCTGGCCTCCTCTGCCCTCTCATTTTCAAATCTCCCACTGACTCTCCTCTTCCTTTATCTCCACGGCATGTGCCCTCAGGCATGTCTTTCAGTGCCTATCATTTTCCTTTTACTTGTGTTCCTGATCCATCTTTCCCTCTCCCTTCATCTATCTTGCTTCTTATCAGTACTTTTAGATAAACAAGGAAAAAAAATCACTTGATATCATAAATTAGATTTTAAGTAGGCATTTGAAACCTATTACAATTATATCATTTACAATGATGAATACAATACAGGATATTCAAAGCAAATTATTTCTATAAGTGTTCAATTCCACTCAAATCCTATCAAGTGAGTATCTGGATTTTCTTGTGTTCAGATTGCAGAAAGGGAGTTTTTACAATTTGCTGTTAATTTAGCAATAAAACAGAATACAATTTTCAAAATAAGAACACTTTAATAGGAACTAATATGAATTGGTTTAACAAAATTGATATATTAAATAAATATCCAGTCCTTTCATAAAATATATGAATCTTTAAAGAAATTTCCATTTCCAAACTTCCTTTTGAGATTTCTGTTTTCTAAGTATAGAGACAATTTGCGTGTGTGCATTTAAATTCTTTAACCATATATAACCACATTTTCTCTGTCTTAACATAGAAAACACTAAGGTCATGCCCATGACTAGGGACATAATTAGGACATCATATGTCTCCTGGCAATGTTGTTTTTTTTTTTTTTAGTGTTACAAATGAAGAAATAGACAACATTCTAAGATGTGTGCTCACCTTCAAGCAATAATACAAACAACTATGACATAAAACCTCCCCCAACTTTTTGAAAAATTCTGACAAGTCCAGAGAAGAGATTTATGCTTAGTTTTTCTTTATCTCTCCTTCTCTTATCTCATTTTGGACTTGAATATGGTTGGAATATGGATGCCTCTGTGTAGCTGTGTCCCAGAATGATTTCACACTATGCTCCAAGCAAAGATATCCCTGGGTTAATAAATGTCTCCTCTTCAACTTCTACTTTGAAAAGATATCCTCCTTGTTTCATGACCTCCTCATGTTTTCAGGGCAAGAAAGGGTAGTCAGTTCACAGTGAACACAGGAGTGAACAGGACAAATAGATACTTGGCTTTCAGAGCGTAATTTATATTTACTAAAAAAAAAAAAAAAAATGCTACAAAAATCCAGTGAAATTTGCCTGCATTTACTTTCAGGAGGTGTCATAAGTACATACTCAGAAAGTTTTGAAAACCCTGATCATAATTTGTGAAGTGGTACATTCTAATATAAGCAGTGTATCAAGGGAACAATACCTTGATCTGTTTTCCCAGAATGTCCTTTAAAAATTAAGAGTAGATAACTGACCACATTTCTCTGTGAATTTACCTTGCTAGTTCTTTGAAGTTCTATTTATCACTATCTCTTTGAAAAACTTTTAAAAACAAGTCGGATGAACATAGGAATAATTTTTATAAGCATACATATGTATATTTATAGTCAATCAATAACCTTGTTGATATGAGAAACATCTCTTCTCACACATACCACTTCCTGCTTCATCTGATGTGTTAACACTTTACTGCATAATGAGAAGAGCAGAAGTGAAGAGCAGAGCAGAAGTGACTACCAAATATCTTATTCAAATTAACACAGATTGGCATGTAAATGTGGAAGCATCCATGCAATTCACAAACTACCGCCTGAGCCTGTGTTTTTAATATCAGTCTTTGATGATATTGGCACTTTTGATCATTTTCTTTGAAGTTACCAAATTCAGTGATCCATCCTTTGAGTTTAGTTATTAGGACTGTGAACATCATAAACATTTTAAGATGTTTAGTATAAAATGTTACATTTAGATGACAGAAAAATGCAAAGTTACATAAAATTGCTAAGCATAATTCTCATGTATCTGTTCTCTCTTTGTTACTAGAAGCTCTCTTTCCCAGACAAAATGGAAGTGGTAGGGGACGGCGGGAAACTAAGTTCAAATTTATGAATGCTGCTGCTGCTGCTAAGTCACTTCAGTCGTGTCTGACTTTGTGTGACCCCGTAGATAGCAGCCCACCGTGCTCCCCCATCCCTGGGATTCTCCAGGCAAGAACACTGGAGTGGGTTGCCATTTCCTTCTCCAATGCATGA
>NW_011494944.1:2030569-2048382 GCF_000754665.1 Bison bison bison | reverse complement strand
AGTGAAGTCGCTCAGTCGTGTCTGACTCTTAGCGACCCCATGGACTGCAGCCCACCAGGCTCCTCCATCCATGGGATTTTCCAGGCAAGAGTACTGGAGTGGGGTGCCATCGCCTTCTCGGATAGACCAAGTATGTCTTTTTTGTGTGTAGGAATCCAAAATTAAAGCAGTTCATAAAATGCAGTGAAGTTATAGACTTAAATAACTGGCAGTTCAAAACAAGAGAAATTAGAATATGAGCTTCAAACAGCATTAGAAACTTGTCAGAAATTTGGGCTTCTTCCATGATGGCTTAATTTCCAGCTCAGCTTTCCCAGTAATGGTGACAAAGATAATCATCATAAAGTGACATCCTTTACCTCCTGTCCTTCTTCCCATAGCTTTCCAAATAAGTAGTTTCTAAGCATTTCCAGTAAAAAGCTTAAGACTGATTCATTTTTCCTGACCTGGGTCATGTTTATGATAACAACTAGTCACAGTTATCAGAGAATGAACTAATATGTCCAACTCTGGAACTAGGGAGTAAGGTTCTGAAACCACTGGACTAAGAACAGGTGATAGATAATTCTCCAAAGGAAAGTTAGTGTTCTTATACAAAAACAATGAAGGAAGGGTTCTGGTTAGTCAGAATCAACTGATTTCTATAATCAGAAAGCAAGCATTACAGAGAAATCTTTAACACAGAACTGAGGCATTCTTCATAAGCCACTGGAGCACCTCAGGAGCTAGATAGCAGGACACGTTGAAGAGATGGAAAGCCAGGCAGTGATGACAAAATGCATATTCTAACTCTGGTCCAATGTTCACATCACTGACAGCAGGCCTTGACCATGTTTAGGAGACCAGTTTTTAATACATCATTGTTTTTTAGCTTGCTGTAATGCTAACTGGAGTGAAATATATGATGAAAATGTATTTATGTGTCAACTAACTTTAAGAAAAAACGCTGCTGGAAATATTAGCAGAACATAATACACTCTTAGCCTCTCCCCCAGAGGAGAGGGGAAACAGTGCAAGAATTTGGTCCAGGGTCAGGTGAATATGGTTATGGGTTTGGGAGACTTTTGAAAGAAAAGTCAAGTTATAATCTCTCGATAGTGGTTATCTGATGGTAGTGAAGACATTAAAATGTTCTTACAGATGGGGACATTATAAACCAAAATATAGTTCCTTGGCATATTGACTATTTCTAGCTGAAGGAGTAGGGATAAACAGCAAAAGCAATAAGATCACTCTATTCTTCCCTTACTGCTATTCTCTCCTGAAACAGGTAATAAAACCCTAATAGGAAAAGAAGGGGAAAAAAAAATATTGAGAGATACCTTTTACATACCCAGAGTCCTTATCTCTGAAGACAAAAAGATGCTAAGAAGAATCCTAACAGGCTGTGCTAATTTCTCCCAGTTTACTATGTTTACCTCCATACTCCTTGACCTATATCAGATTTCTTCAAGACTATCTGTTTTTCATCAAACCTATCATTAAAATATTCAGTCTCTTTCTTCAAGTCTTCATTTCCTCGTGAAGACTCCCATGTCACATAAAACATATTAAACATGTTTCTATGCCTTTCTCCTATTAATCTGTATCTGTCAGTTTAATTTTCAGATTCAGCCAGGAACCCCAGGAGGGTCAAGGAAAACTTTTTCCTTCCTTATAACACAAACTCAGCAGTTGATATTTCTATTTATTTTGGCACAGTTGATGGATCATTCATTAAAACAAAAATAAAAACTTTCATGACTCTCAAAACAAACACTATACTACTGAGATCTTAGCTATGTTTGTTTTTTTGTTTTTTTTTTTAAATCCTTTGAAAACTATTTATCTACCATGTATGGGCTCAGAGGTTAAAGCGTCTGCCTGCAATGTGGGAGACCTGGGTTCGATCCCTAGGTCAGGAAGATCCCTTCGAGAAGGAAATGGCAACCCACTCCAGTATTCTAGCCTGGAGAATCCCATGGACGGAGGAGCTTTGTGGGCTACAGTCCACAGGGTCACAAAGAGTCGGACACGACTTCACTTTCACTTTCACCTATCTTAAACCATCCTAATAGTTAATATGTTCCTCTTAGAGTAAGCATTTATGAAAGCCTTAAGCACTGCAACTAGCATTTTTAAAAGTACAATCCTGCAAACTAATGTTTTATAATGGAACAGGAATATTTTTCAATTGCATTTCACATATTTGAGTTGTTTAGACATGTTGCAGTGAAATGAAATGCAAATGCCAAAACACATTTTAAATAGAGTATAGTTGCCAACATTGTTGTCATCTTGAAATAATCTCTCTTTTTTTCTAAGGCTTTTAGAGTATAGATCTGTGTCACAATTTAAGTTAATGCTAGCAAACCTGCCATTAATCCTTGACTACTTGTCACGCTTAGATATTCAACTAAGGTATGTACCGCAGACCATCTGTGAGAGGGCATTATTTCATCTGTCTCTCAGGGAATAGGGAGACTTATTTTGAAGAAGGGCCCACCCTGACTATTTGTGAAAGCTGGAGAGTGACAGGTGGTTGGTACAGATAAACACAAAGAATGATACTGGAGGGGAAAAAAAAAAAAAAAAAACAAACTACGACTCTGCCAGTAAACCTTTGCAGTATTGCTGTGTACTATGACAGGTGGCAACCACTGAGATCCCTATGTCATGTATGTGTACAAAGCCAGAATATGATTCACATTTTGTAGCTCAGATTCCATGAGGCACTCAAAACACAGATGTTAGGAAGTTTCAAAGTTTAATAAAGACAGAATCTAATACTACCATGAAATCTTTCCTTTCTACAAGTGCCTGTGCTTATATTGATAACTGCAGGAAAGAGCTCTTGGCAGTAATTAAGTGAATGGATGGTATTTTAATTTAAATGTTAATACAGAATATTCAGCATTTTTGTAAGTTTCAAGAGGAACTGTAGATTTCCTTGGGAAACTGGAGGGTGGCCTATTGACTTTTAAAAGTGAAAGTTGGGATTTTTTTAATCAACTTGAAGAAAGAGAACCTCTATCAGTATTTCCATGCCCTACCCAAAACATCAAGGCATTTATTGTCACCCAGCTTATTTAACTTATATGCAAAATATTGAGCTGGATGAAGAACAAGCTGGAATCAAGATTGCCGGGAGAAATAGCAATAACCTCAGATACGCAGATGACGCCATCCTCATGTCAGAAGTGATTAAGAAATAAAGAACCTTTTGATGAAAGTTAAAAAGGACAGTGAAAAAGTTGGTTTAAAATTCAATAGTCAGAAAACCGAGTTCATGGCATCCAGTCCCATCACTTCCTGGCAGATGCATGGGGAAACAATGGAAACAGTGACAGACTTTATATTTTGGGGGGCTCCAAAATCACTGCAGATGTTTATTGCAGTCATGAAATTAAAAGACGATTGCTCCTTGGAAGAGGACCTATGACCAACCTAGACAGCATATTAAAAAGCAGAGACATTACTTTGCCAGCAAAAGTCCATCTAGTCAAACTATGGTTTTTCTAGTAGTCGCGTATGGATGTGAGAGTTAGACTATAAAAAATGATAAGAGCTGAAGAACTGATGCTTTTGAACTGTAGTGTTGGAGAAGACTCTTGAGAGTCCCTTGGATTTCAGGGAGATCAAACCAGTCAATCCTAAAGGAAATCAGCCCTGAATTTTCATTGGAAGGACTGATGCTGAAGCTCCAATACTTTGGCCATCTGATGAGAAGAACTGACTCATTGGAAAAGACCCTGATGTTGGGAACGATTGAAGGCAAGAGGGGAAGGGGATGACAAGAGAATGAGATGGTTGTATGGCATCACTGACATGATGAACATCAGTTTGAGCAAGCTCCCAAAGTTGGAAGCCTAGCATGCTGCAGTCCATGGGGTTGCAAAGAGTCAGACAAGACTGAGTGACTGAACTGACTGACTTCCCAACACAGAATTATTAAAGCAAACTGAAAATAAGGAAATAAGGAAAATAAGGCAAAGGAAAATAAATATTATTATTTTCAAAGCATTTCATGAACTTTGTTATCCATATCTAGCTTTGTTCCAGGTACAGACAGAAAAAAAAAAAGATTCACTGAGCTTACCATGACAAATAAAGAACTTTTGAGATTTGCTAATGCAAACAAGAATAAAAAGAAGACCACAATAAGTGGTAAGAGAAGATGCAACTATATGCAACCCACTGGCAAGCTTTGCTTTTTTTTTATCTACTTTCCTTCAGAATTTGCTATATACCCCTAATAATGACTTCTATGAACCACTGTCGACTCTGTTTAGCAAACAAGGACTTAAAAGATTAAAAATTAAAAGAATAGGAGATAATCATCACAAATAGAATAGAAACAAGGGCAAATTCAAAATACTATAAAGAAAAAAACTGGAATATATGCTCCATGAAAGCAGAAATTATTTTTTAACTGCTGCATCCCCGCTACTCAAAATTGTGTTTGCATACACTTAAGTAGTCAATAGATGTATCAAATGACTGAGCAATTTTTTAAAGGATTGAATATAACTTGTATAGAGCGAATACATTACCTAATGACATTTTACTACCTACTTTTTCTGTGCAAAGTATTTTATACAGATTAGTTTGTGTAATTACTATGAAAATGTCTCAGAAAGGTAGTTTTATGCTCATTGTATAGAAGAGAAGTGGAATTTCAGAGATATTAAGTAATTAGTCCAAAATCATACTGACTTCAAAGTACAGACCCTGTCTTTTAGAAAGTACAGACTATTTGCATTATTCAGATAGTAATGGTACCAAGAAAACAGTGCCAAAGGAACTGTACACTTTCACAGAAGACAGGAGAAGGTCACATTCTCATCAGGAAATTCTCATCTTCATTTTCAGAATTCATAATTTTTTGCCCAGTATTTTATGTTTGGTTATCTAAATATTAATACAAGAATCATTACTTTTTCTCTGCAATGATATTTGTTGTTGTGTGAAATATAGACTGTACATCTTGTAATATCTCCTAGTTGAAGGAAAATAATCATGTAATATACCCGAAATAATAAAAATTATATCAACATTAAAAAAATGGGAGAATAAAAATGAGCAGTTTGTTAAAGCTTCCACTGACAGAAAGAAATGTACAAAAGAGAGCAGGTAGAGTAAGAAAGAATAAGGAAAGTAAGGAAGAGATATAATATGGTCAAAGATGTGTATGTGGGAACATTATATAATCCATTTATCTGTATATTTATCTCTGTACCTATCATATACCTTTTGAGAAACATCTCAGTGAAATGAAATAAAGAACTTCACTTTGAGAACACTGCATTCAATGAAATCATTTTATTTATTTATTTACTTTTACACTAAAGAGTTTAGGAGTATACTGAATTGAATTATTTTTTGACTTCATTTTGATTTTAATGATTTTGAGACTTAGCTACCTTTTGAAACATATGACTAGTTAATTTGTAAATTGTTGACAGTACTATGATCTTGTCAAACATAAAAGCTAAATATAAATTTCTATTACCCAGATCAATGTGATTAATGCAAGCTATGACATTGCTAATCAAGAAAAAGATGTCTCTTTCTACAAATGAATTACACAACCGTAAAATCTTTTCACACATTATAAACAGACTTAGTCAAAGCTTTTAAAAGTTATTTTGCTACATATTTTGGGGAAAAAACCCAAATTAATCTTTTATTAAGAAATGGAAAAAGCTGGATTTACTCAAATTGAGAAGACTAAGATGAATCAAAATATTTGTTCATTATATTTACAGTGAACAAAAATTGGCAAGAAGTGATAGGGGATTTCCTGGTCTTTTATTAATTTATATGAAGTTATTCTAAATGATCTGACAACTAACACCACTTTCACCTATTCAAAGATAACACTGCAGCAAATATTCCTCTCTCTCAGCATCATAATATGTCCCTTCTCTATTCTATTTGTTGACATTCAGTCTGTTTTATCTTTATTCCCATGAAAACCTCATAGAATTTATTTATAGCAACCTCTGAAACTTATCTATATATTTTTTTCAAGAGCTCTCTATATTTCTCAACTCATTCACACTTGAAACCATTCTAATCAGTCTCTTATCACATCATACTCCCAAAGCTGCACAATCAATGACCTGATTACTAAATCCAATGGTCATTTCTCCACACTCATCTTGCTCAAAGTATCAAAACCATTTACTATAGTTGATTATCCTGTCTTCAGTGAAAAAAAATGTTCATTGTACCTCCAGGTCTCAACATTCTCCAGAATTTCCTTGTACCTAACTTCTCAGTCTTTTTCTTGATATTTCGTCCTGTTTCTGCTCTCTTAACATTGGAGTACAAATGGTTCAGTGCTTATATTTAGTCTTTCCTCTATTTATACTCACTCCCTCTTTTTAGAATATCACCCTGTCCTATGACTTTAAAGATTGCCAAAGTTATATTTCCAGTGTGAACACCTTCTGTGAATCAATACTCATGTGCACTCCTCATTTTCATTTGGATATCCAAAGAGATCTCAAGCATAATATCTGAAATCAAGTTCCCTGTCATCTTCTTCAAACCAGATCCTTCATCATCTTCTTCATTTTACTCAAAGACAACACAGTTTTTCACATTGCTAAGGCTAAAATTCATGGAGTCATCCTTGATTTCTTTCATTCTATTATGCTATATCCTATCCACAATGATATACTGTTGACTTTCTCCTTATTGAGATGAACCTCTATTTAATCTCAATGAATTGACCACATCTCATCACTTCCATCACCACCACCATGACCCTGGTTCCAGTCATATGACCCGTTCTGACCTCTTTGGATTAGCCTTTTTCCAGGTATCCTACAACCTTAGCCATCCATAGACAATTTTTACTGTTGTCATTGTTTGTTTTGTTTTTAACAACATAGTATTCATAGTAATTCTGCCAAAACAAGTCAGATCACACTCTAATCCAACCACACATTCTTTTTGATATTACATCAAACTTTTCAATGTATACTCAGACTTCAAGACATTTCCACCCCTTTCCTTCTTAAAAAGTTCTTACAACAGATACTCCAGACATCAACATGGCTCAATCCCTTACCTTCATCAAGTATCTGATCAAATGTCACCTCACTATTAAAGTCTTCCTGACTTCAGCATTTTAAATGGTACCCTATTAACAAGCTTTATTTATCTGCTTTGCTTTTCTCTGTACCACCTGCTGCTATATGATCTGCTATACAATTTACTTTTTAATTTGTTTATCTACCACTTCATACCAGACCCAGACTTGAATATAAAATCTGTGTGGGCTTTTTTTTGGCTTATTTTTTAATTTTCATGTGTTCAGACTTAATACCTGTCACTTAAGTATGCAGAAAAAAAAGAGGTTTCTGTATAAAATATGAATACTTTGTCACAGAATGTATACAAAACTGGAAACATTATTGATTTTATCAATATTATTTAGAATAGGTTGCTTTATAACATTTAAATAAAACATTGGGTTTCACTTTTCTATTATTTAGGATATTGAAAAATCACCAAGCTCCATGCCCAAATTGGCTGTTTAGTTTGATATAGTCCCACTTTATAATTTTTGCCTTTGTTTCATTTGCTTTCGTTGCTAAATCCAATAAATTATCACCAGAACTAACATCAAGGAGTTTATCAGCTGTATTTTATCCTAGTAGTTTTATGGTTTCAGGTCTTACATCCAAATATTCAATCCATTCTGAGTTACTGTCTGTATAGCATAAGAAAGTTTTCTGTGTCATCGTTTTGCTGGTGGTTGTCCAGTTTCCCCAACATCATTTATTGAAGAGACTGTTGTTTCCTCATTGTATGTTCTTGGCTCTTGGTCATAATCAATTTATTGGTCATAAATCAATTAATCTCTATGGCTGTTTTATGTTGATGTTGTTGTTCAGTCACTAAATCGTGTCGGACCCCATGGATTATAGCACACCAGAGTCCTCTGTCCTCCACAGCTCTTGTAGTTTGCTCAAATTCATCTCCATTGAGTCAGTGATGCTCAATGGACATGATCTCATCCTCTGCCACCCCCTTTTCCTTTTGTCTTCAAACTTTGCCAGCAACAGGGTCTTTTCCAATGAATCAGCTTTTTGCATCAGCTGACCATAATATTGGAATTTCAACTTCAGCAACAGTCCTTCCAATGAATATTCAGGGATGATTGTGTTGAAGATTGACAATATCATATTCATTTGATAACTATAGCTCTGTGATACAGTTTGAAATCAAGGAGCATAATGCTTCCATCTTTGTTCTTCTTTCTCAAGAGTTATTTGGATATGTAGGGTCATTTGTGGTTCTATGCAAATTTTAGTATTATATATTCTATTTTTTTGAAGAACATCTTGGAATTTTGATGGTGATTGCATTGAATCTGTAGACTGCTTTGAGTAGTAAGTACAACTGACATGTACTTGAATATATAATTTGGATAGTATGGACAATGGATTATGTAATTTTTATTTAGGAATTTTAAGTTTGAATTTTGAAAAAAAAAATGTATTTTATTTGCACAATAACTCAAGTGTTCTCTCCTCTATCCCATATAAAAATGAAATAGTCCACAGTATATATTTATTTGGAATTACTTGAATGGAACATTTTAAAAGAGTAACAATTGCCTTACTGATTTAATGGAGATGAATAGATGTTACCTCCATTAAATCAGTTTGCTACCTTCTTTTCCACTGTTGCTGTAACAAATTACTAAGCACTTAGTGGCTTCAGCACATTTTATATTATATCACAGTTCTGAAGGTCAAATGTTTGGGTTGATTTGCTTGTTTTTCTTCTCTAGGTTTCACAAGGCTACCACTAAAGTGTTGGCCAGCAGGGCTCCTACCAGGAGGCACTGGGAAGAATCTGCTTTCAAGCTCATTCAGGTTGTTGGCAGAATTCAGCTTCTTGTTGTAGATCTGAGGTCTCTGTTTTCAAGCTGGCTGTCCCCAGGGACTGCCCTTAGCTTTTAGAGGCTTCTTTTTGGTCCCTACATGTGTTCTGTATTTCTGAACAAGCATGGTGAATTCCCTTGATGCTCAGAATCTGTGACTTCTTTTTCTTCAACAGCTCTCTTGTTCCCAGCCAGAGAAATTCATCTGCTTTTAACACATGTGATCAGCTTGAGGTAACCCAGATAATACAGAATAATCTCCCTAATTTGAGGTCTGTAATTTGAAATATATCTGTAAAATTTATTTTCTCATGTAA
The DNA here is from genome assembly GCF_000754665.1 of Bison bison bison. Taxonomy (NCBI): domain Eukaryota; kingdom Metazoa; phylum Chordata; class Mammalia; order Artiodactyla; family Bovidae; genus Bison; species Bison bison. The sequence continues at coordinate 2,039,181 of NW_011494944.1, read as the reverse complement.
GCTAATATCAGAGAAGGCAATGGCACCCCACTTCAGTACTCTTGCCTGGAAAATCCCATGGACCAAGGAGCCTGGTTGGCTGCAGTCCATGGGGTCGCTAAGAGTCAGACACGACTGAGCGACTTCACTTTCACTTTTCACTTTCATGCACTGGAGAAGGAAATGGCAACCCACTCCAGTGTTCTTGCCTGGAGAATCCCAGGGACAGGGGAGCCTGGTGGGCTGTCGTCTATGGGGTCGCACAGAGTTGGACACGACTGAAGCGACTTAGCAGCAGCAGCAGCAGCAAGCTAATATGTTCAAAATTTCTGAGATTTAACATATGGATATGTTAGAGGGGTCTTGATTCCACATATCACATTGCTCTATCCAATCCTGGGAATTTCAAAATCTCCCTGATAGTGATAGATTTTATAATGATTTCAAAATATTAAAATAAAATTAATAATGAGCAGTGACTGATTAATTCTATCATGAAACTATTAATCTTGTTCTTTGTGTGCTTATCAATCAAAAATATATTACAAATAATTTTCCCTAAATGATTTCTGGCTAATGACTTTAGGGATATACACATCTGTGTTCACAGTTCTATTAAATTAAGAGTAAATCCAAGCACTAAAGATTGATTTTTGACATATATATTAATATTCTGCTATTGTTCACTTCATAGAATATAAATAACATTAAATAACTTTGAGAATTTTTGCCTGTAGAATCTGTTCTTTTCTCAATAATTAAATACAATTCTGCATTGCTCTGAAGGGATAGTGTAATGCAAATCATGAAAATATGAGTTTAAAAGAAGCAAAATATGTTAAGTAGATGAGGAAATTATATGATAAATTTAAAATTATATTAGTTACTATAAATCATTATTTTACAAACATAAAATATAAACTAGCAGTATGACACTTGAGTTAATTTTCCTTAAAGATAAAGATCATATAATTTATATATCAATCTACTATAGTAGTTTTACTTTTCAGTTTTTACTAAACACACATTGTACTTTGTTGTAATATATGCAAGTAAGCAATGGTTAGAAAAACATTCCCATTGAAGTCATAGCTCATCAAGTCTTTTGGAGAGCACATACTTTCTAAAGTAACCTAAAAATATTTCATTCAGCTACTACTGTGAAACAGTGACAAATTTTATTTTGTTGGGCTCCAAAATCACTGTGGATAGTGACTGCAGCCTTGAAATGAAAAGACATTTACTCCTTGGAAGAAAAGCTATGACAAACCTACACAGTGCTTTAAAAACCAGAGACATCACTTTGCCAACAAAGGTCTGCATAGTCAAAGCTATGCTTTTTTCCAGTATTCATATATGAATGTGAGAGTAAGACCATAAAGAAAGCTGAACACCAAAGAATTAATGCTTTTGAATTGTGGTTGGAGAAGACTCTTGAGAGTCCATTGGAGAGCAAGGAGATCAAACCAGTCAATCCTAAAGGAAATCAACCCTGGATATTTATTGGAAGGACTGATGCTGAAGCTGAAGCTCCAATGCTTTGGCCACCTGATGCGAAGAACTGACTCATTGGAAGGGACCCTGATGCTGGGAAAGATTGAGACCAGGAGAAAAAAGGGGCGACAGAGGATTACATGATTGGATGACATCACCAACTCAATGGACATGAGTTTGAGCAAACTCCAGGAGACAGTGAAGGACAGGGAAGCCTGGTGTGCTGCAGTTCATGAGGTTGCCAAGAGTCTAACAAGACTTAGTGACTGAACAGCAACAACAACTACTGTGAAATTCCACAATGTCCATAGAAAACAGATGGTTTAAAATATTTTCTTTTAAAATCTTAATTTAAATATTTTTTACAGAAGATTTTATTGTATTTTTCTTTATGTTAAATTTCCCAGAGTTTCTCTGTCTTGCCAAGTAGCAAGTTTAAACTAGAAAAACAAGTCTTACACTCGATTCCAACACCTGTTTATGGCATTCTCATTTTAAACTTGGTCTCTGTATTTGAGTCCTTTGGATTTAACTTTGGTTCTAGACAATACATATGTTCAAATCTCAACCCTGACACTTAATAGCCATGCAATCTTAGACAAGTTGTTTGTCTTCTCTGAGCTTAAGTTTTCTCATTTTTCCCTCAGTTTAGAATTCAGAAAGCTGAGAGAATTCATAGCCTGCTCTGACAGGCTAAAAAAAAAACTCAAATATTCAAATCCACCATTATTTTGGAGTAATACATCTCATTTATCACAGTTGTTTGGAGCTGAGATAATGAGCATGAGGCAACCTTATCACACTGCTTTAAAAAAATCTTAATAAAAATAAGCACCTGATAATAATAATTTCTTATTACATACTAGCTCTTATCATTAAGTTTTGACAATGGCCACTTATAACAAAACAATTGTAATAATATCATATCTCCACTATTGAAACTTAGACTATGAACCTGGCATGACTGGCCTTTCCAGTTGAGTTTTGGCCCTTGCATTGCCACCTTTAGCTCTAGACAACGGTTCCCCTGCCCTGTGTAGTTCTGTGATATCCAGGTGAGAGAGCGAGCTTGGAGTGATGTGTGTATGAAGCAAAGAAATGTTTCTCATTTAATCGGAAAATAGGAAATTATTTTGGCCTTTGGGACAATAATCCCAACATTATATCACAAGTTTTAAAAGAAGGGCTATAGAAATCAGGTACCCACACATTATTGAGATTAAACATCTTCCTTATACTTCAAACTAAAGTTAGTCCCATAATCACATGGGGAAAAACCCATAATGTCAGATCTCAAGGTAATTAGGATGGCATCACCTTGCTATTTTTAAAGGAATTTCACAAAGTACATAAACCTATATGTGATCTGCAGTGATAGGTCCGAAAGTATGAATAATAACAAGTGTTTGTTTTATATCTAGAAAGATGGAATTCTGCTTAAATTGATATGGTGAAATGCCTTACTTTATACATTGTTTAAAATATTGTGTATGTACGCTTGTTAAATATACGTGGAATCGATCTTTGTATAATGTTCGTTCTGTGTGTTATTTTGGTTAAAATATATTTTTAGAAAGGTTTTTTAGAGTTTAAGACCATATGAATGTGATAAATTATCATGCTTTATTATCTGAAATAGTTAATTCTGTGAGATAGGAGCCCTACGCAGCTGTTATCTGGTCTGTGATACAAGATAAAATTATAAATTCCTTTGCACTCACTTGTTCTCTCAATTTATCTTGTGTTATCATTTATATACATGGTTGTAATTAAAGTTAAAAATTATGACACAGTATATCTCCTTGCAATTTTTTATTTTAATGAGAACTACAAAGATGAGATCCTCTTGTGTGTGTGAGAGAGTTTGAAGGATTAACGGAGAGTGCTTTAATTAAGTAGTCTAGAGGAAAATGTTTCAAAATGGCAAAAGAACTCAGCTAAATAAGTTAGATTTAAAAACAAAAAAACCAACTTGAAAAAACTATTATATAAGAACTTAGGGTGCTCTTCAGTCAATTGTCTTTTATATCTGACCTTCAATTTTGAACTATTAATATATTTGAAATAGAGCATGCAATTGCATGAAGACCTGTCCATCCACTAACTCATTGATTAAACAAATATCAAGTATCTAAAACAATCTGTGTTCTAGTTAGAAGGAAAAAAAAAGTAACAGTACATTTCTTTTGCTGTTTAAAATCATTATCAGACATTTATATCATTTCATTTTCTTAATGTATTTTCTTTACCCAGCTTAGAGGAATTTGAACATTTTTAGCAGGGATTTTGAATATCTTTATATTAAAACATTTATCACACTATAAAAAGTTATTTATTTTAGATCTCTCTATACTTATACTTTTCAAGAGCAAGTATCATACTGAGCATTTAATGAGTATTTGCTCGATCAATAATATGGTTTAAATTGATACAAATCAGTTAATTTTAAAGTAATAAAAATATATTTAAAAGTTTATCCATTACACAACATTTTGTTCTTAACAGAGACTTTCTGTTCAACATGCAATCATATATACTGCTTTTGGGAAGATGAATGCTATTTTTTTAGCATTTTAGATTTAATAGCATTGCTACTTAAACAAGACACACGATGTTGACTTCATGTTCTCTGATCTGCAGACATGTCTTCATGCTTTTAAAAAGATGTAATTAATTGGCTCAAAAGTTATTAAAAAAACCAAAATATTTTAAATATTAAATAATATTCAGAAAGTTTAAAATAATCATTTTAGATATTAAAAAATACTAAGGGGGGAAAGCCTGGGAGGAATTTCTATAATTCTAATAATAAAATAAAAGAGAATCTATTAATATTGAATGATAATCCAAAGTATAAAATGAATATCCCTTTTTTATACAAGTTCATATTGATATTTTTATATCAGTCTATATTGGTATAAGTGATTGAATATATAAATGGGGAGAAGAGACAAATTTCTGACTAAGAAGAATTCTAAATATTTATGCAGATGATCCATGCTAGAAGAAGGAAAGCATAACTCCCCAATTCTTATGTGTAATTCTGTGGTGACTTCCTTCCAGAGTACAGTAAGGAGACTTTACAGTGGAGAACTCTTACAAACACCACTTCAGTCAAATGATGAAAGTCAATAACAACCACTGCAAATCATGCTGATAGTATGCAGCCTGATATGATGTAACTGAAGATGAGTGTGGTTAACGCTGACAACATGGGGGCATGTTACAACAGGACAAATGAAAAGAGTACAAATACACAGTCTAGAGAACTTGACAGGCAATCATTCTCTTTTTGCTCTGCCACAAGCTGCTTGTATACTTTTAGATAAGTCACTTAAACCCTCAGGCTGCCAGTGCTCTGAAATGAATGAACCAGATTAAAAGAGTTCGAGGATTCTGCTAAGCTACCATCCGTGGGGTCACAAAGAGTCAGATATGACTTAGCACAAGCAAGCACAAGACCCATCTAAGCTCTATTATTCTATTAATGTATCTGTAAAATGACATAACTACCAGAGAGATTATAACCCCCATGAAAGAAGGATACTTGTCAACACTGAAACAAAACAAAATAAATTTAGAAGAGAGCTAAAGTTTGAGGTCACATGCTGTGTGTTTATATTCTATAGACTAGAAAAAATAACTTCATGAAAGAATTAAGAAGCGGGTGACACTGAAGAACCACTTTGAGATATTGATGGATATGGACGAAGTAAAGGGCACCCTTTACCCAAAATAATTGGAATCTGACTCATGCATTAATTTCTCATTATACTTCAGAATTTCAGGTTTTGACAGAGATAAACCATTCCTTCAAATCCCTCAATGCTTTATTATCATCCACAGTACCAAATCAAAGTGCCTTGAATGATATATCCAACCTTTCCCAACTCTGCCCTTGTCAGCAACACAAACCTATGTCATGTCACCAGGGGACTGATTTACATTAGTGCAACCGTGAGCTCCTTTAAGTATCCTGAATAAATATACTATTAGATACCCATGTCTTTCGGAAAATTCCTGTCTTTCGGAAAATTCCTTTCTTTTAGAATGTCCTTCCATCAAGAGCACAGAATACCTTCATTTAGCCTCTCAAGGTGGTCAGGCACTGAATCTATCATTGTTAATTGGCTAACTTTCTTCTCCCCTTCAATGAAAGATGCCTTATGATATTAATCTTTACATCTAAATCAACACCTAGCAAAGGCCAATGATGATGATCATAGTGAGGACGATGGTGAGGAAGACTGAGAATAACTTTTCTTCTTGGATGCCTGCTGTCCTATCATGGACCACATTTGAGTCATGAATTACAACAAGGTAGTCTGGCCTTATATTTATTTTATTATACTTGTCTGTTGAACACGTACATGTGCACAATAAATATTTGTTAGGGTTTAACTCAAAGAGTTTATCCTACAAAATTTAGTTTTCAAAAAAGTAATGGAGGTACCAAGGAGAAGTCACAATGACTAGGATATAATTGTTCAGTAGAGCAGAAGTCGCTCAGTCTTGTCCGACTCTTTGCAACCCCCCTGGAATTCTCCTGGCCAGGATACTGAAGTGGATCGCCTTTCTCTTTTCCAGGGGATCTTCCTAACCCAGGGATCAAACCCAGGTCTTCTGCATTGCAGGCAGATTTTTTACCAGCTGAGCCACAAGGGAAGCCCAAGAATATTGGAGTGGGTAGCCTATTCATTCTCCAGCAGATCTTCCTGACCCAGGGATCGAATCAGGGTCTCCTGCACTGCAGGAGGATTTTTTACTAACTAAGCTATCAGGGAAGTTCAACTGTTCAGTAGAACTAATGGATAAATACCCTAGATAAATAAGTAGATTCTCCCACTCCATCATACTGTGATATATTCATATTATTTTTAAAATCTTTGTATCTTTCAAGTATCTACCTTATGTAGCCTCTCTGGTACTTCACCAAACAGAAATCAACAAATACCAGAGAGGTTAAATGAGTACCTCTTCTTTTTAATTCTCTTTTTGTTCCTCAAAGATTATACTTTCACCAGCCTTTTATTTCCCATAAGCAACTTAGCAGCAGCAGCAACAGCAGCTATCTCACATACATGTAAGATGTGTGTTTCACAAAAAGTATTTTTTTTCTGATCAGATGATTATTAAACACAGGCGGCTAGGACGGGAGCGCTAAAGCTAGGCCAAGAGGAGCCACCCCATGTCCGAGGTCAGGGGTAGAAGCCAGGAGGACCCCATGCCCAAAGGGTGGCAGCCAAGAGGAGTTACCCCACGTCTGAGGTCAGGTGCAGCGGCCGAGAGTACCAGACTGCGATGGCGCAGGAACGGCCGAGAGGAGTTACCCCATGTCTGAGGTCAGGAGGGGCGGCCCAGAGGAGATACCCAGCTTCTGAGGTCAGGGGCAGCGACGAGAGGAGTTACCCCGCGTCCGAGGTCAGGGGCCATGGCCGGGAGGAGATACCCCACTCCCCAAGCCTGAGGCCAGGGGCAGCGGGCGGGAGGAGCTACCTCACACCACCACCCCAAGGCCAAGGGCGGCGGCCGGGAGGACCAACCCCACGTCCAAGGAGCCCTGGCTGCAGGGGAGTAGGAGGGCCTAGAAGATCTATCCCACGTTGAAGGTCAGGAAGGTCGACGGTGAGGAGATACCCCTCATCCAAGTTAAGGAGCAATGGCTGCGCTTTGCTGTAGCAGCCCTGAAGAGATACCCCACGCCCAAGGTAAGAGAAACCCAAGTAAGAAGGTAGGTGTTGCAAGAGGTCATCAGAGGGCAGACACACTGAAACCACACTCACAGAAAACTAGTTGATCTAATCACACTAGGACCACAGCCTTGTCTAACTCAGTGAAACTAAGCCATGCCCCTGGGGCAACCCAAGAAGGGCAGGTCATGGTGGAGAGATCTGACAGAATGTGGTCCACTGGAGAAGGGAGTGGCAAACCACTTCAGTATTCTTGCCTTCAGAACCCCATGAACAGTATGAAAAGACAAAATGATAGGATACTGAAAGAGAAACTCCCCAGGTCAGGAGGTGCCCAATATGCTACTGGAGATCAGTGGAGAAATAACTCCAGAAAGAATGAAGGGATGGAGCCAAAGCAAAAACAATACCCAGCTGTGGATGTGACTGGTGATAGAAGTAAGGTCCAATGCTGTAAAGAGCAATATTGCATAGGAACCTGGAATGTCAGGTCCATGAATCAAGGCAAATTGGAAGTGGTCAAACAAGAGATGGCAAGAGTGAATGTCGACATTCTAGGAATCAGCGAACTGAAATGGACTGGAATGGGTGAATTTAACTCAGATGACCATTATATCTACTACTGCGGGCAGGAATCTCTCAGAAGAAATGGAGTGGCCATCATGGTCAACAAAAGAGTCCAAATAGCAGTACTTGGATGCAATCTCAAAAACGACAGAAAGATCTCTGTTCGTTTCCAAGGCAAACCGTTCAATGTCACAGTAATCCAAGTCTATGCCCCAACCAGTAATGCCAAAGAAGCTGAAGTTGAATGGTTCTATGAAGACCTTCAAGATCTTTTAGAACTAACACCCCAAAAAGATGTCCTTTTCATTATACGGGACTGGAATGCAAAAGTAGGAAGTCAAAAAACACCTGGAGTAATGGGCAAATTTGGCCTTGGAATACGGAATGAAGCAGGGCAAAGACTAATAGAATTTTGCAAGAAAATGCACTGGTCATAACAAACACCCACTTCCAACAACACAAGGGAAGACTCTATACATGGACATCACCAGATGGTCAACACCAAAATCAGATTGATTATATTCTTTGCAGCCAAAGATGGAGAAGCTCTATACAGTCAGAAAAAACAAGACCAGGAGCTGACTGTGGCTCAGACCATGAACTCCTTATTGCCAAATTCAGACTTAAATTGAAGAAAGTAGGGAAACCCACTAGACCATTCAGGTATGACCTAAATCAAATCCCCTATGATTATACAGTGGAAGTGAGAAATAGATTTAAGGAACTAGATCTGAGAGATAGAGTGCCTGATGAACTGTGGAATGAGGTTCGTGACATTGTACAGGAGACAGGGATCAAGACCATCCCCGTGGAAAAGAAATGCAAAAAAGCAAAATGGCTGTCTGGGGAGGCCTTACAAATAGCTGTGAAAAGAAGAGAAGC
>NW_011494944.1:2029760-2030469 GCF_000754665.1 Bison bison bison | reverse complement strand
AGCGAAAAGCAAAGGAGAAAAGGAAAGATATAAACATCTGAATGCAGAGTTCCAAAGAATAGCAAGAAGAGATAAGAAAGCCTTCTTCAGCGATCAATGCAAAGAAATAGAGGAAAACAACAGAATGGGAAAGACTAGGGATCTCTTCAAGAAAATCAGAGATACCAAAGGAACATTTCATGCAAAGATGGGCTCGATAAAGGAAAGAAATGGTATGGACCTAACAGAAGCAGAAGATATTAAGAGGTGGCAAGAATACACAGAAGAACTGTACAAAAAAGAACTTCACGACCCAGATAATCACGATGGTGTGATCATTGGCCTAGAGCCAGACATCCTGGAATGTGAAGTCAAGTGGGCCTTATTCATCACTATGTAAAGCTAGTGGAGGTGATGGAATTCTAGTTGAGCTATCCCAAAACCTGAAAGATGATGCTGGGAAAGTGCTGCACTCAATATGCCAGCAAATTTGGAAAACTCAGCAGTGGCCACAGGACTGGAATAGGTCATTTTTCATTCCAATCCCAAAGAAAGGCAATGCCAAAGAATGCTCAAACTACTGCACAATTGCACTCATCTTACACACTAGTAAAGTAATGCTCAAAATTCTCCAAGCTAGGCTTCAGCAATATGTGAACCGTGAACTTCCTGGTGTTCAAGCTGGTTTTAGAAAAGGCAGAGGAACCAGAGATCAAATTGCCAACATCTG
>NW_011494944.1:1970284-2029339 GCF_000754665.1 Bison bison bison | reverse complement strand
ACTAAAAAGCCTCTTGATGAAAGTGAAAGTGGAGAGTGAAAAATTTGGCTTAAAGCTCAACATTCAGAAAACAAAGATCATGGCATCCAGTCCCATCACTTCATAGGAAATAGATGGGGAAACAGTGGAAACAGTGTCAGACTATTTTTCTGGGCTCCAAAATCACTGCAGATGGTGACTGCAGCCATGAAATTAAAAGACACTTAGTCCTTGGAAGGAAAGTTATGACCAACCTAGATAGCATATTCAAAAACAGACATTACTTTGCCAACAAAGGTTCGTCTGGTCAAGGCTATGGTTTTTCCAGTGGTCATGTATGGATGTGAGAGTTGGACTGTGAAGAAGGCTGAGCGCCGAAGAATTGATGCTTTTGAACTGTGGTGTTGGAGGAGACTCTTGAGAGTCCCTTGGACTGCAAGGAGATCCAACCAGTCCATTCTGAAGGAGATCAGCCCTGGGATTTCTTTGGAAGGAATGATGCTAAAGCTGAAACTCTAGTACTTTGGCCACCTCATGCGAAGAGTTGACTCACTGGAAAAGACTCTGATGCTGGGAGGGATTGGGGGCAGGAGGAGAAGGGGAGGACAGAGGATGAGATGGATGGATGGCATCGCTGACTCGATGGACGTGAGTCTCATTGAACTCCAGGAGTTGGTGATGGACAGGGAGGCCTGGCGTGCTGGGATTCATAGGGTCCCAAGAAGTCGGACACGACTGAGCGACTTACCTGATTTGACTGATCTGATTAGACATATGTGCATATAATATTCCAGGAAAAGCTGTACTATTTACAGTACTGATTGTAATCTTTGGATTTTTGCGTGTCCTCACATGTGCATTTGGCAATTTAGTGTTTGTTTATGTAACAAACACAAAACCTTTCAGCTAAAAATTCTTAAGTTTAGTACCGATAAGATCATTTACCAAGTAAACATACTTTGAAAGATATCAACTTGGACTGTTGTTCTAGTCTAGTCTAAGTCACTTCAGTCGTGTCCGACTCTGTGCGACCCCATAGACAGCAGCCCACCAGGCTCTCCCGTCCCTGGGATTCTCCAGGCAAGAACACTGGAGTGGGTTGCCATTTACTTCTCCAATGCATGAAAGTGAAAAGTGAAAGTGAAGTCACTCAGTCATGTCCGACTCTTAGCGACCCCATGGACCGCAGCCTACCTGACTCCTCCGTCCATGGGATTTTCCAGGCAAGAGTACTGGAGTGGGGTGCCATTTCGTTCTCCAGGACTGTTGTTAGTGGTGTATTAAATAATTTGCACAAACCTATTTTCTGAGAATTATTTAAAAAGCTTGACAAAACTTTTAAAAAATCTGCTTGAAAAAATCCTCAAGCTAATAACATAGTGAAATTCTTTCCTAGAAAATGTGAACCAGGAAGTAGGACAGAAATGCAAGAGATGGACTGAGAATGAGGGAGAGTCCTCAGCTCCTGTGGACATCTCCTGATTCCACAGGGGACCACTGAGAGGCTGAAAGGATGAAATGAGAGATTTACAATTCTTGTGGACCTAGGGAGAGAAAATTACAGCCCATGGCCTGAAAAATAGGAACTGATGAACTCTACTTCCAGCTGGGAATCTGAATGTTCCCATTCATGAAGTAGAGTGAACTGGACGTAAAGAGCACACTGCACACTTTGGAGTTCAGCCATTAATTCTGTCAATTCCAGAAACTGGATTGATGTGATCCTCGATTGCTGGTGTCTCATTTTACTACAAGAAGCAAACGTAAATCCTCTCTGGAGTCAAATATTATCTTTCTAAGACTCAAATTTTCTCTATAACATTTTCACAATTATTATGTCATACACACAACACAACACATCAGGCACATGAGTGGAAACAACATCATAACAAAAACAAAGATAGTCAGATATAGACCAACAAATATAAATATTGGTCCTGCAAGCACTTCTTAATACACATCCTCTAAGATAACCTCCATTATAGAGTCTTCTTTACAGGAACCCAAGTAAGCATTATTGAGGATCAAATGATCTGGGAAAAGTGACATGAAGATGAAATTCTGGACCTGGGTTACCTGCTCCCTGGAAAGCAGTGAGGACCCAATGCCTGGGGTGTGGTAGATTACAGAGAACCCATGAAACAAGGGACTTTATGATAGTAAAGTTTTCATTGGTGGTAGTAAACTTCAATAAGCTACTAGTGGAAGGACACGCTCTCAGAGGTCGTATGAATCAAATGTTCGAGAATCATGTCAGAGTAGCAATTATGTATGTAACAATGAAACTGGATGGTCCTTGCTGGGGGAAACTAGAGCTTTGAGAGATACAATGACAAGTTGAAGGTGATTATTTATTTAAGACTAAACACTATGTTTGGTAATCTCTTGGAAGCATATAGAGTTCATCTCCTGTAGCCAGAAAGCAGAGAAAGTTAACAACTAGTACTAGGATTTAATCTTAAAACTCCAGAGAAGGCAAAATTTGAATCCTAGATTGCCTACTCTCCCAAGAATAGAATTCTGGCTGGGAAAAGATGAAACTTTTAGACTTAGTATAGAAACATTTGCTAATTTTAATTCCCTAGATTACCTGTATCATTTGAGCCTGGGGAAATGAAAAAAGTCATCATTTCTCTCAATAAACCAAATAATTTGAAGACAAATGAAATCTGTGTGAGTAGTTAAATCCTGCATAGGAGATAAGGGGAATTTTTTAAATATCTATTTTTAAACACTAGTCATAAGCAAAGTTAGTAGAGGTGATGGAATTCCAGTTGAGCTATTTCAAATCCTAAAAGATGATGCTGTGAAAGTGCTGCACTCAGTATGTCAGCAAATTTGGAAAACTCAGCAGTGGCCACAGGACTGGCAAAGGTCAGTTTTCGCTCCAATCCCAAAGAAAGGCAATGCCAAAGAACACCCAAACTACTGCACAATTGCCTCATTTCACATGCTAGTAAGAAATGCCCAAAATCCTTCAAACTATACTTCAACAGTATGTGAACCGTGAACTTCCAGATGTACAAGCTGGATTTAGAAAAGGCAGAGGAACCAAAGATCACATTTTCAACATCTATTATATCATAGAAAAAGAAGGGAATTTCAGAAAAACATCTATTTCTGCTTCACTGACTAAAGCCTTTGACTGTGTGGATCAAAACAAGCTAGAAAATCCTTAAAGAAATGGGAATACCAGACCACCTTGCTTCTCTCACAGCTCAGTTGGTAAAGAATCCGCCTGCAATGCAGGAGACCCTGGTTCGATTCCTGGGTTGTGAAGATCCCATGGAGCAGGGAAAGGCTACCCACTCTAGTATTCTGGCCTGGAGAATTCCATGGATTGTATAGTCCATGGGGTCGCAAAGAGTCAGTCACAACTGAGTAACTTTCCCTTTCATCACTATTCCTTGCCACAGTGAGGTGTTATCTCTTCTTGTCTGTTCAGACCACCTTTCCTCCCTCCTCAGCAACCTGTATGCAGGGTAAGAAGCAACAGTTAGAACTTGACATGGAACAGCAGACTGTTTCCAAATTGGGAAAGGAGTATATCAAGGCTGTATATTGTCACTCTGCTTATTTAACTTATATGCAGAGTAAATCATGTGAAATACTGGTTTAGATGATTCACAAGCTGGAATCAAAATTGCCAGGAGAAATGGCAATTAGCACAGATATGCAGATGATACTGCTCTAACAGCAGAAAGAGAAGAGAAACTAAAGAGCCTCTTGATGAAGGTAAAAGAGGAGAGTGAAAAATCTGGCTTAAAACAGCATTCAAAAAACTAAGATCATGGCATCAGTTCCCATTACATTATGACAAATAGACGGGGAAAAAGTGGAAACAGTGGCATATTTTATTTTCTTGAGCTCCAAAATCATTGCTAATGATTACTGCAGCCATGAAATTAGAAGGCAATTGCTCCTTGGAAGAAAACTGTGACAAACCTAGACAGCATATTAAAAAGCAGAAACATCACTTTGCTGATAAAGGTCCATATGGTCAAAGCTATGTTTTTTCCAATAATTATGTATGGATGTGAGAGTTGGACCATAAAGAATGCTGGGCACCAAAAAACATGCTTTTGAATTGTGCTGCTGGAGAACACTCTTGTAAGTCTGGTGGACTGGAAGGAGATCCAACTAGTCAGTCCTAAAGGAAATCAATCCTGAATATTTATTGGAAAGACTGATGCTGAAGCTGAAGGTCTTTGGCTACCTGATATGAAGAGCTGACTCATTGGAAAAGATCCTGATTCTGGGAGAGACTGAAGGGCAAAAGAAGAGGGTGACAGAGGATTAGATTGCTGGATTGCCATCACCAATTCAATGGATATGAGCTTGAGTAAACTCCAGGAGATAGTGAAGGACAGGGAGTCTTGACATGCTGGAGTCCATGGGGTCACAAAGAGTCGGACACAACTTAGCCACTGATAAACAAGTCACAAACAAATTTGTAAGAAACTTTACATTGAGAACTATAGGAAACAGTGACAGATAAAGATAACAGTAGATTTATATTGCCAGTCACTCCAGGGCATAGTACACACACTTTTGAATAGAACAACAGGCACATTTGACAACAAAATATGTTGTCACACACACATACACACAAATATATATTTATACATATATCCCTCTACTTTTTCTTTTTTTACCAAGCACATATAATTGAACTTCTTCTTCTTTTTTTTGTTTTTTTGTTTTTTTGTAAGTTAAACGTTGCTTATAGCACGTGCAGGAATGTTTCTCAGAATATGGTGACTATATAATGAAAACTATAATGAAGTTTTACTCATTGTTATTCTTGTGAATAGTAATGAGTTTGAGGAACCCAGCATCCTCCCTGGTGGCTCAGACGGTAAAGCGTCTGCCTACAATGCAGGAGACCCGGGTTCGATCCCTGGGTTGGAAAGATGCTCTGGAGAAGGAAATGGCAACCCACTCCAGTACTCTTGCCTGGAAAATCCCATGGACGGAGGAACATGGTAGGCTACAGTCTATGGGGTCGCAAAGAGTCGGACACGACTGAGTGACTTCACTTTCATTTTCACTTTCACCCTGAAGCAGAAGGTAGAAACCCAATTACCTAGATTTCCTCATCAGTGGCATGCTAGTATGCAACCTGGGATCCACAAATGTGGCATATTCAGAAGACAGCAATACAAAAGTGTGTGAGAAAATGTGTTCTGTACAGATTCCATTCTGGTAAAAGTAGTTGTGACAAAGTTTCTGGAATCCAGTGTTCAAGTCAGCAGTCAAGCTATGGGATCTGTACCCCTCAGTATTTTTCCCTGTATAAATTGAAAAAGTGAAAGTCTCTTAGTTGTATCTGATTCTTTGCAACCCCATGGAATATACAGTTCATGGAATTCTCCCGGCCAGAATACTGGAGTGGGTAGTCATTCCCTTCTCCAGGGGATCTTCCCAACCCAGGATTGAATCCAGGTCTCCCGCATGGCAGGCAGATTCTTTATGAGCTGAGCCACCAGGGAAGCCCAAGAATACTGGAGTGGGTAGCCTATCCCTTCTCCAGGGGATCTTTCTGACCCATGAATCGAACTGGAGCCTCCTGCACTGCAGGGGGATTCTTTACCAGCTGAGCTACCAGGGAAGAATGAAATTTATTGTATGCAACTCAGAATACTGATACATATAGTCCTCTTATTCCCACAGTATATTTCTTGAATTCCTTAGTAAACATATTCTTTTTTTGTTTTTTTCTCTACTTTTGGTTTGCTTGCCCAATGGAAGTAAATATTCGAAGTCTCTGCTGTCCAATACCATAGGCAATACATATATATATGTAACTATTTAAATTAATTAAAGAAAATAAAAAATTAATTTCTTCAGTAACATTAGTCTCATTTTAAGAGCTTAATAACTACAAATCTCTAGCGGCTATCATATTTGACAACAAAGATATAGAAATAATCTTTCTATTGCTGAAGAAACTTCTATTCTCAGCACTGCTCTGAAGCATAGACGACTTGACTGGGACATACGTGACTGGATTCAAATTAGAGAAGACTTTGTTATGGGGTTGATTGATTTTGTTAACAATTTCAAGTTATGACCTTGATAACATGTGATATTATATTCATCCTTCACTCCATTATTCTATTTGATTTTGCTAGCAAGGTTACAAGTGATCAAATTAGATACAGGGCTCACTTCATTTTAGAGTAACAAAATCAAATCTCATTAGCACTCATTACCAAACACTGAAGGCTTCCTCCTCAGGAATGATATTAAACTCTATTAGTAAAATTTAAAGGCTAACACTAACAGACTCATCCTTTTAGAAAAATATGTTAAGCTTACATTTGAGTATTCATTTTGGTTCCATGAGGTGGTCATTTACTGTCTGTACTTGCCTTGCATACTCTTTTTGCTAATTACACTCCATTTCTTATCCAGCCCCTCTTTGGTTTTGCAACCTTGGTTCTTCTGTCAACCAAGGTGCTTACCTACCTCCCCTGGCCTAGTGCTTGACTTCAGAAGCAAGTTAACCAGCTGGATTGTGCTGCAGGAATTTACTGCAAGGAACAAAATTAAATGCAATTAGTTCATTACAACTGCAGCTACCAGAAACAAAACCTCATTTGTTCCTCTTTTTGAGCCCCACCCTTAGACCTGTTCTCACTTTGTCCTTCCTAAAATTTGACTCTTTAAACTTCTATTTCAATGTATGTCTTCCTGTAAGTTTCTTTCTTTCTTTTTTTTTTTTTTTTAATTTTCCTTCTAAGATAGTCAACTGATTATGAGAAAGTACTCACGGCTAGTGGGAGCCCTAAACACTGATGAGTCCCTAAACATTGATTAGTCACTCAGTTATGTCCAATACTCTGTGACCCCATGGACAGTAGCCTTTCAGGCTTCTCTGTCCATGGAATTCTCCAGGCAAGAATACTGGGGTGGGTAGCCATTCTCTTCTCCAGGGGATCTTCCTGACTCAGGTATCAAAACCAGGTCTTCTGCATTGCAGAAAGATCCTTTACCATCTAAGCCACCAGATGAACCCACACTGAAATCTATTTATTTGGGCTTGAGTTTGAAATGTCATTCCTGCTTCCTTTCCCTTTGCCATTATCGCTTCACACACTGTTGACACCTACTACTGCCAGACAGGAACTTTGAATTCAGCTGCCCAGGAATGATTTAACCATCCTGATACTGCCTGCTTCTGCCAGAACATTGCTTTCATCTTCCCCAAATTGTTAACTCTTTGAAGCTAAAAGTCCATCTGTTTGTGCTCTGAGTGATGTTGGCAAAGAGAAAGGAGGAAAAGAAACTACTGTTTTAGATAGATTTAACTTCATCAAATCTGTTGGAGATTTTAAAGAAATCATGTTGTCAAAGTGGTCAGTTTGGAGGAAACATATATTTAAGTCTTATTTTGTGTATCAGCAAGCAATCCAATAACTTTGTTAGACATTTGATAATATATTTTCCTGAATTATCTTTTCAAGGTTATGATCATAAAACATATAAATCACTCTAAACCCTTATGGTTTAAACTAATCAGGATTGACTGATGAAATTATAGGGCTTATTTTGTAAGTAAATTTTACCAATAGGCTTCAATTGGTTCATACATTATGAAAAATTTGGTATGCTAACAATAATCTCACAAACTCTAAAGGGCTTAGAGCTTAATATAATTGTCAGTGTGAACTAACACCAAGCAAGTTGACATTTATTTTGATATATACATGTTAGGCATAATTATAAATGATCACTATACTGGCAGTTAAAACTGAGGATACAGAAGACAGGTTGAGGTTTGATCTAAATTCACATATCCAGCCTATAAGATTTACAAAAGGCATCTTCTCTTTACTTACACGCATAGACTGATCTATGTCACCTTGAACATAAGTTAATAAGGGAAAAATATTGGTACATGTAAATTTAGGCAAAGTCACATCTAAAAATCTGCCTTATTACACCACTCTGCAAAAGAGAGGGGGTTTGAATTCTGTATATTAACTATATGGTGGAATACAGTGTCACAGTACAAAACATGCTATGAATGTCAGCTTTTAAATGTAAAATATCTAACAGGAAAAGCCACCATCAGTCTATTCAAATAGTGTATTTTCCTCTTCATTGCTTTACACTTGAGCAATACTACAAAAAACAGAAATTTAAGAACTTGAAACAATGAGAAATACAGCATGTTTTTTATGGCTATACATTATATACATTTAAGCAGTACTTTTTAATTTACCAGTTTTTCAGCTACATTCCGCAACTTAAATTTATTTCAGAAGAGACATTAAATGCACATTCTCAAGCACAGTTTACTCTTTATAATGTCCCTGTTCCAGCCTATTTTCCAATAATTAAAATTTACTTTTTGAAATAAATAATTTAAAGCTTTCTTATATTTATAACTACATTTGGAATTATAGCTTAGAATGAGCATAATGGCTCATTTTTCCTGCAATTTTTTTCTTCATAGATTAGAATGGTGCTAATCAACACATGTAGGTCACCAAAAAATTATAAAGGAAAGATCTTAACTTTCCATCTCCCCAAAGCATGTACAGGTAAGCATCCATGTCCCTAACACCTGGCAGCTAGCACCTCAGTGGACTCTGTCTTTAATCATCCACATCTGCAGATGCAGTGTCAACCCTCAATGATTTTCAGTGTCATATCAGGACAAGAGCAATGTAATTAAATCTTTTAATTATGAGTGTTTTGGGATAACTGTCATATGAAAACATGTTGCTTCTAGCCCTTCTTAATTCTTCTATAAATATGTTAGATAACTATTAGTAGATTAATAACTTGTTCTTCTCGCCTCTGGTTTGAAATTATATTTTGCAAAGTTATTTGCTGATTCTTTCTAGCTGTTTATATTTTTATCACTTTCAAAAGTGCCAAGAATATGTCATGTAATTATGGCAAAAATGTCTATGCAGAGAAAAAAATTCTAAGACTATTCATATAATAAGAATAAGCTGATTTATTAGGGAGTCAGATTTGTAACTGTGTAAGACCCTCTTCTTATTTCTGGCAATCTGTTTCTTAACACCTGCTACTTAACACTTCATAGAAACCAAGTCTAGATGAACTGGCATGCTTCATAGTCTTACATATACATTACTGTCATTAATGTGATTGAAACAATCACTGTTTACTATAAACTGACAGATTGAAATCTAGAATGAATAAGTTTATCTGCTTCCATCATACCATGAATCTAAAAACAAAGGATAAACAAGCATCAACATTTTAAATACACATTTCTCTGATAATAGCACAACTGACTGCCTCACAGGCATATTTATATGCACACACATATAAATTAATGTTAAATGAAACTTCTGCTTAGCAGACCTTATATACATAAATTCACTAATAGTAAGATATTCCACACAGTATTATTTACAAGCCTCAGAGACCATTATTTTCATTTAAAATCCACTAGTAGGCAAAATCTAAATGTCAAAACTTACCATAATGTTTATGAGCAGATAAATTGTAAAAATCACAGCTCTTGAAATAAATCTTAGGTAAGTTATTATTAGGGAGGGGCTTACTACTGTCAGTATCTGACATTTACTACTTTTATATATTAGTTTTATTTCTTACTAAATATCCTTCTGCTTTGAAGATAATCTATTAAGAAAAATGTGATCTTTTTTTCCTTTCAGGTTTACTTAAACACAACATCACCTTTGTAATGATGACTTAATATACAATTCAGTTCAGTTCAATCCCTCAGTTGTGTCCAACTCTTTGTGACCCCATGAACCACAGCACACCAGGCCTCCCTGTCCATCACCAACTTCCAGAGTCCACCCAAATCCATGTCAATTGTGTCGGTGAGGCCATCCAACCATCTCATCCTCTGTTGTCCCCTTCGCCCCCCACCCTCAATCTTTCCCAGCATCAGGGTCTTTTCAAATAAGTCAGCTCTTCAAATCAGGTGGCCAAAGTATTGGAGTTTCAGCTTCAACATCAGGCCCTGTAATGAACACGTAGGACTGATCTCCTTCAGAAAGGACTGATTGGATCTCCTTGCAGTCCAAGAGACTCTCAAGAGTCTTCTCCAACACCACAGTTCAAAAGCATCAATTCTTCGGTGATCAGCTTTCTTAATAGTCCAACTCTCACATCCATACATGACTACTGGAAAAACCATAGCCTTGATTAGATGGACCTTTGTTGGCAAAGTAATGTCTCTGCTTTTTAATATGCTGTCTAGGTTGGTCATAACTTTTCTTCCAAGGAGTAAGAGTCTTTTAATTTCATGGCTGCAATCACTATCTGCAGTGATTTTGAAGCCTAGAAAAATAAAGTCAGCCACTGTTTCCACTGTTTCCCCATCTATTTGCCATGAAGTGATGGGATCAGATGCCATGATCTTAGTTTTCTGAATGTTGAGTTTTAAGCCAACTTTTCCACTCTCCACTTTCACTTTCGTCAAGAGGCTCTTTAGTTCTTCTTCACTTTCTGTCATAAGGGTGGTGTCATCTTCATAGCTGAGGTTATTGATAGTTCTCCTGGCAATCTTGATTCCAGCTTGTGCTTCTTCCAGCCCAAAGTTTCTCATGATGTACTCTGCATATAAATTAAATAATCAGGATGACAATATACAGCCTTGATGTACTCCTTTTCCTATTTGGATCCAGTCTGTTGTTCCATGTCCAGTTCTAACTGTTGCTTCCTGACCTGCATACAGATTTCTCAAGAGGCAGATCAGGTGGTCTGGTATTCTCATCTCTTGAAGAATTTTCCACAATTTATTATGATCCACACAAAGGCTTTGGCATAGTCAATAAAGCAGAAATAGATGTTTTTCTGGAACTCTCTTGCTTTTTTGATGATCCAGCAGATTTTGGCAATTTGATCTCTGGTTTCTCTGCCTTTTCTAAAACCAGCTTGAACATCTGGAATTTCATGTTTCACATATTCCTGAAGCCTGGCTTGGAGAATTTTGAGAATGACTTTATTAGCATTTGAGATGAGTGCAACCATGCTGAAGTTTGAGCATTCTTTGGCATTACCTTTCTTTAGGAATTGGAATGAAAACTGAGATTTTCCAGTCCTGTGGTCACTGCTGAGTTTTCTAAATTTGCTGACATATTGAGTGCAGCACTTCCACAGCATCATCTTTTAGGATTTGAAACAGCTCAACTGGAATTCCACTAGCTTTGTTCGTAGTGATGCTTCCTAAGGCCCACCTGACTTCCCATTCCACGATATTTGGCTCTAGGTGTGTGAGTGATCACACCATTGTGATTATCTGGGTCGTGAAGATCTTTTTTCTACAGTTCTTCTGTGTATTCTTGCCACCTCTTCTTAATATCTTCTGCTTATGTTAGGTCCATACCGTTTCTGTCCTTTATTGAGCCCATCTTTGCATGAAATATTCCCTTGGTATCTCTAATTTTCTTGAAGAGATATCTGTAAAGGCAATTGGGCTGTATCATTAATGTATTATTAAAACCTGAATGCTGGGAAAGATTGAAGGAAAAAGGAGAAGGAGGCAGCAGAGGATGAGATGGTTTGATAGCATTACCAACTCAATGGATGTGAATCTGAGTAAATCTGGGAGATAATGGAGGACAGAGGAGCTGGTGTGCTGCAGTCCATGGAGTTGCAAAAAGTTTGACATTACTCAGCAACTGAAGAATATAAACAATAAAATATGAATGAAATTTAACAGAACAAAAATGTAATTGAATTATGTGGAAAATATACAGATGTAGCTACTGTGTAGTAAAAAAAAAAAGAAGGATACATCATTTAACCTATGATAATCCAAAGGAAAGTGATGCCTCAAAGACGTGATAGCAAATAGCTGACAAAGTCTTGGGCAGAAGGGTAATCCTGGAAATAATTTAATTTACTCTGATTATTATACTTTTATCTTAACAAAATTAAGAACTTTATATTTTGAGGTATTATTGGAATTTCAGTCTACAAGATATCAACACAATTAAATTATTTCATCAATTGAGATTTTGCCTCAAGATGACTTGTCAAACTGGTTGTTTAAATTGACTATTCCCAGCTTAAGTCATCTGGATGAAGAAGCATAGTTCATTTATATACTGTTGGATGAGACTATGATCATTCTATCTAAAAAGAAAGAAATGCTCAGTCACCGCTCAAGCCATAGACTTCAGCACGTGTTCATCCTAAGTTGCTTCAATCATGTCCAACTCTTTTGAACCCCATGGGCTATAGCCTACCAGTCTTCACTGTCCATGGGATTCTCCAGGCAAGAATACTGGAGTGGGTAGCCATTCCCTTCTCCAGGAGATCTTTCCAACCCAGGGATCAAACCTGCATCTGTCTCCAGCATTGGCAGGCAGGTTCTTTACCACTAGCACCATCTGGTAAGACCCAGACTTCAGCATAACCTCCAGTTAAATATCAGGACAGTGGTTTTCCACCAGTATTTTATGAAGCATCTATATGGAGATAAATGCTGATGGGAGAGTACATGTGGGGAAGAAAAATATCTAGTGGAGAGAATTTACGAGAGGATACTTCATGAAAAGTTTCAGTTTTCAGTTCAGGCTAAACTGAATGCCAGTAAAAAGGAAGGGAGTCCAAAATATCCCTACAAGCAGAATTTTCTCCTAAAAGAAGGCTTCACTTTATTTGATTTTAAGCTTCATTTACTAGGTTCTGTTGCTTCTTTTGTCTTTTGCAGGTATGGATAGGTAATGCTACACCAGACATGAGGAGAAGCAGAAGATAGTCCCATTATAACAGTAGAGGGAGTTTTGAGGCAGTGCTAGGGATATAGAAGTCAAAGAGGGGTCTATAGCGAGAAAGAAAAAAGGAAATTGGAAGAAGAAATATTTTAAAATAAAAATTTTCCTTTTTAAAAGTTTATGCTGTATAATATAAATTGCCATCTCAATCTTCTTGCTTAACCTCATTAAAATATCATTTTCTATTTGATGCATTAGATTTGTTTTGGAAGATATTAACAGGATGACTTAGGAGGAGAAGGGGACAACAGAGGATGAGATGGCTGGATGGCATCACTGAATCGATGGACGTGAGTCTGAGTGAACTCCGGGAGTTGGTGATGGACAGGGAGGCCTGGCGTGCTGCGATTCATGGGGTCGCAAAGAGTCGGACACGACTGAACGACTGAACTGAACTGAACTGAACTAGGCTGATTACCTTTCAAGGAAACTTTAAGATAGCTATTTGACTGCGATCATTTCACAATTAATACTTAAGAGTTGTCTCAACTTGAGGCAACTGATGCTGATCTTTATATAGCACCTTCTATTTCACCCCGACAGGACCATCAGACCACTCCTTGAATCCCAGCTGCCCAGAAGGCATGGGTGTGGTCTGGGCACAGCAGCTGTCATAATCTGTAAACAGTTTCTAGGCTAGGAACAAGTTGAAAGCTGTTAGAACTCAACACTGCTGACGGTTTAGGAGATTGAAAGAGGAATCTTGCTGATATTTTTTCTTTTGCTATGCAGAAGCTTTAAAGGTTGATACGGTTCCACTGGTTGACTTTTGCTTTTGTTGTTTGTGCTTTTATTGTCATATCCAAAATATCATTGCCAAGACCAATGCTAGAAAGCTTTTTTCCTGTTTTCTTCTGGGAGGTTAATGGTATCAGGTCTTATGTTTAAACCTTTGATTTTTGGGTCAATCTTTGTGAGCGGCATAAGATAGGGATTGAATTTAATTTTTCTACATTTTATCATCCTGTTTTTTCAATACCAATCATTGAAGGCAGTATCATTTCTCCAATGGGTATCCTTGGCTACATTGTAAATATTAGTTGATCATATGTGTATGTGTGTGTGTGTGTGTGTGTGTTTTGGGAGGGGGTGTTAATTCTGGGCTCTCTAGACTGCTCCACTGGTCTATCTGTCCATTAAAGAAACCTGTTTACCAATGGATAAATGGATCAAAAAGAGGGAATATTATTCAGTCATCAGAAGTAAGGCAATTCTGCCATTTTTGACAACATGGGTGTACCTTGAGGACATTTTGCTAAGTGAGGTAAGTCAGACAAAGGAGGACAAACACTGTATGATATCACTTCTATGTGGAATCTAAAAGAGCCAAACTCATGAAAGCAAAGAGTAGAAAGGAGGTTACCAGGGGCAGGGGTGTCAGGAATAGAAGAGATTTTGTTTAAGGCTATACATTTGCAACTAGTAGATAAATCCTGAAGAGCTAATGCATGGTATAAACAACAATACTGTATTGTTAACATCAAACTTGCTAAAAGACTAGATCTCAATTAACACTACAAAGAAATGATAAGCTTGTGATGTGATACAGGTGTTAGCTAATACTGTGGTGGTGATTATAGTGCAATGTATCAGTGTATCAAATCAACATGTTGTACACCTTAAGCTTACATGATGATATATATCAAATATATCTCAATTAACAAAATAGCAATCTTGGAGGTATTTGAGTTTCCCTGTTGGCTCAGCGGTAAGGAATCATCTGCCAATGAAGGAGACGTGGGTTCAATCCCTAGGATGATCCCCTGGAGAAGGATATGGTAACCCACTCCAGTATTCTTGCCTGGGAAATCCCATAGATAGAGGAGACTGGCAAGCTATAGTCCATGGGATCACAAAAAAGTCAAATATGACTTAGAGACTGAGCATGCACCGAGGTACCCACTACAAAAGTTCCAGCATAACCTCAAGATGGTGTTTAAGCAAGAGCCAATACTGTGTACAGGAGGGTCACCTCATCTAAATTAGAGGAGACTTCCAAGGATAATGGACACCTTCTTCATGATAGAGCAGACATAGGGATGGTAGTTGAACTGTTTCAGTTTAAGCATTTATCCAATTTAAGTATATTTATCCTTTTGCACTTTCAAACTGCTTTGTTTCCTCTAATATTTCTCATTTCCACATAAGCTCTCATTCAGAATTTCTAATTTTAAATAACTTCTGTAACTTTTTTATACTTACTTGAAGAATAATTGAAACGGAAAATGAGAAAATTAAAACAGATTTATTTCTGCCAACATAAAATATAGATATTTATAGCAAATCTGGAAATGAGGGTCTCTTAAGGGTTTTCCAAAGTGTGTCAGCTAGTAGCAGGGGGTTTTAAATCTTTTCTTTCCTGCCGTCAGTCTTCCTGGAAATAAGGAGTCAGTTCAGAAGATCAGTAGAACTGAACTAGCGGAAGAACTGAAACCTTGAAAAGGGTCAGTAATTATATGCATACTGACAAGATCGGAAGATACTGGTAAGTCACTGTGAAACATGGGTGGAGTCATTAGAAGCACTTCAGTCACAATATCCAAGATCCCATTCCCTTCAATAGATTTTGGCAGTGATCTATAGACACCAGACAAAGCAGACAAAAGTGTAGCTAATACAAATGTTATGTATTTGCCTGGGTAAGTTCAAAATGGGGGTTTGATCTCAGGATGATACATTGATGAATTCCCTTGCTTTCACTCGAATAAATTTCTAGTGTAGAGAGACAGGTATTTTCTATAGATTCCCTATTTATACTACATTAGCCAAGTATTTTGAGGATATTATGCTCCTGTTAAATGTCAGTCTCCAAATTCTTTAATAATTTCATGGAGATTTACCAGCTACTACTTCCCTGGATAAGTATCATTAAAAATTTTCCACTATATGGAAGCATGATGGAATAAAGAAATCTCAAGGTATGTGCAGAGTTTGGGTTTGTTTACTCTCGTAAAATTTGTAAGGTCAGGTTTTATTCCTTCATGCTTTTGGTTTTGATTGGTATTTTTACCCTAATTATGAAATAATATATAATCTTACTTAGAATTAGGATATGTATAAAGATAATAATTATTTCAAGTTTCCTTAAATATAATTGTAAAAGGATTTCTCTACTCTTGATTGGTTAGATTCAATTTCCTATTATACTGACATAAGATTAAAGGTATTTAATAATTGCAGACCAAGTATATAGTCACAGTTAGCTCAGTTTTAAAGGGGTCAAAGATGCTAGCATTTCATTCGTGTTAAGTTGAGACATCAGAATGAAAGACTGCGTATCCAGGGTAGACTGCCAGTGCAGTGGTATGACCCAGAACTAGATGGGCTTCATCTTCTTTTTGCCCGCAGTCCACTGAATGGTTTTAAGGGTCTTACATGCTACTGGTGTGGGGAGAAATGTCCCCTATTACTTACATATTCATAACTACTAATTCAGGAGACAGAGAAAATTCTAATGCTCTTTTCAGTGTCAGGACTATAAAAATAAAACAGACCTCATTTTAGTTTCCTCAAACCACATTTAGAGCACAGAATACCTGTGCTCTAGAACCAAAATACACAGTGAAGAAACAAGGAGCCTCGGCTGGTGAGTAGAATTCTATATCAAGGTTAATGCTAAATACGTTATAATCTCAACTGTGCCAAGCTTGGTAGCAACAAGGACCAGTCATAAGCATAGTTACATTTTTTTACTACCCCAGCAATTCTTCTGCTTTCCATTGATGATAGCACCCTGACTCTCCTCTACTCTGTCATACTCTGACTACAAGATAAATCCAGAAGCCTGCCCTTACCAAGTAAAATGAACACAGTAGAGAATTAGCAGAGCTTACGTAGATCCTATTCTTATTCCCAGTAATTTAAATTAGGAGGGTAATGACACGGGAACAGAAAAATGAATGGACTTCATTCATTGAATCAGCGGTATTCTTTCACCATTGTCAATGTGTTTTTTTATTTAGAGCCTTGTGGATTTATTGCAGCTCTTTCACATAATAGTTTTAGTCTCAAGCATTCCTATCAATTCCGTGGGCTAATATCTTCTAAATAAGTTCCTTTTATTATTAAACTGGTTAGTGTTAGTTTTGGTTAGTGCTGCCAAAAATCATAATTAACAGAATAAACAGAGCTTGAGGAACATTTGCAATTATTCTTATATGTAACAGTGGGAAAAACTAAATTGTTTAGCCTTTTTTTGCATTTTGCTTCATTTCAATACTGCATTTATGACATGTTTACCAAAGTAGCTCTCAAATATGCTGTGATCTCTGTGATAATAAGGAAGATCTTAGTTTCAGGTGCCACAAGCTAGTTCTAAAAAATACTTGATCATTTTATAACAAGATCAGCAAAAAAGCCCTTGTTACAAAGTGAACACATTTAAGATAGAGGAAATGTAAGTCAATTGTTATAACTTGAATATAATGGAGAGTTATTAATCTGATCTCCAATGTAAATACTGAAATATTTAAGTTGAAATCTCACAATTGTAGGTATATTATCTACTGCAAAATCTGTAAGCCCTGTGAACCAGGGGACATGAAACTGAAAAAACATCTCCCTTGAGAATCGTGTGTGTGTGCACATTATTCTTTATACTGCTACTGCTGCTAAGTCACTTCAGTCGTGTCCGACTCTGTGCGACCCCATAGACAGCAGCCCACCAGGCTCCCTCGTCCCTGGGATTCTCCAGGCAAGAACACTGGAGTGGGTTGCCATTTCCTTCTCCAATGCATGAAAGTGAAAAGTGACAGTGAAGTCGCTCAGTCGTATCTGACTCCTAGCAACCCTATGGACTGCAGCCCACCAGGCCCCTCTGTCCATGGGATTTTCCAGGCAAGAGTACTGGAGTGGGTTGTCATTGCCTTCTCCGATTCTTTATACTATTTGCTAATAAACTCATGTCATACCATAATCATGACAAAAGTGATCTCTTCTTATATCATGTATTCTTGGAAATATTTTGAGGAAGAAAACCTATGAAAAACATGAAGCTTTTAGCCAAGCAGAGAGACTTGAGGAACTAGAATTTTTATGTAAATAAAATTGGGTCTCTTTTCCATGTCTTTGCTATTGTTAATAATGCTGCAGTGAACATGGAAGTGCAGATATCTATTATGTCCATCAGTGAATGAATTAAGAAGATATATATATATACACACACACATACAGAATGGAATAGTATTCAGCCATGGGAAAGAAGGAAATCCTGCTGTTTACAACAACTTGGATGAATCTTGAAGTCATGATGCTAAGTGAAATACAAATACTGCATCAGATAAGTGGTGATATACTTATAAGTTACTAAGAGAATAGATCTTACATGTTCTAATCACAAAAGAGAAATGGTAGTCATGAGAAGGAATGAAGGAATTAGCTAATATCCCATGTGGCTCAGACGGTAAAGAATCAGGCTGCAATGCAGGAGAGCGGGGTTTGATCCCTGGGCTGCAAAGATCCCCTGGAGAAGGAAATGGCAACCCACTCCAGTAATCTTGCCTGGAAAAACCGATGGATGGAGGAGCCTTGCAGGTGAAGTCCATGGGGTTGCAAAGAGTCTGACACAACTGAATGACTTCACTTTCACGGCAATAATCATTTTGAAACATATATTGTATGCAAATCAACACACTGTATATACCTTAAATTTAAACACAATGAGTAAAGAATCTGCCTGCAGGAAACCCAGATTTGAAGCCTGGATAAGGAAGATCCAGGGAGATGGGAATGGCTATCTGCTCAACTATTCATGCCTGGAGAATTCCATGGACAGAGGAGCCAGGTGGGCTACAGTCCTTGGGGTGGCAAAGGGTTGGACACGACTGAATGACTAATACTTTCACACTTTCAACACTTGTGTCAATTATATCTCAACAAAGCTAGAAAGAAAGTGATCTCATTTGTATTCATGAGTTGATAGGCAACTGCAAAAAGACATTCTGAAGTGTCAGTTATCTTTAACAAACAAGAATGAACTATTCGGAGAGATTTGGTAGCTAATTAATCAAAGTAGCACTGAAAGATATAGATGTTTGATTGATAACAAAGGTCAAAGCCAGAGTAGAAACCCAAAATGCTGCAGCAAAATGGAACACTCCTTAGAAAGGCAGCACTGCCATAATGTTCCAAATATAGAAATATACAAGGAGAGAACTCAACAGGCCTCTCTATGGTAAAGGATAATGACAGCTGCAATGTGGAAAAGTCATCTCAGATCTTAATTTGTTCCTCACTTTGAGGCCTCTTTTTTAAAGTGAGTGCCATCAGTAGTTTAGAACATAATACATTTGGGATCTAGGCCATACGGGAAGTGCCAAATGTATTTTACATGACATGTGCGTCATTCACAAAACTTAACCCATCTATGCAGATAGTTTTCAACTATAGGAAAAATCTAACCATAATTCTTTGAAAATAAAATGTGACCTTTTCATATTTTAATATATTTGTAATAATGACATGCTTATCATAGTACATTTACATCGAATGTAAGTTTATCTTTCCCTGTAATGATAATGTATTTTACAACTAATGAAAAGTTATTCACTGAAATGAAGTAATCTTTATGGAGCAATAACACTAACATACTTTTCTAATAAATGGAGTATGAATTATTGATCCCGCAAGGGAACATATTTATAAACAAATTTATTAGTTATTTCAAATAAACTTTATTTGTCTATATTTGAACTACTGGATGTCAGTTTTCTAAATCTTTATACTTCCCACTGGATTTAAATATGATAGCTCACTAAGCAACTTTACCATCTGCTTCCTCAAGACATATACTTTCTTCTAGAAGGAAGATAGTGTTTTGAAAGAATATTACCCATAGGAAGAAATGTTTCAAACACAAGGTTCATTCTTTCAATTACCTCAACAGCTGGTGTTGTGTGTTTACATTTATACAGAAGAAATCTTACAAAGACATACTGTGCAACTTCAAGTAATTTAGATTTGTCACAGTCCTGGGAAAACTAGTGGCAACTAATTCAAACAAGCTTGTAAGTCTCAGAGACAAGGGATTTTTAAAAACAAAATTCAGTCTTTAACCAGTGAAGTTATGGAGCAAATTTATAAAACAGGATGGACCAGCCTTTGGAAGCACTATGTGTAGGACAGGTGATTGAGTCACCTGCTGTGAAAAGAACTGGATACTCACTCAGTGTTAGTGATTATACACTCACTTGAAGGGTCAGTTTTGAGGATGTCGTATGATTGCATAGTCTAGAGTATGACACTGTGAAAAAGTTTGAACTTTGCAGCCAGAGAGATGAGTTATAGTTCTGACTCCACAATTTATGATCACTGTATTTCACTTCCTTAAGTGTGTGAGCCTCAGGCACTACATACCTAGTATTAGGCTAATAATGCCTATTTAAGCATTTTGTGAAACGCTACAACATGCTCACCATCATCTAGAAAAGATCATTGTTAAAATAATGTAAGTCAAAGCAAGATGAAAGAGTACTAAACCATCAAATTGTAACAGGGAAGACTCAATTTTGACTCTTCCAGGCTAGATCTGTTTCTTCGGCTGCTTTTGTGATTATAATCACACATAATGGCCTGCCTCAGAGAATCCTGCCCCTCAGCCTGACTGTTAAGCTAAACTGCCTTTTTTCAGAACCCTGTCCACCAATAGAAGTCAGGAAGGAAGAAGAAATTAACACTTCCTCCTGTCTAAGGCTTGCCATTTAGGAGATACTTACAAGATTAGATGGCCTTTTTACTTTGTTTCTTCAACCCCCCTATCTCTGATCCATAAAAGAACCTGCCATCCAGACCCCCAAAAGATGGTTAGTTTTAGATGCAGTATGCCATTTATGTCAGCTGGCTTTCCATAAAAAGTCATATTTCTCATCTCAACACCTCATCTCTCGGGTTCACTGGCCTTTCATGCAGTGAGCAGAGTGAGCTTGGACTCAGTAATAATCTCTTCTATTTCCAAGCAGTTACAGAAGAATTTATCAACACTAGTGTCAAAGAGGTCTGGTATCCCTCACTTGGTTTCCCCCTTCCTGTTGGATTTTCCCCCAATCACTAGGAAGCTCAGGTAATGCAAAGGAGAATTTGTCTAACTCCCATACCCTGGTGGCTCAGAGGGTAAAGCATCTGCCTACAATGCAAGAGACTTGGGTTCGATCCCGGGGTCTGGAAGATTCCCTGGAGAAGGAAATGGCAACCCACTCCAGTACTCTTGCCTGAAAAATCCCATGGACAGAGAAGCCTGGTAGACTACAGTCCATGGGGTCGCAAAGAGTCGGACACAACTGAGCAACTTCACTTCCCATACCCAAGCAGAGCTGAGCCCCATGGTCTAATAAGATGATGCTGGCATATTCAAAGATGCTTCAGTTGCCCAGTTTTCTGAAAGGAGTCTCAGTTTTCTCTGAAGGACAAAAGTCTATTTTCTTAATTCCATTTATTTGTTTCTAAGAATATCCCATGATGGATTCCACAATTACAATATTTAGTGCCTCTATTTCAGACCTATACTTAACCAACCCTAAGGACAAAGGCAGCCTCAGAAAACCTGGGATAAATATAGTTTTGTTGGGTAGTTGAGAATAGGAAAAAGGAGTCCAGAATGTCGGTGGCTAAAATAAAAAGAAGGGAAAAGCCCACGGAAAATAGAACAAAGGAAGGTCCAAGGACCAGAATGAGGACCTCAGGTAAAACAAACAGCCCTCCTGGCTAGCCCAATTTACACAGGACAGGATCGGGGAGGAGAAAAAATCATATAAAAAGAGGGGCCAAAATTAAGCGGAGGCAGGGGTGGGGTGGGGTGGGTGGGCATCTCTTCCCTTCGCATCTTTTGAGTAGACCCGCCCTCACATCTGGAGGATGTATTTTCCTTTGCTTTCTAAATAAAACTGAGCTGGAACACTGGTCCATTTGTTGCTTCAAATTTTTACTGTGGTGAGACAGAACTGAGGAAATTACACACTCCCCCAACTGTTTCAGGTTTATGAAATAAGATTCATGTCGTCTTTAAGATTAGGCAAAGAAAAAAGTAAACTTAATGGACGCGTATAGGGAACACATACTGAGGTTATAACACTGACCTTGGTTGCTCTGTATCTAACCAACAAACAAATTTAACGGCACTTTGGCACATTTTAAACTAACTTGAGAGAGTTAGAAGATCCAACCAGTCCATTCTAAAGGAAATCAGTCCTGGGTGTTCTTTGGAAGGAATGATGCTAAAGCTGAAACTCCAATACTTTGGCCACCTCATGCAAAAAGTTGACTCATTGGAAAAGACTCTGATGCTGGGAGGAACTGGGGGCAGGAGGAGAAGGGGACGACAGAGGATGAGATGGCTGGATGGCATCACCAACTCGATGGACATGAGTTTGGGTGAACTCCGGGAGTTGGTGATGGACAGGGAGGCCTGGCGTGCTGTGATTTATGGGGTCACAAAGAGTCGGACATGACGGAGCGACTGAACTGAACTGAGAGAATACACTCATTATTTTTTTTTAAACATGGTACATGCAGGGACATATATGTATATATTCCAGTAGAAGTAGACACTTGGAGTAAAATTCCCAGGTGTGATATACATTGGCTCTGTTTAGCCTGAATTAGGACATGTCCTATGCTGATCAATCACTGTGTTTCTGACTCATCATGCCTGTTCCTGTGTTTACATGGAATAGTTGTAGGGTGGACATCACTAATCAAATTATATGAATTATAATTAATCATGGGAGAGGGGTATCTCCCAAGGAAAATTAGGGTGCTATTATCAGAAGGAAAAAAATGGATATAGGACAAAAAGCAGTAGGAATGTATGTGTATCAACATACACTAGAACATCACATTGCTTTTTGCTCTCCTTATATTCTTATACCAAACTGGTTCTGGTCTTGAATAATTAGAATCTGATAACAGGTGAATGAATGAATTTTTATATGTTATTTTAATCTGTTTGTCTCTGACCTCTTCTAGTTCCTTTGCAGTCCCATGCTAATTCACTAATGAATTAGCACCAGTCTCATCAGTTGTCAGTCCTTCTCTAAGCCCTGAAACAACTCTGATCTTATTAGGAAAAAAGTATGTGTGCATTTTAGAACAGAACAAACCTTCAGATACACAAATGTGACCCAAAAAATCAGGTCAGAGAAAGACAGAGAGAAGGGAAAACAAGAAAAGAAGCAAAGATAACATAAAGCTATTCCCACTGTATAAAACTGTATTATTCTCTTATTTATTCTCTATGGCAAGTAATGGCTTATTCTATAACCTTTCACGCTAGTAAAAAGTAACTGTTTAATCTTTTCTGACCTACGGGAGGCTGCCTCAGTCTCTTCGTTCTTCATGTTCTACCTAACCCTATACCTCAGAATTAATATACGAATAAAAAGTGTTTTGCTTTTCTCCCCGACTCACTTCCCCTTTCTTACCTTCATTTTCTAGTCCTTTAATAAGTTCCCAGACATGGCAATGCCTATTAAGCATCCGATACCCATCTTGAGGGGCTATTTAAGAAACAATTGGCAGGGTTAATACCCTGCATACTTGAGGTAAGTGAAACTGAATCCCCTGTTGGTCAAAACAAATGTTCTTAAGAAGTGCATTCTTTTATCCCTCAAGACAGAATCTCACCAGTTCTTCTGTGTAATCAGCTTGGGTGTCAACCGAAATGTAAATGACTGCTTATCTTTCAAGTCTCTCTCTTCCAGTCCTGTCTAAATTCAGGTGATGCAAGGAAAAGAAAAAAAAAAAAAGGCACATTGTTCTCTGGAGAAATCTTAATTTTAATTTTTCAATTTCAATCTCAAGGGGAAATATTAAACATTTTCCTCCTATAATTAGAGACCTACAGCTGAAACGGAAACAACGTGGGGGCAAAACTTTGAAAAACTCTTACATGTCCCAGCTGTAAATTTAAATCTACCACGCTCCCCTCCCAATTCTTCTTGTAAATCGGAGAAAGGGTCCTATGTGATTCACCATTTTTCTAGACTAAAATCACCACGACACAAATCAACAGCCTTGGGTCCCCTGTCCCCAGGGTTTTAGATATCAATTTCTCATTCCATTCTAGAATCTGGTGGCAGAGTCACAACTGACAAGATGGTAAATTTCCCCTCAATTTTTCTTGCTGAAGTTGTATCTCATGGCACCAGCAGTGTGAGTGGTCTCTGGCAATCCACATCTTCTTCTCCATGGTCTGCAGTGCCTGGTGGCCTACTCTGGAGCACCGGAATGCTACTTTGCCCCTAATTTCTAATCTACTATCTAGCGACCACATAGTATATGCCTGTCTTCCTTTAGAACAAGATCCTGAACTCCATTAATTCCAATAACTTCAATTACTGTGGTCCTTCTACTCACAGATACATTTCTCAGACATTTTATGCACCTGACTTCCAAGTGTGAACCACTACTTGAATTTCCTGTTTCTTTGCTCCACAAATGAAAAAATGCCATATAAGCCCATAAAACAATTTTATAATATTTTTCTAACAGAAATACTTTGAGGTAACCAGAGCTATACGTTTTGGTAAGACATAAACTGCTTGAAAGGCCCTTATTCTTCACCATTCTCAGTGTCCTCTCCTTTGCTGTGTAAATTTGCAGCATCCTTCCAGTTCAACTCTACATTCAGCCATGCGACTTGCTTTAACTGATGAAAATGTTGAAGAGCACTCAAGTATTTGAACTTGCCCAATTTTTTGTATCTGTTTTTTTTTTTTTAAACAACCCGATAATATTCCATCATAGCCTAGAGGATAAGACAGATGTGAAGCATAGCCATTAGCCATTCTCAGTTAAATCCAGTCTATATCAGACAACACTCTCAGATATGAGTGAGCCCAGTCTTGTTAACAGAGCTGCCATGTTGACTATCTCACATGCATAAGCAACAATGGATTATTCTTTCGTGACACTGAGGTTTTCAGGTCATCTGTTACATGGCATTATTTTAGCAACATGGCATTATTTAGCAACATTATTTTAGCAACATTTAACAATTACATGATTCATACACTGATTTTTAATATCTGATCACCCATCCCACTTCAGTGTCCACATCCTTAAAAATGACAATTGATTACCATATTAAGTCAAAATTTCTAAAAACTTTTTGAAAATATAAAGAACCAACTACTGTGTGCAATTATGCATTTAAATACATGAATATACTTAAAGAGGAAAAGAGTAGTATAATGAAAAAAGACATAAAGTCAGAAGCAATTATAACTGAAACCATTACTTGTTAAGTTTGTGGGTATTAAGTCTATATGCTATTCAGGGTAAAAAAATCAAGTTGGGGCATATTAATGCCAAGTTTGCTATTTTACTCTTCAACATAGAGTCATATGATAATACTAATAACCAAAATGTTAATAGATATTTTAAACTGATCAGTCTTCAGCAAATATATTTACCTCCATTCATGTACAGATGCACATTATTCATACTTATTTTTTTCATATCTATAAATTATTAATAGAATATACAGAGAAAATCTAGTTTTACCTTTGAGAATTTTACCAGCCAAGTCTGATCTGGGCTTGGGTGAATTTTCTCAGCTAAGGAGTAAAATATAGATAAAAAGATCATACTATTCTCATTTAAATAGACTACCCATGTTTTTGAAGGTTAGAAAAGATAGATTCATTCAGTTATCATTCACAGGAGACTCAGAAAAAAAAATGTATATATTTTTGGCAGAAAATGAAGAGGAACTGAAGAGCCTCTTGATGAAAGTGAAAGGGAAGAGTGAGAAACCTGGTTTAAAACTCAACATTCAAAAACTAAGGTCATGGCATCTGGTCCCATCACTAAATGGCAAATAGATGGGGAAAGAGTGGTGACAGACCTTATTTCCTTATTTTCTTGGGCTCAAAATCACTGCTATGATGACTGAAACCATGAAATTAAAAGATGCTTTTCCTTGGAAGAAAAGCTGTGACAAACTTAGACAGCATATTAAAAAGCAGAGATATTATTTGCTAACAAATGTCCATCTAGTCAAATCTATGTTTTCTCCAGTAGTCATGTATGGACATGAGAACTGGACTATAAAGAAAGCTGTGCAATGAAAAATTGATGCTTCTGAACTGTAGTGTTGGAGAAAACTCTTGAGAGTCCCTTGGACTGCAAGGAGATCAAATCAGTCAATCCTAAAGGAAATCAGTCCTGAATATTCATTGGAAGGACTGATGCTAAAGCTGAAACTCCAATACTTTGGCCACCTGATGTGAAGAACTGACTCATTGGAAAAAACCCTGATTCTGGGACAGATTGAAGGGGATGACAGAGAATGATATGTTTGCATGGCATCACTGACTTGATGGACATGAGTTAGAGCAAGCTCCGGGAGTTGGTGATGGATAGGGAAGCTTTGTTTGCTGCAGTCTATGGGATTGCAAAGATTTGGACATGGCTGAGTGACTGAACTGAACTGATAATTCTTGTTAATGAGGATCCTTGTTTAGCTACTACTACATAATGAGGATATCTTACCTTAGATGCTTACATCTATTCAATAGTTCTAAAGACATCAAAATAGTAAGTAAATTTTTCAAATTTTTACAGGGATTTTTACAGAATTTCTTAAATATATGCTTACATATATTTTTGGTTCAGTAAGACAAAATATGATATTTTAATACTAATAAATATTGAATATTAATAATACTAAGATAAAATAATCTCTAACTTCAATTTAGGTGAAAAAATAAATAATATTTAAATATATGTAAGAAGCAGATAATACATTGTTAAAGATTTCTTTCCTCATCTATTTATTTTTTTGTTAAATTGTTAGAGATATAGACTGAAGTGCTTATTGTAGATTCTACAATTATCCATATATTCACTCAACAAATGTCCTGAGTGGTCTCCCTTATGACATAATATTCTCCTTCACTTCTCCAAGTACATTAACATGAAAAAAATGACTGATTTCTGGGATTACAGGAAGTAAAAGTCTCATCATCACCATCAGTCATCATTCTGAGATTTTAAAATGTATGAAGTGAAGCTGGCAACTAAATGAGAACATGACTCTCATGAACTCATCAGTATATCACTGTTAGGAAATATTTTAAGAGGATCACATCACTGGGGAGTCCACAGTTAAAGCCTCTAATGTAGCTTTGGAATGAATCACACATGACATGTATAATCACCAAGAATAGGCACTTGATTGTGATATTGCTTCACTATCTACTACCAATTAAAGTAAGAGCTTTTAGAAAAATATCTTCCTAATGGAAGACTCTAACAAGACTCTTTCAAAGCCCAAATAAAAACATGGCAAAATATTGTCAGCACTATTTTCTAAAAAATTCAGGCAAGTCAGATTTCAACTGTGTATAATACCATTCTCATTTATAGAAATTAAACACACAAAGTCCAAATGAGTCACAGGAAAAAGTTGTCTTGAAAAACAATTCTAATTTATTCATTTAACAAACATTTGTTGGTATCATACAAGTCACTGATGTTGTGAATATAAATATGAAAAATATAATTAGAGTAGCAGAATTTCTAATTAGGAAGATGCTCTAAGAATATGGAAAGTTATGAATTATTGAATCTATGTCAAAACATTAAATGACATACCGTAATTTCTAATCATTTATTCTTTACTAGGTGACTGGTATTTTTTTCCTCTTAGCATATATGTTACTAAAATAACAATTGTTTTAAAACAATGATGACATGTCCTGATACTACCATATCACTACAACTGTGCTTTTATAATCTGCACCCATTGAAATTATCTTTGCTAATTCCTTTCAAGGATAACTATGAAAAGATATCAAATATTGCTATGTAACATCACTGGGGTTGTTAGTTCTAGATTTTGCTTGTCTAGCTTAGAACAGTAACATTAAAAACTGGTACCCTTAAACTATCTGCCTGTGAAGATTTCACCTTCAGACAGATGTCAATTTTGATGTAAAAGAGTAATACTTAATTTCCCTTTTACAAGTGAATTACACCATGCTGTGCTGTGCTGTGCTTAGTCTCCCAGTTGTGTCTAACTCTTTCCTGCCAGGCTCCTCTGTTTATGGGGATTCTCCAGGCAAAACAGAAAGCATGACAATAGACCCCTGTGAATCTAGTCAAGTGACTTGTCAATGGGACAGAGTTTAATAGAGGAAGGAAGTGTGTAATAGAGGAAGGAAATGTGTCCACAAATGGCCTTAAAGCAACTGGAAACCACGTGGGAAAATGAACATAGACACAAATGCTCTAACTCACACAATAATTCACTCAATAGTCCACAAACACAATTTTTAAAATGCAAAATCATACCTATTAAAGAATAAAATCTATATAACCTTGAGTTTGGTATGAGTTTTTTCTTTTTTTTTTTAAAGGATACTAGAGTGGGTTGCCATATCTTCCTTCAGGGGATCTTTCCAACCTAGGGATTGAACACAGGTTTCCCACATTAAAGGCAGATTCTTTACTATCTGAGCCACCAGGGAAGTTCAAATCACATCATGTTAATTGTTTAATTAAGCTATTTCAAAAATGAGAAAAATTCTCTACAGAATTGATGACAAATACATGTTGGAAGTAGCTTATATCATATGTCAAAGTATAAAATATTTTTTTTAATATTCTACATAAAAATAAAAACAGAAAATTCATTTCATAAGAATCTGAATGATCAAACATGACAGTCTATATTTATTAATGTATACCATTTGTGACTGTTATATAGATAAGCATACATGATATGTAGTACAGTCTTTTGCCTAAAAACTATATATAGTTTTAAATTTTTACCTTTGAAATTTTAGGGAACATATCTAAAGACTTACACATAATTATATGTTAGCCAACATAGTATTAAAAAAATAAATATTTTGGTTTAATGTAAGGAATGATTATAATGTTTACCAGTTCAATTATTTTCAAGTATTCTATTTTGCAGACCAATTCATATTGTGTCTATACTATCTAGAACTGACCCTTTTTCAGAAACCAAGAGTGTAGTCATGACTTAGAATGAGCCAGCCAATATTTTTCACCCTCACCTCACAAGGTACATGAATCAATTCAGGTATATCAGAGCCAAGTAGATCCTATATAGAGTTGTGGAGTTCAATTATCAGAGTATGAACTTTATTTTCTCTTGTACTACATGCTGAATCGTATGAGCTCAAAGCTACTAATAGCCAAAATATGGACTTTGAAAACAGCTTCAACTAGCCAAAAAAGCAAATGAAAAGATGTATCTCAGAGTCATTTGAGCTTAAATGCTTATGGCATTTCAGATCTACATATCTGGACTTTTAATTGCACAGAACAGTGCATTGCAATTTCTTCAAATTTCTTTTGAAGAAAATTGATTAGGCAGAGAGAGAACCGAAGGGAGAGCATGGATAAATAGACTGAAAAAACACTAAAATATATTTGCAAGGTAGTAATATCATGAGACCGGCAGTTTTCAGAGGAAAAAAAGAAGCCAAGAGAAGGAAGGAGAGTGACATAGGAAATGGAGAAAGGGAAAACAGATGAGTTGGGCAGTAAGTGAGAAATGATCAGGAATTTAAGAAAAGGATGGAAGGGAAGTTTGACTCTAAAATTATTAGGGAGGTAGACTTGACAGAATAATTTTGGCAGTTCATGAACAGGAGCAGAAAGGGAGAGGGGAAAATCAAGGGCTGATATACAAGGTTCTAAACTGGTACAGTTTCATGTTGGCTGTCATTAGTCACTGAAATGAGAACGTGGGAAAGTAAAAGGAAAGGTTAGGAAGCAGAGGTGGGCTAAGATCATGAATTTAGTTTCACACTTAATGAATTTTAATTACTCATGGGATATCCAAATGGAAGTTCCAGTTCAGGTTTGCAAATCTGCACTTTAGAATGAAATTTGGAGATGTTAGAGTTACATTTTAGCTGCCATCTGCAGACAGAAAATGGTTAAGAATTTAATAGTGGATGAAATAAATGAGAAGTATCAATAATATGAAATAAGAGAAGAGAAAAAATGTAAGGAAATATGTCTGAGCACATTAACATCTAAGACCTTCATAGAAAAAAAGAATTGCCTGAAAATGAATCTGGAATATGTCTGGAGAAATAAGATTAAAAAAATAATAAAATAAAAACAACAATAAAACAAAAATGTTGGGAAACAAAATGAGGAGAAAAATTCAAAGATCAAGGAATAGTCAGCAAAATTGAATAATGCAAATAA
Source organism: Bison bison bison (assembly GCF_000754665.1). Taxonomy (NCBI): domain Eukaryota; kingdom Metazoa; phylum Chordata; class Mammalia; order Artiodactyla; family Bovidae; genus Bison; species Bison bison. The sequence continues at coordinate 1,999,430 of NW_011494944.1, read as the reverse complement.
ATGAATATAAGGCAATTGAAATCTTCCACTGAATTTAGCAGATAGGAGGTCATGGCTGATACTGGTATTAGGCATTACAGCTGAGTAGGGGGAGTGGGAGCCTGATTGTAATGGGAATAGTGAAACTGCTTTAATAATTCACTTAATGGGTCAAAGAATTAGGAGTTGAATTCACACTTCCAATTCTAATTTTTTAAAGAATCAAAGACCTCTAGGAACTCAGTCATTTCCTACATGAGAATCTCAATCAAAACTATCACTTCCCAATAAGAAGAATCCTAACTACACAGGATAGAAGGCAATATTGACCATTTCAGAAATTGTGGCTGTCTTTCCCTAAAGGACAAAACAAGGACTTCTAACATAGTATGTGGCTTCAAAAACATCTGTAACTTAAAATCTATTTGACAACTAAGACATTTTATAACAATTACAAGAATTTCTTTGCTCTGACCCTGCAAAAAGTAAAACATAAAAAAACCCACCCAAAGATGTACTTTTTTTGTGAAAGCTGTACTTTATCTAAAGATCTTGTTTCTTTTTTGTCCCTTGTTAAATTCCTACCTGTCACTTGTTGAAAAACTGCAGGAGAGAGAATTTCTTGATGAGCTGTTGTAACAGCTTATTCCTTCCTCTTGCTATGTCACCAACATCCACGCTCAACATTAAATTACTACCTCAGAAATAAGTATGATAGTAACTGGCCCAGTGTGTGTGTGTGCACACATTCACACACATGCATACTTTAAGCAAAAGACAGACACTTGAGGTGACTTAATAACTGCAAATCTAATTTACTGGCAAGGAATTAACATATATTTAATAGGATCAAAATTGTTTAAATCTGCAAATGGAAGATGAGTAACTTATTTAGCTGAGGACAGAAAATTACATTGCAAATGGCACAAGTGGAGAGACATGATAATAAAACAGCCAACTGACTCTACAGAATATATGAAAAGCTCAGTATACTGGAGTGATGTGAAAAGCAGAGGAGGATACTGGTGTCAGCAGAGATAGCTTGTACAAGGGTTCTGGTTAAATAATTAGGTTCTGAGCAATCTTCCCCACATCTCCTTTTGTCCCATAGCTTAGAGATTAGAGAGTTTCCAGAAGGCATTGTCACAGAGCCCCACACTGAGTCATCAAGCACAAGGCCATCACTTTGCTTCATACATCACAGTAAAGCCTACCTATTGACAAGCCTTGTGCTTGCCATACACAGAGGGTTGTGAAGGAACATTTCTGTGCCATGTCATCAGTGACACACAACTATCTTTCAAAAAATCCATTCTCCTCTGGATACACATCAAGATTTCCTGTCTCAATTTCTCTTGTAGTTAAAAGTGGCCTTGTGACTGAGTTCTAGGTAAAGGAATATAAGAGGAAGTCCCATGAGCCTTGTTCAGTCCAATCTTGACCCATAATCCCCCCCTTGCTGGCTGTTTGTTTTCCACAGAAGGTTGTCTGGATAGCAGAGCCTCAAAAGAGAATTTGGAAGCCATGTGTTGAATATCATTTTTTCAGACTCCCTATACACTATTGACATAAAACCACCCACACAAAGTTACATAAACAAAAATATAAACATGGAGCAATTACATGTGAGAGTACATTTATTTCCATGACATATATAATCTAATAAATTTTTAAATGTGAGTAGGGAGGCATGAATAATCAATCAGTTTCTCTGAGGAAAACTTAGAATCTGAAAAAGGAAGAACAAAGCAGTACACATAATGAAAGGTAGGGATGGGGAAAGAAAATATAACAAAGGGAGCCAAACAAAAGTTAAATAAACTTATAGCTAATGTCCTCACAGGGATAGGAGAATGCATTCCTAAAAAAGCAACTGAAGTAACAGAGAACAAGAAGGAGCTTGTAAATATGTGAAATAATAAAAACACAGAGGAAAAAATAGCAATAATAATAACCAAAATACTTCCAGGTCAATTGCCTTTTAATCAAATACCATAGCATCTGGACTCCTTCTCATGATTACTAATGACTGGCACGTTCTGAAACCAATGTTTCTTTCTCAGTTCTTATCTTCCTGGAACCAGCAATGGCTTCCCAAGACTTCGGGGCATAATCCTCAGACCTCTTTCCTTACACATTTATATCCAGGCCCAATCTTTCCTTTGAGCTTGCAGAGTCATCTAATCTGAATATATTACAGTCATCTCAAATATGATGTGATGAAAAATCAAATATTGATTTGCCTTTCTAATACCTTTCAGAATTCGTCTTAGGGACAACTCCAAAAATCTGAGAATCATCCAAGAAGTTCCCTCTCTTTTTTTCATACACCCCATTCAAGTCAGCAATACATTTATATTGGTTCTATTTTTACACTATATCCAAATAAAACTATTTCTGTCCATTCATAATGCTGATACCTTAGTCTGAGCCACTGTTTCCTCTCACCTGGATTATGGGCTTTACACCTTAACCCTGTTTCTGCTCTTGCCTGCCTACAAGCTGTTTCCACTCAGCATCCTCAAGGCGAATAAACTGAATTATTTCAAAAAGACAGTGAGCCCTCTGGATTTTCTTACTGTGTCCCACATATCTGGGAGAAGCCTCCAACATGGAACTGCCAAGAGATAAAGACCCCAAAACTCCAAGAAAAGTCTCATCCTCCAGCTAAAGAACTGGGAAAAGGCTGCTATACCTACCCTATTCCAATCAAACACCAAGGGGAAAACTGGATTCCTTCTTTCTCCCCAGGTGTTTCAGTGGGGTAAAGTAGGAAGTTGATTTCCTACCACCAGCAATCCTTTCCTCTCCCAGAGGATAAGGTAGCCACCATCCAATTTCCCAGTTTGGTTAATTTTGTGTGTTAACCTGGGTGGGCGCTGGAGCATCCAGATATTTAGCCAAACATTATTCTAAGGGTATCTGTGAGGGTACTTCCTGATGAGACTAGCATTCAAATTTGTAGTCTGGGCAAAATAGATTGTCCTTGCTAATCTGGGTGAGCCTCATGCAACTCCCTGAAGGTCTGAGGAACAACAACAGCAACAACAACAACAGAACTAGAGAATTTGCTTTCTCTGCCTTACTATCTTCTAACTGGGTATTGGTCTTATCTGCCTTTAGACTCATACTAGAACTAGAATATCATTGGGTCTCCTGGGTCTCCAGTTTGTACACTGCAGATCTTGGGATTTTTCAGGCTTCAAAATTGTACTGGCTCCCCCAGTGGCTCAGCAGTAAGGGGTGCACCTGCAATGCAGCAGATGTGGGTTCAAACCCTGGGTTAGGAAGATCCCTGGAGGAGGGTATGGTAACCCATTTCAGTATTCTTGCCTGAAAAATCCCATAAACAGAGGAGCCTGGCAGGCTACAGTTTATGGGTTCACGAAGAGTTGGACACCACTCAAGCGACTGAGCGTGATAATTGCATGAACTAATTCCTTGGTGTATATATATATATATGTGTGTGTGTGTGTGTGTGTATAAATATGTATGTGTATATACATATTATCTTTCTTTCTAAATAGAAGATACATATAACTTTCATTTGTTCTGCTTCTCTGGAGAATCTTGACTAATACAGTAGTGTTGGCCTGAATGGAGTGGGTACAGTCCTGGTGGAGTGGGGAGCTATTCTTCTCTTCCCCATTGGACAGGAGCTGGAGGTGCTCTGATTCCCCCAGTTTCACCCTGAGCATGCTGCCAGAGGGATCTTCCACCAGGTAATCCAGGTAAGCCTCCACTCTGACCCAGAACCAGGCAGACTTAATTAGGGAGGCAGCACTAGGCTGAGCTTGTAATCTGTGGACTTCACTCCCACCTCCCTGTCCAACCCAAGCAGGACTCAGTGGAAGTCAACTTCCATCCCAATCCTGCAGCAACAGCTCAGTAGAAGATAGACCCCCACTCCCAATCTGAGTGGCTGTGGCATACCAGTGTAATCTTACACTCCACTCAGAGGCAAAGAGGCCATGCCAGTCTGCGTCAAAATATAACTGAAAGGAGGGCTGCCGATTTGGGGAAAAAAATGGAACCAAGGCATCAATCTTTTTGAGGACTTGGAAAGATTTATTGCCTGGAATAATCTGTATAATGTTGCACAAGATATTAAAGATGCATATTTTAAAAAGTAAGCACAAAAAAGCAATGTGTTTACAATAGAAAAACAAAAATTAGAAAATCAAATCACAGCCCATTGTTGTTATATGATTAGCATATTAAAATAACTAGAATTTATAATATGCTTTTCTATTTGGAACTTGGGAGGGGATAAAAGGTGGTGATGGCATAAAGCAGCCAAATGTTTAAGTACTATCATAGGAGATAAATAATCAATGAAGAGAAAGAATCATAAGTATATTATGATGGAGAAATGTAGACAAAAATAAAGATACTACACTCCCAGAGTAAAGGATTGAACAAATAAGGAGACTTCACTTGAAAAGTAAAATTCATATTTAACTACATGCACAAGTGGATTTTTTTTAACAATGCACACCTACAACTTTTATTAAAATAAAATAGGCTCTAAAAAAGCACTTTATGTGCACATAGACATACACACAGACATGTGTGTACATTAATGTATAAAAAAAGTGAGAAAGAAAAAGTAATCTATATCCAAATGGCAACTGTTTACAAAATATGTATTATCCTCCATAAATACTAAAAATGCTTGTTGCTTTAGCTTTTTCTCCTTCACGCAATATTGTCTACTGAAGTCACCATCATTTGAAAAAACTATTTGCAAGAGCAATAAAGTGAAGCCTTATTATCTGAAGCTCTGTTGAATTTTATTCTATTCTTAAACCTCATTTATATTAAAGTATAAGCATTTATATAATATGTACTAGTCAGAACTCAGTATATCCTGAGTGAAAGTTTCACAATAAACCTTACAAAGATGTCTTAAAGCCTTGCTGTCATTCTGTAAAATATTAGCACATTGATGTAGCTAAGGCTCCAAACAGAGCATTCTAGTTCATGCTCACAGTATCAGATAGCAGGTTGTTTAGCAGACTGTGAAGGCTTTTTATGTGAAGGACTCATGCAGAGATATTAAAAAATAAAAGTAAACTGGGAGGGAACATTTGTACTATATCACCTACCTTGAAGAGGTTAAATGGATGACATAAGCACCAGGAGTCGTTCCTGGTACACAGCAGGCACTCAATTAATATCCTCATGGAGATAAGATAATATGTTCATAAAAAAGCAACTTAAGTAACAGAGAACAAGAAGGAACTCTTAAAAGTGTGAACTATTAAAACAATCAGGAAAGAATAATAAAACAATGGCCAAAATACTTCCAGGCCAATTATCTTTTAACCAGTATCATAGCACCTGGACTGCTTGTCATAGTCAGTAATGACCTCTAATTTTTGAAACCAACATTCATTTCTTAGTTCTTAGCTTCTTGGCATCAGCAATGGCCTTTAATACATGAATCCTTCTTCAAAGCGTCCCACGACCCCCTTCTCTTGTCCCTCATACATCTTTACTTTTCTTAATCCAAACATTCACTCATTGTTTTCTAAATTCTTACCACTTTTCTACAAACAGGCTTTGTAGTAAATTAAATAAGTAGGACAAAAAGTCATTACCAGGATAAGACAAATGTTCATGGTCACAACTACTATTTCAGTTGTTCTTAAGAAAGTAGAATGGACTCAGGGAGACCACCACTATAGCAACTGTGCGAACTAATACCACCATTCTCTGCAAAGCACAGAAGAAACTTTTTATTGCAGTGTTTCACACTGAAACTCCAAAACATCATTTCAGCTTTTCCTTACTCTGTAGAAACTAATATTTAGAGCAAATATGCATTCATTGATTAAATATTTATTGACTACTTATGGAATTCTGGACACTGAGCTAGTTAGTGGAACTGCTAAAATACATTGTGCAAAGCAAAGCCCCAAATGAAATATGCTCTCATTTAATTTGCAGAGCAAGACTATGAGGTAGAAAATAATATCAGAGTTTCACAGGTAAAGCAACTATAGTTTACCAGTGTTAAATTATTTACATGTAGAATAAGGGGTGAAGCAAGATTTGACCTGAGTTTTGACTCTCAAGTCTTTACTGTCTGAATTCTACCTAAATGGTGATGATGATGATAAATACCAATCTCTATTTACTAAGACATTCCTTGGTTTTATCTCCCATGCCAGGATGCTTTACGTCTGTGAATTATATCTTTGGCCACCATTTTAGATATAGAAGCCCAGGCTGAGAAGTGAGAAAACAAGCTCACCATTAGTAAAGAGACTAGGACAGATTTAAGCTCAGTTCCATCTGCCCTCCTCACCTTAATGTTTGTCTCAGTTTTCCATCTTTGCATTAATAAGGCTCTTTGTTCTTCCTTTGGTTTTTATCTTTCTCTATCTGGTCTGTTTCTTTTTCTCTGTCTGCCTGCCTCAATTTCCTTTTTTGCTTCTGCTTTTAGAATTGTTGTTTCTATTCCCATTTCCTTATCTTTTTTTCTTTTTTAACCATTTATTTTTCAATCAGTCTGTCTCTTTCTGTCCATTTCTCTCCGACTCTATTTTGCTCCTTCACTGTTTCTACCTTTCTCTTCACTCCGTTCCTTTCTCACTGTGTATTTCAGTTTCTGTCTCAGCTCCCATTCTGTTTATTCCATCTTTCATTCTGTGTCTCTAACTTACTTATCTCTCTTCTTGTGAGTCTCTCTGTTTCTCTTCTTCATGTAGCTACCTATATAACTCTCTTTGAGCATGTATCTCTGTGAGTATCTCCTTAGGACATCTCTAGTCTCTGTCTCGCAGTCAGTGACTTAAAGTTCTAAAGAAATAACCTCTCATCCAGTTTAATGGACCTTCTCTGGATTCTAGTGATGTGCTGCAAAGTTGACAAAATCAGTCCATTAAATGGTAAAGCAAAAAGGAAAGTCACTGTCCTTGGATAAACAATTTGCATTTCCATAAGGATTCAGTGATGCAGAATCAGAAAAGGCTCATTCTGACACCTCCATGAAAACAACAGAGAGAGCATTCATTAGCTGGGCTCCCAACTGAATGATGCACTTCATCGCACACACTGCTGTCCTCCCCGATTCAGGAAACAGTGCTTAATTCTGTCTGAAACCCGCCTTTTCAATAAGCATTAGAATGAATGACTTTTCAAAGTAATAGGAACTACACATCTGCCATAGCCTGAGACTGCTTACACTCGCAAAGCCATAAAGAAAGTTACGCCTCCTGTCAATTTCTTATCCATCAAGAAGCACAATAAACAAGCTTGGAATTTTTCTGTTTACCAGTCAGAAGAAAAGAAATGCTTTAGTTTCTTGAAATAATGACTACTTTTGCCTTTTACCTTTATAGTTTCAATAGCCATGATCTGATATTGAAGGTTGAGTGCAACTTTTAAACTACTCATGAGCTAAAAGGAAATCTGTCTATTACATTGCTCAGCTAGAAACTTTTATTCTTTAGAGTGGAAATTACGTCTCTGCTGTTATTACTTGTTGATAGATATACACACCCAGAGACACAATCATCTTGAGGAATTGGTAGACAATCATAATTATTAACTGTTAATTGATTACTAGTTAGCAACATACAGGTTTCTTATTCATTAACTTGGCTGATCTTTACAAAAACTCTGGTAGGCTTTTTCAGAGATGTTTAGGGACTGTGCCAAGGCTTAGAAGGAAAATTATTGCTGTCTTTATACCAGAATCTGAGATTTCTTTACTCCTTATATCAATTAATAAAGAGAAAGTGTGTGTGTGTATGTGTGTGTGTGTGTGTGTATCTTGCTCATTAGTGTCTCGTTTATTTGCAGGCTGAGACAAAATAATATTCATTTAGTGATCCTTAGAATCTGACACTATGGCTTATACATCACAGGTGGTGATTCTGCTTCAAGGCCATACTATTCATACTCACATTCAAAACTACCTCCTCATTCTGCCTCCCCTTATCCACTCACATGTTCAGGGAGGTAATGGTTACATTTGGAATTTCCATGTATATTTTCTTGTCCTGTCACCATTTCAATCTAAGTGGCTCTAATATTCAATTTGAAAAAAGGCTGTATATTAATTCAGTTTCTGAGTGCTTTGAACTTTTGGAATTTATACAGAGATTCTACCAAGAAAACATAATTTTGCCATAAATTACTCACAGTAGCTCTTTTTCGCACTCAAGACTGACTTGAGCCCTAATGAATTCCCACAGTTCCTTCCAATATTTCCTCATGCAACCAGTGATATTTGAGCATGAAACTAATATAGGAAGCCCCATATGTCATCATTAGTTTGGAATCAATGGTCTGCCGTATTACAAGCTGCTGCTGCTGCTAAGTCGCTTCAGTCATGTCCGACTCTGTGCGACCCCATAGATGGTAGCCCACCAGGCTCCCCCATCCCTGGGATTCTCCAGGCAAGAATACTGGGGTATTACAAGCTAATAACAAATAAATCCCAGTACAAAAGAAAATATATCTACATCCAAGCAAACTTTTAGTTAAAATAAAAATAGTAATAAAAATAATTCACCCAGGTTGAGTAACACTATTTTTTCAATATTACAAAATTCTATAGCCTCCTCCATGGACACATGTGGAATCTACAGAGACAGAGAAAAACAAAATTGTTCATAGACACAAGTGATGACAAGAGTAAGAATAACTCTTCAAAAAGTGGGAAAAAAATGACTATAACCAACTCTTAGAATTTAAGTAAAATTAAACTTTTAGTTAATAAATACATCCACTCCATCCAGAAATTATCCTGTCTTCTGTTGAAATTATTTTTTCTGCCATCTTGAATTTATTCATAGGTTGGGATCCTGAGTAAAACTTAAAGCTGTATCTTCCCCTCAACGTTAAGGCTACAATGAAATGTAAATGTATACTTGTTAGAAAAAAATTGAGATAATAGCTGAGAGAAGTTTTGTATTATTTTACACACGGAAGTAGGGATGAAAGTTCCTATTGTCTGATATTATATCTGTACATTTACAATAGGAGGAATATACTTACCTATTCTTTAGAAAATTCACATTTAGGGGATTGCTAAGTCACTTCAGTCGTGTCCAACTCTGTGCAACCCCATAGATGACAGTCCACCAGGCTCCCCCATCCCTGGGATTCTCCAGGCAAGAACACTGGAGTGGGTTGCCATTTCCTTCTCCAATGCATGAAAGTGAAAAGTGAAAGTGAAGTCACTCAGTCGTGTCTGACACTTCATGACCCCATGGACTGCAGCCCACCAGGCTCCTCCGTCTATGGGAGTTTCCAGGCAAACGTACTGGAGTGGGGTGCCATCACCTTCTCCTTATTGTTTTTAAATTTTACTTTGTACGATGATTATACAAATTCTCATTATTTATTCAGTATCAAAAGCCCACATGATCAAGTGATTAGAGGAAAGATTAATTACTCAATACACATTTGCCTGACACACATTTTTTGATCAAAGAAAAATAATAATTACCTTTTGAGTTTAACTTCAAACTTGAGCTTTGAATCAAAATTCTGGGGAATTTTTACAAAGGGCTTGTTTATGTTTGCCTTTAAAGTTGGATGGCGAAAAGACAATCCAGATTATACAAAATTTAAATGTGGAAAGACTAAGAAACAAGTCTGTAATGAATGTTTAACTTAAATTCTTTCTTCTTAGAATAATAATTATTACTGTTAATTTTTAAACTACTTTTATAGCTCAGTCACTCAGTGAGCTCAAATAATCTCATAAATGGATATACTATAATTTTAAAAATCTCTTAGAAAGCAAGAGTTCTTAAACCTCTTTCTAAAGGATACTCAAAACTTTACCCCATAATATTCCACACAGGCAGCTAATAGTAAGATAGCACACATGCTTATCTGTTCAAGTCCCTGAATGGTTAATGTTTAAGGGTCATTTTTGTGGCAAACTGCTGGAAATCACATTCCCTGTTTCAAATGCACATAACTGCACCATCTGAGAGATGAGGGTGTCTGCGCTCAGTGCAACTGGGCACATATTAAATTGAACCTCTATTTCATAGGAGAATGAGTCCACAGTCAAGGGGATCGAGTTGCTGAAATTTGAAGACTTGCACATACAGATCAATGCACCGACTTACACTTAGCCACAACTAAGAAAACTAAAGGAACTAACAGAGGAGCCATTTGCAGTGAAAAATAAGTTCCCATGAGCATGCAGACAAAGTTTCACACAAGGTGTGCAAACTACAGGAAGCATTCTATGTTTACAATGTGCCTCTTTCACAAAGTATTTGCTTCCCTGACTTTAAGCAAGACAATAACCCTATGCTTTAAGTATTTGGTTACCAGATTTGACAATTAACTCTACTTGTGAAAGCGAATGAGTATGGACTTGGAGTTAACCTTACATGAGGCCGTTACATTATACTCAAGTTAACAATGCATCTCTGCATCTGTGTTACAACTCCATCACACTGATGAACATCTGTGCATGCTAGAGACACATTAGTATGTGTTTAATGTAAAGACCACACCACAAAGCAGGAAAGCAGTTAGTACCATCTAGTATTAATTTTGTTTTACAAGGAAAAAGTCCACCTGGATTCAAATTCTAAATGGTTAATGCTCCCAATATTTTTGTAAAGGAGCTGATACTCTAATACACTGAAAGATCTATATATAAATATCAGGATACTCTAGATGACTACAAATCACAAAATATAATTCTGTTAATTGTGAAACTGTTAGCCACTGCAACTTGCCTACTAACTCTAACCTCCTTCAACTATCACACACAAAACAAAACCTCATGCACGTGTACATGAACACACAAAAATCGAATATACCATGTCAATGCTGACAACATTTTTTGATATTTTGTCAGGGAGACAGAAACAAACAAACAAAAAAAGAAAAACAGTTGAGGATTACAGTTACATTTTTTTTAAATGACAAACCACAGAGTCATAATTCAAAAGCACGTGTCTTTCCAAAATTGCATTGACTTCTCAACAAAATTACAATACCACACAATAATCCAGAAGGTTGAGGGGACAAGGGTTGTGCTCATTCTTCCAGCAGATAATTACACGTACATCATTAGTGCTCAAGTCTTTGAACAGGCTTGACAGAAAGTGATCTCTTGACAGAGATCTATTATGCTAAAACAAAGTCTCAACTTTCTCCACACTTGACTCCTGCCTTAAATTTGAAAGACCAAGAAAAGAGAGGGGGGAAAAAACTTACTTGCCGGTTTAAAGTTTCATCTTTAGCCCATGTAAGGTTATGCAGCAAGTTTTCTTGCAAAGGCTGTCTCCTGCACATTCCTTTCAAAACAACCAATGTTCATAATCTAGGTCCAAGACGGTTTGTTCTCACGTCACACTTCTCGTTTCTGGGAGGCATTGTTATCCAGTTTCACATCACCAAGAAAAACGTAACTAGAGATTTAAAAAAAAAAAAAAAACAAAAACCTCAATGTATTAATCCAGAAGGCATACCATCCTTCTCCGGGTTCTGAGATATATGCCAACCGCCTTAGTTATCACAAGCAACTAACTCTAAGCTGCTAGCAGGGATCTGTCTGCCCTCTATCTGTTGCTATTAGCTCAGCACGTTGATTCACTGGCACCGAAGCAACAGCAATTAGCTGTCCTGCTTCAGCCCTTGCAGGGGAGAGCTGAAGGCTGTAAACCACACAGCGACCAGGGAGCTCTTTGCACCAATTAGTGGCAGGGGCTACAACCTGATAGACAAATTGATGCCCCACTGATCATCAGTGTTGGCTGCTTTATTGTACTGCGTCCTCTCAGCCTGTCTGGCGGTTCTCTCTGTTTTCTTTTGTGTGGTTGTTTTTGCTGTTTTACTTTATCAGCATTAAGAAGTTTAGCTGCTTACATTCCGTGACAGTATTACTGACAAGTCAAAATAGTCTCTTAATCTCCTTTCATCATTCTCTCTCCCTCTCTCTCCCCTTTAAATCTACCCTTTTATATCAAGTCCTCCACATCTTCATATCTTTAGGGCGTAAGGAAACTTCACACATTCTATAGAAGCTAAAAATAATATTTTCTTGGTTCTTATAGGCACATATTACTCATTAACAGGTTATACAGAAACATACTATAAAATAGTGTATATTTCTTCAATATTGTGATCTATGAGATGCCGACAACAATATTTTGAAAATGGACATGAAAACTGGTGGAAAAGCATAGTTATTTTTAACTATGAAAAATATAGCTATTAAATCAGGTATACCATTTCTTGTCTAGGATTTATGCAAGTTCATATCAATTTTACCCACATGTTCATCTGAGGCTCTCAGAAGGAAGAAGCTAAAAATGAAAGCAATTTTGGAAGTGTGGTTGTGATAGAGCAAATATCTTGAAGTTGGTTGAAAGTGACAAGATGAAAAGTACACAGACAAAATCCCCACAAAATCCCCACAGCAGGTGTTTTCTTCATAGATGGGGAGATTATTTATCATGATCATATACTCATCCTATTTAGGAAAAAAAATGCACAGGGCCTGTAGAGTGTTGCCATATTTATGCACATTCATTCTTAGAGAGTAACACTTCATTTAATACCAAATTCACTTTTCTTTCAAGTTCAGTTTTCCAGAGAGAGAAACATTTTGAAGAATGTGTAAATAATCCAGGGTCAGTCTAACGTGTCACAAATGCCAAGCAGTAAAATGTGCACAGGTGAGTCAAAGATAACTAATAGGTGAACTCAGACTCTTCAGACAGAACCTGGTTGCCCTTATACACAACTCAAATGAAAGTATTTGCCTCCTTCAAAACAAAGGCTGGAGGGCAGTAGTGAGAACTTACAGGAGACAGATTCATTTTATAGTTGTAAGAGCTGATGTTTTAAAAATTCAAACATTGATAATTTAATAAAGATTCTTTTATCTCTAAACATTTATGCAAAGTTGTGTATATTTAGCTTAAGGAGATTTTTTTTTTTCATTTTGGGAAATAGCACATATATGGAATAATCCATACACTGATATGGCTGGTTAGATATAGCAGCTGACATTATGAAAACTGTTCCAATAACAATAGGAGTTATTAAATGTAATTTTTTTTAAAACAAAGTCAGCTTCATTTCTTGTGACATCCAATTATATGTAATTTTGATGACATATCAGAAAGATAGCTAGAATGCAGAAAATTTCATCGCTTCCTCATATCCTATGAGAAATCAGATCATTAGGAATTGAACTCTTGTAGACGACAATAGCTGGGACGACAGTCTCAATATAGAGTTTTTTTTTTAAAGACAAAAAACTTGATATTTTGGGAAAGTATATGTTTAATAAAATGTAATATATATTGATATTTTGGGAAAATATATATTGATATTTTGGGGAAATGTATGTTTAATGAAATGCAATATCCTAAAGGATAAGTATAGGTGAATTTTAGGGGACCAATTAAAAAATATAATAAACAACAGAGAAAAAGTCACTAAAAGATCTTGAGATAATTTATGTTAAAAATAAGACATATAATATTATAGACTAGACTTCTTTAAGTCTCTTTCACCCACACACATTTTAAGGCCAAATTAAATTCTGCTCTGTACACTGTATTTCAATTCCCCTTTTTCCTTTGACAAAATAACTGGGATATTCTTTTAGTCAATAAAACTATATTTAAATGATTGTTATTATGTTTTATCATATATCCATATATACAATTTATTTATCAAAATAGCTACATTTTGACATTTATGTTGTTTCTAATTTTAATATGTTTGTAGAAATGTCTTTTATTCTATTTTTATTATCAGCGTAACTTTCTAGGAATTGAAATAATTGGTCTAAGGAAGTTGATCATTCATTATTGTCAAATAAACTCATGGATGACATTTGATGATTTTTGTGTTGTCTTAGTATCCCTAGTAATATAAGGTATTATGTAAACAAGGGCAGGGCTTAATTGATTTTAAGCTTCCCACGTAGCTCAGTGGTAAAGAATATGCCTGCCAATGCAGGAGACGCAGAAGACACAGTTTCAATCCCTGAACAGGTTTAATGCAAGAGACACAGATTCAATTCCTTTGTCAGGAAGATCCCCTGGGGAAGGGAAGCCGTTCCAGTATTTTTCCCTGGGAAACCCCATGGACAGAGAAGCCTGGCAGGCTACAGTCCAGGGGTTGCAAAGTGTCGACATCAGTGAACGACTGAGCACACATACACACATGCCTTACTACTTCTAGCCGAGTCTCACGTATGAAGTAAATGTTCAATGAAATGTTCTATTGATAAAGTACATGCATACAGCTCTAATACCTTGTTTGTCTAATATACACTTGAAACAAATGATTTTAAACACTATAAAATACTCCTTCCATAATACAGAATATGAAACTTCACCCTTCATTACAAATATTTAAAAGAATGGTCAAAAAGAAAAAAAATAAAATAAAAGAATAGCAAAGTTCATGGTGGATAGAGATTGAGGGAAGCCTATTTAAAAGGGCCAGAAACAATAATCCAGGATGGACCAGACAGAGCTCTCAAATTAGACTAAAGAGTCTGTGAAAATTAAGACTGAGTGAAAGATACACATGGAAACAAGAATCATTATGGACTAGGTACAAGATACTGTTAGGAGAATCCAAAAAGAATAAAGAAAGTACTTATAATTCAGATAAACATACTCTTACAGTTTAACTGTAGGATGAACTTCAGGGTTAGAACACAACCATGGAAACATGAAACCAACTCAAAAGAGTGGATTCCAGCAAAGTAGACTGAGTGGCACCATGCTGTGTCAAGAACCTGAATCTGAGAGGCTGGGGACTCTCGGTTTGATTTCTGACTCTGCATGCTCTAGCTAGGCAAATAATCTGACTTATTTAAGTCTCAGTCAGGTTTTTTATTTACACTGAGCAAAAAATTTCAGAGAATTATGTCACTAAAGACCCTGCTACTCTTCTAAACACATTATGCTTTCTCATGCCTCTACAGCTATATCTATAATTCAGGAGACATGTAAGTACCCATGTGAAGAGTGCTAGAGCTTGCATGTAAGTGCCTGAGAGTTAATGGTTATATGATCTTGAGCTAATTCTTTAACCCCTCTGAGAGTCTAATTCTTAATCTGGATATTAATATAGTAACGACCAACACAGTAAGATATTTAAATGTGACATATTTTACAAATATTTAAAACAGTAAAGGAATATTGCATATATTTGTATTTTTTAGGCATTAGTATTATCATTTTAACATAAAGTTTGCTGTCATTAGGTTACAGGTGCAAGTAAGAAAGATCCAGTACTTGTAATGCAGCGTTTTAAAGTTTGATTTTTGGGATGAGGTGTTTGGGGGAGAATGCTTTCATGTATTTGTATAGCTCAGCCCCTTTGCTGTCCCCTTGAAACTATCACAACACTGTTAATTGGATATACTCCAATATAAAATAAAAAGTTCAAAAAAAAGTTTGATTTTTGTCATGTCACTATAGAATTTCAGGCAAGGAGGTCCTATAATCAGTTATGTCACATGTTCCTTGTTTTTATTTGCCTAAGGGTCATCAAGTTATTATTAAAATAAATAATCCTGGGGACTATAAATCAGAAGATCTGAAGTGGGCCTGCAAGTGGACAAGTCAAGCTAAGCTTATGTCCATTCACTGTCACGGTAGCATACACAGCAAGAACCCTGGTTCACAGCCCCAGGTCACAAGGTTCACAGTAATGCAACACAAGGCTGTGGTCATGAACTTGTGCACTGGAACTGGCTATAGAAATTTAAACTCCATTCTGACATTTACCAGTCCGTTGATCTTATCCAAGCTGCTCAATGTCTAAGGTTCAATTTTCTGATAATGTTCAAGCTGGATTTAGAAAAAGCAGAAAAACCAGAGATCAAATTGCCAACATCTGTTGGATCATAGAAGAAGCAAGAGAATTCCAGAAAAACATCTATTTCTGCTTAATTGATCATGCCAAAGCCTTTGACTGTGTGGATCACAACAAACTGTGGAAAATTATTAAAGAGATGGGGATACCAGACCACCTTACTTGCCTCCTGAGATACCTATATTCAGGTCAAGAAGCAACAGTTAGAACTGGACATCGAATAATGGACTGGTTTAAAATTAGGAAAGGAGTATGTGAAGGCTGAATATTATCACCCTGCTTATTAAACATGTATGCAGAGTACATCATACAAAATATCAGGCTTGATGAGCACAAGCAGGAATCAAGATTGCTAGGAGAAATATCAATAACCTCAGATTACACAGATAACACCACCCTTATGGCAGAAAGCAAAGTGGAACTAAACAGCTTCTTGATGAAGGTGAAAGAGGAGAGTGAAAAAGCTGGCTTAAAATTCAACAGGCAAAAAACTAAGATCATGGCATTTGGTCACATCACTTCATGACAAATAGATGGGGAGACAATGGAACCAGTGACAAACTTTATTTTCTTGGGTTCCAAAACCACTGCAGATGATGATGGCAGCCATGCAGTTAAAAGACACTTGCTCCTTGGAAGAAAAGCTATGACAAACCTAGACAGTGGTTTAAAAAGCAGAGATATTACTTTATTGACAAAGGTGAAATTGAAAGTCACTCAACCATGTCATGCTCTTTGTGACCCCGTGGACTATACAGTAGAGAAGGCAATGGCACCCACTCCAGGACTCTTGCCTGGCAAATCCCATGGACGGAGGAGCCTGGTGGGCTGCAGTCCATGGGGTCGCTAGGAGTCGGACGCTATTAAGCAACTTCACTTTCACTTTTCACTTTCATGCATTGGAGAAGGCAATGGCAACCCACTCCAGTGTTCTCGCCTAGAGAATCCCAGGGACCAGGGAGCCTGGTGGGCTGCTGTCTGTGGGGTCGCACAGAGTCGGACATGACTGAAGCGACTTAGCCGTAGCAGTAGCAGGACTATACAGTCCATGGAATTCTCCATGCCAGAATACTGGAGTGGGTAGCCTATCCCTTCTCCAGCAGATCTTCCTGACCCAGGCATAAAACCAGGTCTCCTGCATTGCAGACAGATTCCTTATCAATTGAGCTATCAGGGAGGTCAGTATAGTCAATGCTATGGTTTTTCCAGTAGTCATGCTGGATGTGAGAGTTGGACCATAAGGAAGACTGAGTGCTGAACACTAGATGCTTTTGAACTGTGGTGTTAGAGAAGACTCTTGAGAGTCCCTTGGACAGCAAGGAGATCAAACCAGTCAATCCTAAAGGAAATCAATCCTGAATATTCATTGGAAAGGCTGATTGATGTGAAGAGTGGACTCATTGGAAAAGACCCTGATACTAGGAAAGATTGAAGGCAGGAGGAGACGGGGATGACAGAGGATAAGATGGTTGGATGGCATCACCAACTCAATGGACATGAGTTTGAGTAAACTCTGGGAGTTGATGATGAACAGGGAGGCCTGGTATGCTGCAGTCTATGAGGTCGCAAAGAGTCGGACACGACTGAGAGACTGAAATGAACTGAACAGTATACAAACTGCATAACACAAAGTTAACAAAAGTTTTGTATTATTTAAAGCACAGCAGTCAATGACACACATGTGGAACTAGTTTACTTTGAAGAATAAATTGGCTACATTAGAAGCTTTAGAAAGGTTTTAAACACTGAAAACATTTTAACATTCAATCATTAAAGCTTAGAATTTCACTTACTTTATAATGGGAAAAATGTTATATATACAGTTAAGAAATGAATCATTAAATATAAAAGTTCATAAAAAATGAATCATTAAATGTAAAAAATGATAGCAAAGTGGATATGCATATTATATTAAATAACTTTAAGGATAGATATTCAGGCATTACAGTACCAATCACAAAATTTTTTTAATGGCAAAATAAAAGGTCAAATATTTAAATTTGAAGAAAACTTTTGCTCATCCTTCCTTAAAAACTGCATTAAAATGTATACATAAACATATGTACTGGTAACATCATGGTCAATATAGCTTTGGTGACTACCACGGGAGAGACAGTGGTGGATTCCCCCCACCCCCAGGTCTCTTTTAATGCATTTTTATTTCTTAAATTATTTTTTTAGCAGCTCTTATTCTCAAATCTCCCCACCCCCTTTCATAGAAAACAATTTGAATATGTTTAGCATGTGTTTTTGTTTGCCCTTGTTCAGAAATGTATATTTTGTGTTATTCTAAAATTCATAAAGCCAATTGTATTAATATTTTGTGACACCTTTTTGTAAATATGAATTTTACAGAGAAATTGAATAGAAACACATAATGTTTGAGCTGTATGCCAAAAAACAGCTACATCCTACATACAGCTGTGTAGAGTACTATAAACTTTTGTATTCAAGCCAGTTCATCTGTGCACTGGTGTTTAATGAACAATAAAAAGCAAACAGCTAGCCAAAATTACAAATTTCATTTTCGGTAGTTAATTTTTGAAATCTTGACTTGTTTTCATGATAGGTTTATATTATACCTACCAACAGGAGGCTGATAATACAAAGCTACTTTTCCTGTTATCAAGGGACTTAAAATATTGCCTATTCCATTCACTATCTCTGGAAAATTTCTATGATAACTAAATAGAATGTTTTTTTATGGGCTTTAGACTTCAGTCTGCTGGTAGGAAGAATTTCAGAGTATCTGATTTAAGTTAAGCAAACCAGTACTAACCCATACTTTACTCTCAAATCTATCTCATTGAGAAAGTGAGACACAAGAGGATTTTGTCTATCCTTTCAAAATGAGGACTGAGTCCTTGAGTCAATAGGCACTGCAAAGTAAAGAAGTAGAGAAGGCATTTCTTTACTTTTTTTTTTTTTTAATCCAGATTAAAGCTTTAGTGAACAAAAGCTTTCTCGATATATCAAAATAGCTTTGCTCATTACAGACAGGGTCTCACCAAGTTGCCAGGAATCAAGTAATTCTAGGCTTGTTATTGTCAGTGGTCAGTTAGAGTTGAAATTCAAAGCTGTTGGGAATAACCACACAATAAAATCTCAATCAGGGACCTAGGGCCGGAGAGATATCTATATTTACATCAGTAAATCTTTGTTGTGATTTCATGTCTTTATTTTTGATTCTGACAATTCTTTATTGTCAGGATTCAAGGCAGCTAATAGTTAACATAGTTTTTTTTTTTTTTTTTTGCTATATACATATACATACATATATATATATATATGTGTGTGTGTATATCCCAGCACTTGCCTGTTTTATAGCAACAGCTTGAGGGATAAAGTGATAGTATAATCTTCATTTAATACTCAGCTGTGCTGAAGTATCAAACAGACAGGCTATTACTTTAGAAGAACGGTTTAGGCATATAATCCAGTAGTTCAAGGGCAATGTGAAAGAACCAATTTCATAAACATATAGTTGCATATGTGCATACACAATGTGACTAAGTAAAATATGTGAAGATGCTGAACCATTCACACTATTTTTTAAAGTTTAATTCTTAAAGAGTAGTGTATTTCTAATGAGAAATGTATCTGATGGATTTTGAAATATAGGAACTATTTTTAAACTTGGATGAGATTAAACATTAAAAAGTGAAATCACTTATCTCTTTCACATAGTCTAAAATCTTTTGACCTAGGAAAACAAAACTAAGAAGAAATGTAAAAATAATTGCTATAAAATATGTACTAAATGCCATGTTTAATCTTTAGCTATTTCATCGTTGCCTTAGAGATACTTTTTTCTCCCTAAAGTAAAACATTTATGTAATAAAACTATTACAAGACAGTTCAATGAGTCTAAATACTATATATATATATATATATATATAAAACTATATATATAACTTATGCTACCTCTTCTCAATTCCAGTTCATATCTGCTGGATATATTACCTGCATTGAAAGTGAAAGTGTTTAGTTGCTCAGTTGTGTCCTGGACTGTAGCCCACAAGGCTCCTCTGTTAATGGAATTATCCAGGCAAGAATACTGGAGTGGGTTGCCATTTCCTTCTCCAAGGGATTTTCCCAATCCAGGGATAAAATCCTGGTCTCCTGCATTGCAGGCAGATTCTTTACTGTCTGAGCCACCAGGGAAGCCCCATTCTTCATTATTGTACAACAAATTACCATGAATTTAGCAGCTTAAAATAACACATATTTATTATCTCATAGTTTTTGTGGGTCATAGATTCAGGTCAGGACTCCACAAAGCTTTAATCAAGGTTGTAACAACAGGGTTGAGTTTCCTTCAGGAGACTTGATGAAGAAAGGTTCCATTTACAAGCTGATTTGGGTGATCTGCATGACTGCCTTTGGTTGTGAATATATGACTGAGGGCCCAGGCCCTGGCTTTACCTCTTACTGACCACTGGCTGGTGGCTGCCTTCAGGTGCTAGAGGCTACTCACTGTTTCCTCTGCCTCATGGCCCTCCTTTTAGTCACTTTATAACATGGCTGTTTGCTTCTTCAAGGCCAGCAGAAGCAGCTCTCCATGTGTACTAGGGAAACAAAACCTTCCATCTCTCTTGTGACAGAATCACATCTCAGTATCCCAGAAGCTCTGCCTTATTCTGTTGGCTATAAGTAAGTTACAGGTTCCTTCCATATTCAAGGGGAAAGGATAATGCAGGACCTCATACCAGGTGATGAGATTGGGGGTGGTTTTAGAAATCACTGTTTACCACACTGGATAAACTCTTGATGTATTTAATATATTCAGTCAGATAGCAAATTTTTCTATGTATGCATAAATAGGAATTTAATAAAATAAAGAATTTAAAGTGTCTAAACAACAAAGAACTAGAGATCTCTCCAAGAAAATTAGAGATACCAAGGGAATATTTCATGCAAAGATGGGCTCAATAAAAGACAGAAAGGGTAGGGACCTAACAGAAGCAGAAGATGTTAAGAAGAGGTGGCAGGAATACACAGAACTGTACGAAAAATATCTTCATGACCAAGATAATCACAATGGTGTGATCACTCACCTAGAGCCAGACATCCTGGAATGTGAAGTCAAGTGGGCCTTAGGAAGCCTCACTACAAACAAAGCTAGTGGAAGTGAGGGAATTCCAGTTGAGCTATTTCAAATCCTGAAAGATGATGCTGTGAACGTGCTGCACTCAATATGTCAGCAAATTTGGAAACCTCAGCAGTGGCCACAGGACTGGAAAAGGTCAGTTTTCATTCCAATCCCAAAGAAAGGCAATGTGAAAAAGTGCTCCAACTACCGCACTCATCTCACACGCTAGTAAAGTAATGCTTAAATCTCTCCAAGCCAGGCTTCAGCAATACGTGAACCATGAACTTCCAGATGTTCAAGCTGGTTTAGAAAAGGCAGAGAAACCAGAGATCAAATTGCCAACATCTGCTGGATCATGGAAAAAGCAAGACAGTTCCAGAAAAACATGTATTTCTGCTTTATTGACTATGCCAAAGCCTTTGACTGTGTGGATCACAATAAACTGTGGAAAATTCTGAAAGAGATGGGAATACCAGACCACCTGACCTGCCTCTTGAGAAACCTGTATGCAAGTCAGGAAGCAACAGTTAGAACTGGACATGGAACAACAGACTGGATCCAAATAGGAAAAGGAGTACGTCAAGGCTGTATATTGTCATCCTGCTTATTTAACTTATATGTGGAGTACATCAGGAGAAATGCTGGGCTGGATAAAGCACAAGCTGGAACCAAGATTGCCAGAAGAAATATCAATAACCTCAGCTACGCAGATGACACCACCCTTATGGCAGAAAGTGAAGAGGAACTAAAGAGCCTCTTGATGAAGATGAAAGAGGAGAGTGAAAAAGTTGGCTTAAAGCTCAACATTCACAAAATTAAGATCATGGCATCTGGTCCCATCACTTCATGGCAAATAGATGGGGAAACAATGGAAACAATGGCTGACTTTTTTTTTTCTGTGCTCCAAAATCACTGCAGATGGTGACTGCAGTCATGAAATTAAAAGACGCTTACTCCTTGGAAGGAAAGTTATGACCAATATAGACAGCATACTGAAAAGCAGAGACATTACTTTGCCAACAAAGGTCCATCTAGTCAAGGCTATGGTTTGTCCAGTAGTCATGTATGGATGTGAGAGTTGGACTATAAAGAAAGCTGAGCACCGAAGAATTGATGCTTTTGAACTGTGGTGTTGGAGAAGACTCTTGTGAGTCCCTTGGACTGCAAGGAGATTCAACCAGTCCATCCTAAAGGAGATCAGTCCTGGGTGTTCATTGGAGGGACTGATGTTGAAGCTGAAACTCCAACACTTTGGCCACCTGATGTGAAGAACTGACTCATTTGAAAAGACCCTGATGCTGGGAGAGATTGAGGGCAGAAGGAGAAGGGAACGACAGAGGATGAGATGATTGGATGGCATCATCAACTCGATGGACATGGGTTTGTGTGGACTCCAGGAGTTGGTGATGGACAGGGAGGCCTGGTGTGCTGAGGTTCATGGGGTTGCTAAGAGTTGCACACGACTAAGTGACAAAACTGAAACTGGAAACAATAAAAGTTTGTTTTCAATATGTTTGAAAATTTTATAGAACTTTTTATATATAAATAAATTTATATGTATATAAATTACACATTGTTTTACCACATGAAAATAATGATATAACTCTTACTAAGATACAGACACTCAGATTAATTAGTTGATGTAATTAAAAACAGAGCAGTTGAGGAAACTGTTTCCAAAAATATACCAGAAAAAGTAAAAATATATCTCAATATAACTTTAACCTACATCTACCAGAGGTACTTAGGGATCACATGTTGTAGGACAATGTTTGCTATGAGCTATACTTTTATATAAATTTCTAAAGACCATGGACATTATTAGTGTGTAAAATAAAATTTGATTGAGCTTTGTTTTGTCTTCTGACTTTAATAAAAAATCTGAAGATAGATTACTAAGGTAATATATTAGATTTCTTGAGCCTAAGACTTATTACTAAATACAGGTCTCAGATACAAGGCTTCCCTAGTAGCTCAGCTGGTAAAGAATCAGCCTACAATGCAGGAGATCTAGGTTTGATTCCTCGGTCAGGAAGATCCCCTAGAGAAGGAAATGGTAACCCACTCCAGTATTCTTGGCGGGAGAATCCTCATGGACAGATAAGCCTGGTTGTCTATAGTCTATGGGGTCACAAAGAGTTGGATACAGCTGAGAGACAAGCTTTCATATGTGTGTGTGTGTGTGTGTGTGTGTGTATATAGACAGAGAGAGAGAGAAAGAGAAAGAACGATACATATATGTATATCTATATAGATATAAAAAAACATATAAACATATTAGTATTTAAATATATTTTAAAAAGTATTTATTTATATAAATGCACATATAAACACTCACAGATACTTAATAGGTAAATGTTGGAATTACTTTGGTCATTTAAAGCTTTCATCATTAGAATTTTGGTGATGGGGGAAAAAAAAAAAGTTTTATGAATCATCTTTACCACCCTGCTACACTGAGGACTTATGAAGAAATACTCAACATAGTATTTTGGTGACTTTAAAATGGTCTCAGTTATCTATAATTCTAAAACCATCATTTTGAATTTTATACAAATTTTACAGTCCTCCTAGAGCCCTAGTTTCAGCAGATATTAGTTGATACTTTGCATACCCCTCTAGATACATTTATATACATTTTATTTTCAGATGAAATAAGACAAAGCACCAATGTCTACTGTAAATGACTTATATTTCTGGAAATTTTTATGTATACTGTTTTTTCTTGACTCAAAAATCACTAGTATAGCTCATTCCAAAGAGCAGAATGTGGGGAGAAAAGCTTGTCTCCCAAATTTGTAAATAAATTTATTCTGTCATTCTGTCCTTTTCTGCCTCTTCCATTCACCTCCAAAAGTAGTCATGGACAAGAGTTTGAAGGAAACCTGACATTCATTCAAAGCATAAAGTATATTTGCTAAGCTTTTCCAAACAAAACACCACAGACAGAGAGAACATGGAGCCTGAGTTATTTCGCAGCTGAGCAGGTTTCTTCTCCCTGTGGCAGAACAGACTGAAATGAGTTAAAGGTGTGGAAGGGAGGCAGGCCCTTTGTTCACTTGCACCTCATTAAGCAGTTCCCTAACCCAGGCAGTCTCATCTTGTAGCTCCAACTGCCTCCTCTTGGAGCCACCACCAGCTCCTGGGTCTTAAAGGATGACGAGCGGTTGATTTATTCCTTTGCAATTATTCAGATCTTTCCAAAATGTATGGTTTTCCTTCAAATCCATATCCTGCAGGACTGAAGGATTTTACACCTGCTTAATGCCTTCATGTAGAAGAGCTTCCCTAATTTCCATAGCAAGAGATTATCATGTCACATATTTTGGAACAAGGCCAAGTCCCACTCCAGACAAAAATGATATGACAGGATAATTCTGCAGTTAATGGAAACAGGTAGAAATATGGAAGCAGGGGTATTTTCCAAGATATATATGCCTTTGACATGCTCATGTCCATTTTTATATTGATTCATCCTTTAAGATAATTTAAAGAACTGGAAAACAAACAAATTGTTTTAAAAAAATATTAACACTGACAGCCTAGGAAACATTTTTCTTCCTGATCTAGATGATAAAAACTGATACAAGTATGGCTATAGTAAGAGAGCATAAATTACCCTGAGAACAACTCTGCACCTTAAGTGTTAAGGTGTGAATATTATTTGTAAGTTATTTGCCCACAACGTCTCTTGCTCTAGCATTTTCAGCAAGCTATTAGATTTTAGAACAGTCAGAGATTGCTGCAATGTTAATTGAGTTTTTATCAACATTCTCTGTTAGTAACATCTTCCTAGATTTCTCTCTATGTATACTGATAGGGGGAAATAAAAGAAATACAAAATCTAATCTACTAACATCATCGGTTCCCTCTGTAATTCTCATACAATTCTGAATGAATTAATGAAAGATAGTTCTGAGGAAGTTTCTATGGGACTTTCAAGCAATGAAAATATGTAAATTCTGCAATACTTAATGTTGAATTCATATGCAAAGTAAATGAATTAATCATTGCTCACTAATAACCACATTGCTAGATCCTGCTCACTGCCCCCTCCAATATCTAAACTGCAACTCAACTCATCTTCAATTACCCAACACTCCTGTTTATTTCAGGTCTGCACTGTCCCCTCTTCTCTCCCATAATCCTAGAGAACAAATGATTCTTCCATTTTGTGCTATGATAAATGCCAGTGTAGTCAAAAAGAAATTTTAAGCTCAGCAGATAACACTTCGATGAAATCCTAGTGAGAATCCAGTCTTCTGTATAGAGGTATGTTTATTAAACACTATATTTACATATTATTTCATTTTCAAAACTCTCATCTCTTAATCCAGATACTTTATCTGAAGAAGAAGTGCTGCACATTATTCGCTCAGTATTGAATGCCAACAATGTGTCAGGCAAAGCTACTGGCAACACGGTAGTAACTAAGACCGGCATGCAAAACACATATAAATGAGCAGATAGTCCTAAAGATGTGTCTGAGTCACAGGGAGAGGAGAAGGAAGGAAAGGAAGATGGTAGACAAAGACATTGATGATATCGTTAGTTTGCTTAAGCCAGAAATCTTCATGTGAATAGCTAGAACAACTTGGACAATTTTTCAGTCAGTCACTTCTGCTGTTAGAGAGAAATGTTAGCTCCAGTCATTAGTAGCTGTAACTTGAAAACACAGATCAAGGGAAACAACTCTTATATTCAGAGCAGATCTCTTAGTTTCAATCTGATCAAATACTTAATATAAACTTTTTTCTACTGAGAAGTAATAATTTGTTGAATATTTTTCTCAGTCTGTATACTTTTAAATAACCTATAAATGACCCTCAGCACAAAACGGGCACTTAGTAACCTCTCGTCAATTTTCAAAAATTAGTGATTAACATGCCAGGCTTGATGAAGCACAAGCTGGAATCAAGATGGCCAGGAGAAATATCAAAAAAGTCAGATATGCAGATACCACCCTTATGGCGGAAAGCAAAGAAGAACTAAAGAGCCTCTTAAAGAAAGTGAAAGAAGAGAGTGAAAAATCTGGCTTAAAAGTCAACATTCAAGAAACCAAGATAATGGCATCCAGTCCCATCACTTCATGTCAAATAGATGGGGAAACAATAGAAACAGTGACAGACTTTATTTTCTTAGCTCCAAAATCACTGCAATGGTGATGGAAGCTACAAAATTAAAAGATGCTTGCTCCTTGGAAGAAAAGCAATGATCAACCTAGACGGCACATTAAAAAGCAGAGACATTACCTTGCCAACAAAGGTTTATCTAGTTAAAGCTATGGTTTTTCCAGCAGTCATGTTTGGTTGTGAGAGTTGGACCATAAAAAGGCTGAGCACTGCAGAACTGATGTTTTTGAACTGTGTTGTTGAAGAAGACTCTTGAGAGTCCCTTGGACTGCAAGGAGACCAAATCTGTCAATCCTAAAGAAAACCAGTCCTGACTATTTATTGGAAGGACTGATGCTGAAGCTCCAATACTTTGGTCACCTGATGCGAAGAAATGACTCATTGGAAAAGACCCTGATGCTTGGAAAGATTGAAGGCAGGAGGAGAAGGGGAAGACAGGGGATGAGATGGTTGGATGGCATCACCTCCTTGATGGACATAAGTTTGAACAAGTTCTGGGAGTTGGTGATAGGGAAGCCTGGTGTGCTGCAGTCCATGGGGTCACAAAGAGTCAGACATAACTGAGCAACTGAACTGAACTGAACAGATCTGAATTCTCTTCACTGTTACTTTGGGGACCTCCTGTGACAAGAAGATCTGTGCACACTCCTGAGGCATAATAAGCCTCAGATCATCATTCTTCATCTCAGAAGCATTATTGGTATTATTTTTCCTCACTTCACATACCTGAGAAAAATTTAATCTATTATCACAACTTAGGTGCATGATACAGAATCCAATTCTTGCATGAATTAAAATATATATTCGATCAGCATTTGTTCATTATTAGAAGAGGCTTATTAATATGGAATTGCAGAAATGGCAACTCACTCCAGTATTCTTGCCTGGAGAATTCCGTGGGCAGAGGAGCCTGACAGGCTATAGTTCATGGGGTAGCAAATAATCGGACATGAAGGATCAAATACGTAATATATCACATGATTCATATATTAAAATATGTCATAAAAATCACACAATTTTATTAACTTTGTTGTTACCCAAATTTCTTGAATTGAGCCTAGCATTTCCTACTCTAAATTTTACACCCAACCAAGTCAAACAACCTAAAGACAGATAATAAGTGTCAGCCCCAGAAAGATAGTGAATATATTTTGGGAACCTGTATTAATAAGGGACCCTAATATAAGCATATATATGAGAGGTGGTTTTCTTTTTACAGTGTTAACAGAAATTCAGTTCAGTTCGTTCAGTTCAGTCTCTCAGTCATGTCCGACTCTTTGTGACCTCTTGAACTGTAGCACGCCAGGCCTCCCTGTCCACCACCAACTCCTGGGGTCCACCCAAACCCATGTCCATTTAGTCAGTGATGCCATCCAACCATCTCATCCTCTGCTGTCCCCTTCTTCTACTGCCCTCAATCTTTCCCAGCATCAGGGTCTTTTCAAATGAGTCAGTTCTTCACATCAGGTGGCCAAAGTATTGGAGTTTCAGCTTCAACATCAGTCCTTCCAATAAACACCCAGGACTGATTTCCTTTAGGATGGACTGGTTTGATCTCCTTGCAGTCCAGGGGACTCTCAAGAGTCTTCTCCAAGACATAGTTCAAAAGCATCAATTCTTCTGCCCTCAGCTTTCTTTAAGTCCAATTATCACATCCATACATGACCACTGGACAAACCATAGCCTTGACTAGATGGACCTTTGTTGACAAAGTAATGTCTCTACTTTTTAATATGCTGTAGATGGGCTCAATAAAGGACAGAAATGGTATGGACCTAACAGAAGCAGAAGATATTAAGAAGAGGTGGCAGGAATACACAGAAGAACTGTACAAAAGAGATCTTCATGACCCAGATAATCATCATGGTGTGATCACTCACCTAGAGCCAGATATCCTGGAATGTGAAGTCAAGTGGGCCTTAGAAAGCATCACTACAAACAAAGCTAGTGGAGGGGATGAAATTCCAGTTGAGCTATTTCAAATCCTGAAAGATGATGCTATGAAAGTGCTGCACTCAATATGCCAGCAAATTTGGAAAACTCAGCAGTGGCCACAGGACTGGAAAAAGTCAGTTTTCATTCCAATCCCAAAGAAAGGCAATGCCAAAGAATGCTCAAAGAGTGCACACAATTGCACTCATCTCACACGCTAGTAAAGAAATGCTCAAAATTCTCCAAGCCAGGCTTCAGCAATACGTGAACTGTGAATTTTCAGATGTTCAAGCTGGTTTTAGAAAAGGCAGAGATATCAGAGACCAAATTGCCAACATCCACTGGATCATCAAAAAAGCAAGAAAGTTCCAGAAAAACATGTATTTCTGCTTTATTGACTATGCCAAAGCCTTTGACTGTGTGGATCACAATCAACTGTGGAAAATTCTGAAAGAGATGGGAATACCAGACCACCTGATCTGCCTCTTGAGAAATTTGTATGCAGGTCAGGAAGCAACAGTTAGAAGTGGACATGGAACAACAGACTGGTTCCAAACAGGAAAAGGAGTACGTCAAGGCTGTATATTGTCACCCTATTTATTTAACTTATATGCGGAGTACATCATGAGAAACGCTGGCTGGAAGAAGCACAAGCTGGAATCAAGATTGCCGGGAGAAATATCAATACCTCAGATATGCAGATGACACCACCCTTACGGCAGAAAGTGAAGAGGAACCCAAAAGCCTCTTGATGAAGGTGAAACAGGAGAGTGAAAAAGTTGGCTTAAAACTCAACGTTCAGAAAACGAAGATCATAGCATCTGGTCCCATCACTTCATGGGAGATAGATGGGGAAACAGTGGAAACAGTGTCAGACTTTATTTTTTTGGGCTCCAAAATCACTGCAGATGATGACTGCAGCCACGAAATTAAAAGACGCTCTCTCCTTGGAAGAAAAGTTATGACCAACCTAGATAGCATATTGAAAAGCAGAGACATTACTTTGCCAACAAAGGTCCTTCTAGTCAAGGCTATGGTTTTTCCTGTGATCATGTATGGATGTGAGAGTCGGACTGTGACAAAAGCTGAGTGCCGAAGAACTGATGCTTTTGAACTGTGGTGTTGGAGAAGACTCTTGAGAGTCCCTTGGACTGCAAGGAGATCCAAC